>NC_091983.1:245481827-245824403 GCF_044704955.1 Pristiophorus japonicus
CCCCATACACAGTCGTCTCCCTTGCGCAGTAGGACATGTAGGGGTTCGAGCAAGGTGCTTAACCCGCGTAGGAAATTACCAAAATAGTTGAGGAGTCCTAGGAATGATTGCAGCTCCGTCACGTTCTATGGTCTCAGCGCGTTCTTGATGGCCACCATCTTGGCGTTGGTGGCTCTGATGTTGACTGCTGCGATTCTTCTTCCCAAGAACTCGACCTCTGGCGCCAGGAAAACACACTTTGAACGTTTCAACCTGAGTCCCACGTGATCTAGCTGACTTAGAACCTCTTCCAGATTTTTCAAGTGTTCGATGGTGTCCCGACTTGTGACCAGTATGTCGTCCTGGAAAACTACGATATGTGGAACCGACATTAACAGGCTCTCCATATTCCGTTAGAAAATTACCGCGGCCGAACGAATCCCGAACGGGCATTTGATATAGATGAACAGACTTTGTGCGTGTTGATGCAAGTGAGGCCTTTCGAAGATTCAACCAGCTCCTGCGTCATGTTGGCCGAGGTCAGATCCAAGTTAGTGAACGTCTTTCCTCCAGCCAGGGTCGCAAATAGGTCATCTGCCTTGGGTAGCGGGTACTGTTCCTGTAGCGAAAAACAGTTAATCATTACTTTATAGTCCCCACAAATTCTGACTGTGTCGACACCTTTGAGTACCTGGATAATGGGACTGACCCACTTGTTGAATTCCACCGGCACGATGATGCCTTCTCGCTGCAGCCTGTCCAGCTCAATTTCCACTTTCTCTCGCATCATATACAGTACCTCCCGTGCCTTGTGGTGGATGGGTCATGTACCGGGAACCAAGTGGGTCTGCACTTTCACCCCCAGAAACTTCCAATTCCTGGCTCGAACAGCGATGGGAATCTACTCAGAACCTGGGCACATGAGGCGTCATCGACGGACGAAAGCGCTCGGATGTCGTCCCCGTTCCAGCAGATTTTTCACAGCCAGCTTCTGCCGAACAGTGTGGTGACATCCCCTGGCACGATCCATAGTGGGAGTTCGTGCACTATTCCGTCAAAGGAGACTTTTACGCCTGCGCTGTCAATTAAAGGGATCAGCTCTTTGGTGTAAGCTGTTAACTTGGCTAAGCTTGGGCCTCTGTGCCTTGTTGCACCACAGCCTGTCGAAAGTTTTTTTGCTCACTATGGACTGACTCGCATCCCTGTCCAGTTCCATGGATACTGGAATTCCGTTCAGTTCAACATTTAATATAATCGGTGGACACTTCTGCCTCCTCGGTTCGAGTCTCTAGTTCAGCCTGATCCACCATGGATCGATCTTCCTCTGTAATGTGGTGGTTTGCAGGGTTTGCAGGGTTTGCAGCTCGCCTGCACATTTGCTGGAGGTGTCCCATTGTTCTGCAGCCATTGCATGCATAGTGTTTGAAGCAGCATTGATGGGCCCGATGATCATCTCCACAACGCCAACAAGGTGTTAACTGTCTTGCATTAATGATTGATGGCGGACTCTGGGTCATCTGAGGCCGTGCAGCAGCCGGCGTGTACATTCTGCTATGTATATTCCTGCTTGAAAACAATGTTACTTTGTGCACAGTCCGAGCCAAAACCTCTTTATACTGCAAAATTTGTTTGGTGTTATCACTGGTGGGTGTAAATGCCTGGGCTATCATGACAGCTTTGCTCAGATTTGGTGTTTCAACAGTCAATAGTTTGCGAAGGGTTACCTCATGGCCAATGCCAAGCACAAAAAAGTCTCTGAGCATTTGTTCAAGGAATCCATCGAATTTGCAATGTCCTGCAAGGCACCTTAGTTCGGCGACGTAGCTTGCCACTTCCTGGCCTTCCAACCGTTGACACGTGTAGAACCAATACCTCGCCATCAAAACAGTTTCCTTCGGATTTAGGTGCTCCCGGACCTGCGTACACAATTCTTCATAGGATTTGGTTGTTGGTTTCACCGGAGCTAGAAGATTCTTCATGAGGCCATAGGTTGTTGCCACACAGACAGTAAGGAGGATCGCCCTTCGTTTGGCAGTGTTCTCGTCCCCTTCCAGCTCGTTGGCCATGAAGTATTGGTCAAGTCTCCCCACGAAGGCCTCTGAATCATCCCCTTCTGAGAACTTCTCCAGGATACCAACTGTTCTTTGCATTTTCGCACAGTTGTTCATTAACTCGTTGCCAATTATTATGCTCATAATAATGGATGAAACTAAGTACTGTATGCAATGAGTAAGTGTGACCTTAGCTCCCTTAATTTGACTCCAGAGAGCAGGTACAGAGTGGGAGGCCTGCTTATATACCATGCTCCCAAGGGATGCTGGGATCCCTTGGGATTCCAACAGGTAGGCCCTCTGGTGGAGATGTGATATAGGTTGCCAAGGGTTACATACATAATAGAACCAACTAGAGAGCTTGCCATCCGAGACTGGGTGTTGTGTAATGAGAGAGGATTAATTAGCAATCTTGTTATGCGAGGTCCCTTGGGGAAGAGTGACCATAATATGGTAGAATTCTTCATTAAGATGGAGAGTGACTAGAGTCCTGAACTTGAAGAAAGGTAACTCCGATGGAATGAGACATGAATTAGCTACGATAGACTGGCGAATGATACTTAAAGGGTTGACGATGGATAGGCAATGGCAGACATTTAAAGATCACATGGATGAACTTCAACAATTGTACATCCCTGTCTGACATAAAAATAAAACGGGGAAGGTGGCTCAACCGTGGTGAACAAGGGAAATTAGGGATAGTGTTAAATCCAAGGAAGAGGCATATAAATTGGCCAGAAAAAGCAGCAAACCTGAGGACTGAGAGAAATTTAGAATTCAGCAGAGGAGGACAAAGGGTTTAATTTGGAGGGGGAAAATAGAGTATGAGAGTAAGCTTGCAGGGAACATAAAAACTGACTACAAAAGCTTCTATAGATATGTGAAGAGAAAAAGATTAGTGAAGACAAATGTAGGTCGCTTGCAGTCAGAATCAGGTGAATTTATAATCAGGAACAAAGAAATGGGAGACCAATTGAACAAATACTTTGGTTCCATCTTCACTAAGGAAGACACAAATAACCTTCCGGAAATACTAG
Source organism: Pristiophorus japonicus (assembly GCF_044704955.1). Taxonomy (NCBI): domain Eukaryota; kingdom Metazoa; phylum Chordata; class Chondrichthyes; family Pristiophoridae; genus Pristiophorus; species Pristiophorus japonicus. The sequence goes on from NC_091983.1 coordinate 245,484,895, forward strand.
GGGACCGAGAGAAGGAGGAACTGAAGGAAATCTTTATTCGTCAGGAAATTGTGTTAGGGAAATTGATGCGATTGAAGGCAGATAAAACCCAAGGGCCTGATAGTCTGCATTCCAGAGTACTTAAAAAAGTGGCCCGAGAAATAGTGGATGCATTGGTGGCCATTTTCCAACATTCTATAGATTCTGGATCAGTTCCTGTGGATTGAAGGGTAGCTAATATAACCCTACTTTTTAAACATAGAAACAAAGAAACATAGAAAATAGGTGCAGGAGTAGGCCATTCGGCCCTTCGAGCCTGCACCGCCATTCAATAAGATCATGGCTGATCATTCACCTCAGTACCCCTTTCCTGCTTTCTCACCATACCCCTTAAACCCCTTAGCCGTTACGGCCATACCTAACTCCCCCTTGAATATATCCAATGAACTGGCATCAACAAATCTCTGCAGCAGGAAATTCCACAAGATAACAACTCTCTGATTGAAGAAGTTTCTCCTCATCTCTGTCCTAAATGTCCTACCTCTTAACCTTTGACGATGTCCCCTGGTTCTGGACTTCCCCAACATCGGGAACATTCTTCCCGCATCTAACCTGTCCAGTCCCGTCAGAATCTTATACGTTTCTATGAGATCCCCTCTCATCCTTCTAAACTCCAGTGAATAAAGGCCCAGTTGATCCAGTCTCTCCACATATGACAATCCAGCCATCCCTCGAATTAGTCTGGTGAACCTTCGCTGCACTCCCTCAATAGCAAGACTGTCCTTCCTCAGATTAGGAGACCAAAACTGAGCACAATATTCCAGGTGAGGCCTCACTAAGTTCCTGTACAACTGCAGTAAGACCTCCCTGCTCCTACATTCAAATCCCCCAGCTATGAGTTCAGAAGAATGAGAGGGGACCTCATAGAAACGTTTAAAATTCTGACGGGGTTAGACAGGTTAGATGCAGGAAGAATGTTCCCAATGTTGGGGAAGTCCAGAACCAGGGGACACAGTCTAAGGATAAGGGGGAAGCCATTTAGGACTGAGATGAGGAGGTATTTCTTCACCCAGAGAGTGGTGAACCTGTGGAATTCTCTACCACAGAAAGTTGTTGAGGCCAATTCACTAAATATATTCAAAAAGGAGTTAGATGAAGTCCTTACTACTAGGGGAATCAAGGGGTATGGTGAGAAAGCAGGAATGGGGTACTGAAGTTGCATGTTCAGCCATGAACTCATTGAATGGCGGTGCAGGCTAGAAGGGCCGAATGGCCTACTCCTGCACCTATTTTCTATGTTTCTATGTTTCTATGTAACATACCATTTGCCTTCTTCATCGCCTGCTGTACCTGCATGCCAACTTTCAATGACTGATGAACCATGACACCCAGGTCTCGTTGCATGTCCCCTTTTCCTAATCTGCCGCCATTCAGATAATATTCTGCCTTCGTGTTTTTGCCTCCAAAATGGATAACCTCACATTTATCTACATTATACTGCATCTGCCATGCATTTGCCCACTCACCAAACCTGTCCAAGTCACCCTGCAGCCTCTTAGCGTCCCCCTCACAGCTCACACGGCCACCCAGTTTAGTGTCATCTGCAAACTTGGAGATATTACACTCAATTCCTTCATCCAAATCGTTAATGTATATTGTAAAGAGCTGGGGTGCCAGCACTGAGGCCTGCAGCACACCACTAGTCACTGCCTGCCATTCTGAAAAGGACCCGTTTATCCCGACTCTCTGCTTCCTGTCTGCCAACTAGTTCTCTATCCACGTCAGTACATTACCCCCCAATACATACGCTTTGATTTTGCACACCAATCTCTTGTGCGGGACCTTGTCAAAAGCCTTTTGAAAGTTCAAATACACCACATCCACTGGTTCTCCCTTGTCCACTCGGATAGTTACATAGATAGAAACATAGAAAATAGGTGCAGGAGTAGGCCATTCGGCCCTTCGAGCCTGCACCGCCGTTCAATGAGCTCATGGTTGAACATGCAACTTCAGTACCCCATTCCTGCTTTCTCGCCATACCCCTTGATTCCCCCTAATATTAAGGACTACATCGAACTCCTTTTTGAATATATTTAGTGAATTGGCCTCCACAACTTTCTGTGGTAGAGAATTCCAAAGGTTCACCACTCTCTGGGTGAAGAAGTTTCCCCTCATCTCGGTCCTAAATGGCTTACCCCTTATCCTTAGACTGTGACCCCTGGTTCTGGACTTCCCCAACATTGGGAACATTCTTCCCGCATCTAACCTGTCCAGTCCCGTCAGAATCTTATACGTTTCTATGAGATCCCCTCTCATTCTTCTGAACTCCAGTGAATACAAGTCCAGTTGATCCAGTCTTCCTTGATATGTCAGTCCCGCCATCCCGGGAATCAGTTTGGTGAACCTTCACTGCACTCCCTCAATAGCAAGAATGTCCTTCCTCAAGTCAGGAGAACAAAACTGTACACAATAGGCCAGGTGTGGCCTCACCAAGGCCCTGTACAACTGTAGCAACACCTCCCTGCCCCTGTACTCAAATCCCCTCAATATGAAGGCCAACATGCCATTTGCTTTCTTAACCACCTGCTGTACCTGCATGCCAACCTTCAATGACTGATGTACCATGACACCCAGGTCTCGTTGCACCTCCCCTTTTCCTAATCTGTCATCATTCAGATAATCGTCTGTCTCTCTGTTTTTACCACCAAGTGGATAACTTCACATTTATCCACATTATACTTCATCTGCCATGCATTTGCCCACTCACCTAACCTATCCAAGTCACTCTGCAGCCTCATAGCATCCTCCTCGCAGCTCACATTGCCACCCAACTTAGTGTCATCCGCAAATTTAGAGATACTACATTTAATCCCCTCGTCTAAATCATTAATGTACAATGTAAACAGCTGGGGCCCCAGCACAGAACCTTGCGGTACCCCACTAGTCACTGCCTGCCATTCTGAAAAGTACCCATTTACTCCTACTCTTTGCTTCCTGTCTGACAACCAGTTCTCAATCCACGTCAGCACACTACCCCCAATCCCATGTGCTTTATCTTTGCACATTAATCTCTTGTGTGGGACCTTGTCGAAAGCCTTCTGAAAGTCCAAATACACCACATCAACTGGTTCTCCCTTGTCCACTCGACTGGAAACATCCTCAAAAAATTCCAGAAAATTTGTCAAGCATGATTTCCCTTTCACAAATCCATGCTGACTTGGACCTATCATGTCACCTCTTTCCAAATGCGCTGCTATGACATCCTTAATAATTGATTCCATCATTTTACCCACTACCGATGTCAGGCTGACCGGTCTGTCATTCCGTTTTCTCTCTCCCTCCTTTTTTAAAAAGTGGGGTTACATTGGCTACCCTCCACTCCATAGGAACTGATCCAGTCTATGGAATGTTGGAAAATGACTGTCAATGCATCCGCTATTTCCAAGGCCACCTCCTTAAGAACTCTGGGATGCAGTCCATCAGGCCCTGGGGATTTATTGATCTTCAATCCCATCAATTTCCCCAACATAATTTCCCGACTAATAAGGATTTCCCTCAGTTCATCCTTCTTACTGGACCCTCTGACCCCTTTTATATCCGGAAGGTTGTTTGTATTACTCTATTTTCCAGGCCCTAATCAAACCCTTTGTCCTCTTCTGCTGAGTTCTAAATTTCTCCCAGTCCCCGGGTTCGCTACTATTTCTGGCCAATTTGTATGCCACTTCCTTGGCTTTAATACTATCCCTGATTTCCCTTGGTAGCCACGATTGAGCCACTTTCCCTTTTTTATTTTTACGCCAGACAGGGATGTACAATTGTTGTCAGTTCATACATGCGGTCTCTAAATGTCTGCCATTGCCCATCCACAGTCAACCCCTTAAGTATCATTCACCAATCGATCCTAGCCAATTCACGCCTCATACCTTCAAAGTTACCCTTCTTTAAGTTCTGGACCATGGTCTCTGAATTAACTGTTTCATTCTCCATCCTAATGTAGAATTCCACCTCAAAAAATTCCAGAAGGTTCGTCAAGCATGATTTCCCTTTCATAAATCCATGCTGACTTGTACCAATCCTATCACTGCTTTCCAAATGTAATGTTATTTCATCCTTAATCATTGATTCCAATATTTTCCCCACAACTGATGTCAGGCTAACTGGTCTGTAATTACCCGTTTTCTCTCTCCCTCCTTTTTAAAAAAAGTGGTGTTACATTAGCTACCTTCCAGTCCATAAGAACTGATCCAGAGTCGATAGACTGTTGGAAAATGATCACCAATGCATCCACTATTTCTAGGGCCATTTCCTTAAGTACTCTGGGATGCAGACTATCAGGCCCCGGGGATTTATCAGCATTCAATCCCATCAATTTCCCTAACACAATTTCCCACCTAATAAGGATATCCTTCAGTTCCTCCTTCTCACTAGACCCATTGTCCCCAAGTACATTCGGAAGGTTATTTGTGTTTTCCTTCGTGAAGATAGAACCGAAGTATTTGTTCAATTGGTCTGCCATTTCTTTGTTCCCCATGATAAATTCACCTGAATCCGACTGCAAGGGACCTACATTTGTCTTCACGAATCTTTTTCTCTTCACATATCTGAAGAAGCTTTTGCAGTCAGTTTTTATGTTCACTGAAAGCTTCCTCTCGTACGTTATTTTCCGTCTCTTAATTAAACTTTTAGTCCTCCTCTGTTGAATTCTAAATTTCTCCCAGTCCTCAGGTTTGTTACTTTTTCTAGCCAATTTATATGCCTCTTCCTTGGTTTTAACACTTTCCTTAATTTACCTTGTTAGCCATGGTTGAGCCACCTTCCCCATTTTATTTTTACTCCAGATAGGGATGTACAATTGCTGAAGTTCAAAAAAGGAGGGAGAGAGAAAACAGGGAATTATAGACTGGTTAGCCTGACATTGGTAGTGGGGAAAGTGTTGGAATCAATTATTAAGGATGAAATAGCAGCACATTTGGAAAGCAGTGACAGGATCGGTCCAAGTCAGCATGGATTTATGAAAGGGAAATCATGCTTGACAAATCTTATAGAATTTTTTGAGGATGTAACTGGTAGAGTGGACAAGGGAGAACCAGTGGATGTGGTGTATTTGGACTTTCAAAAGGCTTTTGACAAGGTCCCACACAAGAGATTAGTGTGCAAAATTAAAGCACATGGTATTGGGGCTAATGTATGACGTGGATATAGAACTGGTTGGCAGATAGGAAGCAAAGAGAGTCGGGATAAACGGGTCCTTTTCAGAATGGCAGGCAGTGACTAGTGGGGTTCCGCAAGGTTCAGTGCTGGGACCCCAGCTATTTACAATACACATTAATGATTTAGACGAACGAATTGAAGTTTGCAGATGATACTAAGCTGGGTGGCAGTGTGAGCTGTGAGGAGGAAGCTAAGAGGCTGCAGGGTGACTTGGACAGGTTAGGTGAGTGGGCAAATGCATGGCAGATGCAGAATAATGCAGATAAATGTGAGGTTATCCACTTTGGTGGCAAAAACAGGAAGGCAGAATATTATCTGAATGGTGACAGATTAGGAAAAGGGGAGGTGCATCGAGACCTGGATGTCATGGTACATCAGTCATTGAAAGTTGGCCTGCAGGTACAGCAGGCGATGAAGAAGGCAAATGGCATGTTGGCCTTCATAGCGAGAGGATTTGAGTACAGGAGCAGGGAGGTTTACTGCAGTTGTACTGGGCCTTGGTGAGGCCAAACCTTGAATATTGTGTTCAGTTTTGGTCTCCTAATCTGAGGAAGGACATTCTTGCAATTGAGGGAGTGCAGCGAAGGTTCACCAGACTGATTCCTGGGATGGCAGGACTGATATATGAGGAAAGACTGGATCGACTCGGCTTATATTCACTCGAATTTCGAAGAATGAGAGGGAATCTCAGAGAAACATATACAATTCTGACGGGATTGGACAGGTTAGATGCAGGAAGAATGTTCCCGATGTTGGGGAAGTCCAGAACCAGGGGTGATAGTCTAAGGATAAGGGGTAAGCCATTTGGAATTGAGACGAGGAGAAACTTCTTCACCCAGAGAATTGTGAACCTGTGGAATTCTCTACCACAGAAAGTTGTTGAGGCCAGTTCATTTGATATATTCAAAAGTGTCATGTATCTTACATTATTATATATAACTGTATCCTAACATGCTACATGACTGTAATAAGATATGACCTGTAACCACCAGGGGTGCACTTGCAAGAGACAGGTATATAAGGACAGGTCTCAGGCAAGTGCAGCATTCCAGAGCTGTGAAATAAAGGTGCAGGTCCAGAGTGACCTTGACTTCATTACATGCCTCATGTGAATCTGTACTGAAGGGACAAGACTTTACAGTGGCGACGGGTTACGGGATTACAGAATCCACAGAATGGCGAATAACGGATCAGATGAAAAGTACAATGCGGGAGACAATTGGGAGGACTTTATAGAAAGGTTGCAGCAAAGCTTTGTGACCAAAGACTGGTTGGGCGACGATAAGGCAGACAAGGGAAGAGCCCATCTCTTGACCAGCTGTGGCTCGAAAACATACGCTTTAATGAAGGATTTGTTGGCACCCGAGAAACCAGCAAGCAAGTCGTTTGAAGAATTGAGCACACTGGTCAGAGACCACCTGAAGCCAGCGAGCAGCCTACACATGGCCAGACACAGGTTCTACAACTGCAGACACTGTGTGGGCCAGAGCATACCCGACTTCATGGCGGAACTTCAGAGGTTGGCTAGTTTATGTGAGTTCTCCAATGAACTGAGGAGAGAAATGCTGAGAGACTTTTTCATTGAAGGAATAGGCCACGCAGGCATATTCCGAAAGCTCATAGAGACCAAAAACCTGACCTTAGAGGCAGCAGCACTGGTTGCACAGACATTCTTGGTAGGGGAAGAAGAAACGAGGTTGATTTACAATGCAGGTACGACAACTAACGAAATATCGGAAGAAGAATTTAACAGCACTAAACAAGCTGCTACCCCCACACACAGACAAAACTGGGAGAACAGGCTCTCGACAGCAGGCAGAAGCCATCAAGCTGCTACCCCCACACACAGACAAAACCGCGAGAACAGGCTCTCGATAGCAGGCAGAGGCCATCAAGGGCCACAGGAATGGCCGTTCACACCTCATCAACCCACAATGCGAGCAATCAGCTACAAACTGAGAGAAGCTCAAGAGAGATCAGCCAGACGCAGCTCATTCTTTGGGAACTCTTTGAACAATGGAACAGTTCTGTGCTGGAGGTGTGGGAGTGGGCACTCGTCAAGGGGATGTCAATTTCAGCAGGCTGTTTGCAGAAATTGTGAATATACAGGGCATTTGGCCCACATGTAATGGCAGCTCAGCTGGTATACGAATCAGATGGGTCGGAAAGCGGACCAGAAAATGGTGGGGACAGTACCCGGGTCAACGCGATCAATGGCCGCTGCTCCTACAACAGGACAACTCCTATAATGATGCGGGTCCTACTCAACGGGATATCTGTCAACATGGAGCTGGATACGGGAGCGAGTCAATCTCTCATGGGCGCTCAACAATTTGAACAACTGTGGCCGCATAAAAGAGACAGACCAAAACTCACAAGGGTCGACACCACACGAAGGACCTATACCAAAGAAATCGTACCAGTCCTCGGCAGCGCCATGCTCTCTGTCACACACAAAGGGACAGTGAACTGACTTCCCCTGTGGATTGTCCCCGGAGAACCCCCAGCACTGCTGGGGAGAAGCTGGCTGGCAAAACTAAACTGGAAATGGGATGATGTCCATGCCATGTCATTAGAGGAACGGAACTCCTGCTCAACAGTGATAAAGCGATTTGAACATCTCTTTCAGCCAGGTGTGGGCACTTTCAAAGAGGCAAAAATCAAAATCTACATCACACAGGATGCTAGACCGGTCCATCACAAGGCCAGAGCTGTACCCTATGTGATGAGGGAAAAGATTGAGCACGAACTAGACAGGCTTCTGCAGGAAGGCATTATATCACCTGTGGAATTTAGCGTCTGGGCAAGTTCCATCGTCCCAGTCATGAAGCCTGATGGATCCGTACGTATCTGTGGGGAGTACAAATCTACCATAAACAGAGTCTCCCGACAGGACCAGTACCCGCTGCCCAGAGCGGAGGACTTATTTGCCACACTGGCTGGAGGTAAACTTTTCTCAAAATTAGACCTCACATCTACGTATATGACGCAAGAATTGAACGAGGAATCCAAGCTACTCACCACCATCAACACACATCAAGGCCTTTTCATGTACAATCGACGCCCATTCGCTATCAGGTTGGCAGCTGCCATATTCCAGCGCAACATGGAGAGTCTGCTCAAGTCCATCCCGGGGATGGTTGTATTTCAAGACGACATACTTATCACGGGCAGGGACACCGACTCCCATCTCCGTAATTTGGAGGAAGTATTAAGGCGGTTGGATCGGGTAGGCCTCCGAGTCAAGAAATCTAAGTGCCTATTTCTCGCACCCGAGGTTGAATTTTTGGGCAGAAGGATTGCCGCTGATGGAATCCGCCCAACAGAGTCCAAAACAGAAGCAATTCGCCTGGCACCCAGGCCACGGAATGTCTCAGAACTGCGCGCCTTTCTCGGGCTACTCAATTACTTTGGGAACTTTATGCAGAACTTAAGCACGCTGCTGGAGCCTCTCCACGTGCTACTCAGGAAAGGGTGCAATTGGTTTTGGGGGGACGCCCAGGAACGCGCCTTCAATAAGGCACGCAACCTTCTGTGTTCCAACAGTGTTTTGACTTTCTTTGACCCAGGTAAAAAGCTAGTTCTCACATGCGAGGCGTCAGCATATGGGGTCGGGTGCGTTTTGCAACATGTCAATAGTGCGGGCAAATTACAACCCATAGCTTATGCCTCCAGGTCACTTTCGCGGGCGGAGCGCCGATACGGAATGGTAGAGAAGGAGGCGCTCGCGTGCGTGTACGGTGTCAAAAAGATGCACCAATACATTTTCGGGGCCAAGTTCGCGTTAGAAACTGACCACAAGCCCATCACGTCCCTCCTATCCGAGAGCAAGGCAATAAACGCCAACGCCTCGGCGCGAATTCAACGACGATACCATAAGGCACAGACCAGGCACAGACAACTGTGCTGACGCGCTCACCACGCTGCCCCTGGCGACCACGGAAGGGTCTGACGAACAGGACTGTGAGATTGTCATGGCAATCAATGACTTTGAGTCCACAGGTTCGCACATGACGGTCGCCAAATCAGAGCCTGGACAGGCAGCGACCCCACGTTATCCTTAGTAAAGAGGTGTGTCCTAACCGGTGACTGGGCAGAGGCTCGCGATGCCTGCCCCGAGGAATTAAAACTCTTTCACAGGCGCATGCATGAGCTATCACTACCAGCAGACTGCCTGATGTGGGGCAGCCGAGTAGTCATGCCTCTGCGAGGCAGAGAGGCATTTGTCCGGGAGCTCCACCGCGAGCACCCGGGGATTGTTCTCATGAAGGCCATAGCCTGATCCCACGTCTGGTGGCCTGGTATTGATGCGGACTTGGAGCTCTGCGTCCGAAGGTGCACCATTTATGCCCAACTCAGTAATGCCCCCAGGGAGGCTCCACTGAGCCCCTGGCCCTGACCTACCAAACCGTGGTTGCGAGTGTACGTAGACTATGCGGGCCCATTCATGGGCAAAATGTTCCTCGTAGTTGTAGATGCATTTTCAAAGTGGATCGAATGCACCATTTTAAACTCGAGCACAACCTCCACCACTGTGGAGAGCCTCGCAACCATGTTTGCAACGCACGGAATCCCTGACATATTGGTCAGTGACAATGGTCCGTGTTTCACCAGCGCAGAATTCCAAGACTTTATAATTGACCACGGCATAAATCACGTCAAGACGGCACCGTTCAAGCCGGCCTCCAACAGCCAGGCGGAGAGAGCAGTGCAAATCATTAAACAAGACATGCTTAAAATCCAAGGTCCCACGCTGCAGGGTCGCCTGTCGCGACTGCTGCTGGCATACAGATCTCGTCCGCACTCACTGACTGGGATCCCCCCGCCGTGCAACTGTTGATGAAAATGACTTTAAAAACAAGGCTCTCATTAATCCTCCCATACATGCACGAAATCATTGAGGCAAAGCGCCGTAAGCTGACTGAGTACCATGACAGAAATTCGAGGGGGAGATGGAATGAGATAGGGGACAAAGTGTTTGTACTAAACTATGGCAGGGGTCCCAAATGGCTTGCAGGGACAGTAACGGTCAAGGAAGGAAACAGGCTACTGGTAGTACAAATGGACAATGGCAAAACCTGCCGGAGGCATGTAGACCAAGTCAAAATCAGATTTACCAACAAAACTGCGGAACCAGATGCAGACTACAATGTGGAACTCGCACCGCACCTGGTGGACAGACAGAGGGAACAACCTGAGGAAAGGGCAATCCCAACAGACAGCCCAGGCGAGTCAACAACAATCACACCAATCAAAACAGACAGCCCAGGCGAGATACCAGCAACCACACCCAAAGAAAAACAGACAACAAGGCAAACAACTGAACCACAACTCAGACGCTCCACGCGACAGCGTAGACCACCTGAGAGACTGAACCTATAAAGGCAGTAAGACCTTGGGGGAGAGTGATGTCATGTATCTTACATTATTATATATAACTGTATTCTAACATGCTATACATGACTGTAATAAGATATGACCTGTAACCACCAGCATACTTTACCACCAGGGGTGCACTTGCAAGAGACAGGTATATAAGGACAGGTCTCAGGCAAGAGCAGCATTCCAGAGCTGTGAAATAAAGGTGCAAGTCCAGAGCGACCTTGACTTCACGACATGCCTCGTGTGAATCTGTATTGAGGGGACAGGACTTTCCAAAAAGGGAGTTAAATGTGACCCTTTCGGCTAAAGGGATCAAGGCGTATGGAGAGAAAGCAGGAAGGGGGTACTAAAGTTGCAAAAATGATCAGCCATGATCATATTGAATGGTGGTGCAGGCTCGAAGGGCCGAATCGTCTGCTCCTGCTCCTATTTTCTATGTTTCTATGTTTAAGTGAATACACATTAAATGGTATGACACTGAAAAGTGTAGAGGAACAAAGTGACCTGGGAGTGCAGGTCCATAGATCTCTGATGGTAGCAGGCCAGGTAGATGAGGTGGTTAAGAAGGCATATGGATTACTTGTCTTAATTAATTGAGACATGGAATACAAGAGCAAAGACGCTGTGCTTGAATTGTTTAAAACACTGATTAGGCTGCAGCTGGAGATCTGTGTGCAGTTCTGGTCACCACATTACAGTAAAGAGGTGAATGCACTGGAAAGGGTGCAGAGGAGATTTACAGGAATCTTGTCTGGACTGGAGAATTTTGACGATGAGGAAAGATTGAACCTGCTGAGTCTGTTTTCTTTGGAACAGAGGAGGCTAAGAAGAGTCCTGATTGAGGTGTATAAAATTATCAGGGGCCTGGATAGAGTGGATAGGAAGGAACTGTTCGCCTTGATGAGAATATAAGAACATAAGAACTTAAATAGGAGCAGGAGTAGGCCATACGGCCCCTCGAGCCTGCTCTGCCATTTAATATGATCATGGCTGATCCGATCCTGGCCTCAGGTTCACTTCCCTGCTCGCTCCCCACAACCCTTTGTTCCCTTCTCGGTTAAGAAACTGTCTATCTCTGTCTTAAATTTATTCAATGACCCAGCTTCCACAGCTCTCTGAGGCAGCGAATTCAACAGATTTACAACTCTCTGAGAGAAGAAATTCCTCCTCATCTCAATTTTAAGTGGGCAACCCCTTATTCTAAGATTATGCCCCCGAGTTGTAGTCTCCCCTATCAGTGGAAACATCCTCTCTGCATCCACCTTGTGCATTTCAATATGATCACCTCTCATCCTTCTGAATTCCAATGAGTAGAGGCCCAACCCCCTCATCTCTGAAATCAACTGAGTGAACCTTCTCTGAACTGCCTCCAAAGCAAGTGTATCCTTTCTTAAATATGGAAACCAAAACTGTACACAGTAATCTAGGTGTGGCCTCGCCAATAACCTATACAACTGTAGCAATACTTCCCTGCTTTTATACTCCATCCCCTTTGCACTAAAGGCCAAGATTCCATTGGCCTTCCTGATCACTTGCTGTACCTGCATACTATCCTTTTATGTTTCATGCACAGGTCCTGCTGTATTGCAGCACTTGGCGATTTTTCTCCATTTAAATAATAACTTGCTCTTTGATTTTTTCTGCCAAAGTTCATATCCTCACACTTTCCAACATTATATTTGATCTGCCAAATTTTTGCCCACTCACTTTTCCTCCCATCTTTGTATCAACAGCAAATGTTACACTCAGTCCCTTCTTCCAAGTCATTAATATAGATTTTAAACAGTTGGGGCCCCAGCATTGATCCCTGCGGCACCCCAGAAGTTACTGATTGCCAACCCGAGACTAAACCATTTATCCTGACTCTCTGTTTTCTGTTGGTTAGCCAATTCTTTATCCATGCTAATATATTACCCGCAACCCCGTGAACCTTTATCTTATGCAGTAACCTTTTACGTGGCACCTTGTCAAATGTCTTCTCGAAGTCTAAATACACCACATCCGCTGGTTCCCCTTTATCCACCCTGTTCGTTACATCCTCAAAGAACTCCAGCAAATTTGTCAAACATGACTTCCCCTTCATAAATCCATGCTGACTCTGCCTGACTGAATTATGTTTTTCCAAATGCCCTGCAACTGCTTCTTTAATATTGGACTCCCAACATTTTCCCAACCACAGATGTTAGGCTAACTGGTCTATAGTTTCCTGCATTTTGTCTGCCTCCTCTTTTAAATAGGGGTTTTACATTTGCAGTTTTCCAATCTGCTGGGACCTCCCCAGAATCCAGGGAATTTTGGTGAATTACAACCAATGCATCCACTATCCCTGCCACGACTTCTCTTAAGACCCATCAGGTCCAGGGGATTTATCCGCCTTTAGTTCCATTATCTTACTGAGTACAACCTGACTGATTGTGATTGTGTAAAGTTCCTCCCTCCCCCCCGCCCTCCCTCGCTATAGGCCCTTGACTATCCACTGTTGGGATATTTTTAGTGTCCATTAATACTTCCCCGGTCTCGTCCTCGAAGGGACCAACATTTATTTTAGCCACTCTTTTCCTTTTTATATACCTATAGAAACTCTTGCTATCTGTTTTTATATTTCGTGCTAGTTTACTTTCATCGTCTATCTTTCCTTTCTTAATCATTTTTTTAGTCATTCTTTGCTGGTTTTAAAAAGCTTCCCAATCTTCTGTCCTCCCACTAGTTTTGGCCACTTTGTATGTCCTTGTTTTTAATTGGATACCGTCCTTTATTTCATTAGTTAGCCACGGATGGCGATATTTTCTTTTACACCCTTTCCTCCTGACTGGAATATATTTTTCATGAGAGTTATGAAATATCTCTTTAAATATACACCACTGTTCATCAACTGCCCTTCTCTTTAATCTATTTTCCCAACTCTGCCTTCATTCCTTTGCAGTCTCCTTTATTTAAGCTTAGTACGCTGGTTTGAGATCCAACTTTCTCGCCCTCCAGCTGAATTTGAAATTCAACCATGCTATGATCACTCATTCCAAGGGGATCCTTTACTGGGAGATTGTTTATTAATACTGTCTCATTACACAGGGCCAGATCTAAGATAACCCGCCCCTGGTTGGTTCTGTAACATAATGCTCAAGGAACCTGTTATGTATGTAAACATTGTATGTGTAAGACTTGCCACCAGAGGGCACAACTGTTGGAGGCCCAAGGGGCACCTGCACACCTCGTGCAAGGGAGTATAAAAGGTTGTCTGCCATGCTGCTTAGGCACTCTTGAGTTGTATTAAAGAGACTAAGGTCACATCAGGTTTTGCTCACAATATTCAGTCTTGTGGAGTTCTTCCATACTTAATAGTTGGCGATGAGTAACAGATTACGAACTTTCACGCAGTCATGGCTGCCATTGGTATTTTAGAGAGATTTGTAGAGGGTGATGATTGGGAAGCCTTCGTTGAGCATCTCGACGAGTACTTCATGGCCAGCGAGCTGGATGGGGATGATATAGCGATCAAGCGCAGAGTGATTCTAGTCACCTTGTGGGTCCATAACAAATGGCCTCATCAAGAATCTGCCAGCACTGGAGAAACCAATGGAGAAGACATATAGAGTTGTGTACGCTGGTTCGGGAACACCTCAAGCAGAAGGAGAGCGTCTTAATGGGCAGGTATTGCTTCTACATGCACCACCGCTACGAGAGCCAGGACGTGGTGAGTTATGGTGCCGACCTGAGGCGCCTTGCGGGAACTTGTGAACTTGCTGGATCTTTGGGGGAAATGCTGCGGGACCTTTTTGTGCTTGGCATCGGCCACGAGTTCATTCTTTGCAAGCTGCTGCCTGCCGAATCCCTAGACCTGAGCAAGGCCATCACGATAGCACAGGTATTCATATCCATGAGCAATAATACCAGACCGATATCTTCCCAGCTTCGAAGCTCACCAGCAAGGACTGTGCATAAGATAATGGCGCTAGCAGGCAGAACTGCATATGGCAGGGCCTACACGTCTGCAGCTGCAAGAACTAGGATGACTTGAGAATGTGTGCAGAAGGATTATGAATGTGGCAGAGGGATGGAGATAGGGAATCAAGGGAAAATAGCTAAAGAAGTGTCAAGATGCTGACAATTGCAGAATCAACAGAAAAAAAAAGGGGTTACTGAGAGTTGAGGTTAAACACGGGTCACGGGAAAGAAAAAGCAATCACGGATAGGAGAATGTAATGGTTTTTACTGATAAGAGGGAAATAGGTTTTACTGATAAGGAAGAAGAATTTAATGAGGCTATAAACAAGCTGACCTCGGGGCCAGCTCTAATTAGGAGACCTCCTCGCCTGCCATTGAACATACTCGGGGGGAGGAAGAAAGGGAGTGGATAGACCAAGTGCTAATCAAATGTGTTATGTTTTGAAAATGTATAACTACTGTGCTTTTCGTGCTGTAAAGGGACTTGTCCAGAGGAAGGTGAACAAGCTCAAATTGAGAGTGTTCCTTTGTCTTGACAAGTCCTGGCCGGAGAATCTTCAATAAAGGTCTTTTACAGAAAAGGCAAAAAGGTGTTCGCGTCAGTGTATTCGCTGAAACAGATTGAGAGAAAAAGAATCCGTATTAACATTTGGTGTCAGAAGTGGAATCTCAACAGACGACTGCCGAAAGCTTGTGAATTAAGAGCCGAACTAGCCTCGGACGAGACGGGAGGATAGTAGCCACCAGGATGAATATCCTTTAAATACCACCTCGGTTCCCTCCAGTCCCAAAAGTCTGAAGAAAGTTTTGCCACTCGCTGGTTCTCAGGTTGCGTCCGAATGAGATCCAGGCCAATCTGGCGAATACCAGAATACCGCGGGGCGACGTGGAGGGAAAGGGAAATAGACTATCGCAGGGCAACGTGAATAGGAACACCGCGGGGCAACGTGGAGGGGTAGTGAAATTGTGCAAAACTAAATCGCGGGGCGACGCGAGGAATTGTGTAAAACTAAATCGCAGGGCGACGCGAGGAATTGTGTAAGTATAAAAGGAATTGTGTAAGGATAAAATATTTCTTTACCGGGGGGCGACGCGGGAATGGGCAATCATGGATCCAAAAATAGAGCCGGCCAAGAAAAAAATGAATTAATAAGCTTTGTTGAATGAAGAGAGACTTTTCTGAATGTCTGTCATTGAGTGAGAGTCCTTGTGTGATCTTTTGACTGCGGAATGAATTTTTATGTTTTCATGTTTTTAAAAGCCTGTTTGGAAGAGTGGTGCAGCTGTCTGTTAATTTTAGCTCCACCCACTTCTCCAAATAGAGTGAAAGTTTTTTCAACCCTTTGTAGTGTTGTCCTGTATGTGGGAAGTTTTAAGACATTTTAAGTTAGAAACGCAGGTGTGGATTTATTCGGATGATAAGTTACGGAGCTAGGAAATGCACAAAGGATTGATTACATTGGGTTGAAAGACATAAATTTAGTCTCGGAATGAGATAAAGAATGCCTTTTAAAAAAGCTTCGAGCTCAACAAAAAGGTTTGAAATAAAGATTGAAATTACAAAATTTGAATTGGAATTTTGAGATATTAAGAGAAGGCACAGCAAAATACTGAAGTGGATTCAAACTAAAAAATAAATTATTAAATTGAATCTGATATCTTAAAGAAAAAAGGAGGAAATAAAACTAAAAGGTTTGGAAACAATCTAGAAATACCTTCAGGGATCAGGTCAAACTCCTGGGCGAGTGGTGAGCTATCTGCGAAGGTGTAAAAGGGGCTTTTGAAAAATGTTAAAACGGCAAGCTTTAGCAGTTTAGAAGAGGCATTGTAACGACCTTGAAAACGGAATTTGAGATAACGAAAAGCAGCCCTCAAAGCCTCCGTGCTAGACTCCATTCTAGTTATGGAGAAAAGAAAAAGATAAAGACGCCACTTTGAAAGTAAACAATTTGAACGAATTTGGAAGAAAAAGTGTCTTCGATTGTCTGATGATTTTAAATTAACAAATTTATGGAGTCACGAGCCCTCCGTGTAGAATACAAAACCTAATTTGAAGAAAGGAGATCTGAAAAAAAAGACGTACCGCACTAATTAGGTGCTGAAAAAAAAGGGGTGTTTGCGATGGAAAAAGACATAACTTGCTAAATACTAATTGATATCGGCTGTGAAAAAGATATTGGTTTAATTGATAATGATTTTAAATTACGAGAAAGTTTCACTGCCGTTTGAAAAGATTTCCAGAATAGACGGTGTTTATCAAGAAAAGTCCAGAACAGTCTAAACAAGCAGGAGGGTTTTGAAAATAACCAAGGAGAAAAGATCTAAGCTATGCGAACTCAGCTGAGAGAGAAATAAAACACAAGATTTGCCCAGTGAACGGGACCATAAAATAAAACGAATGTTAGAATGTACACAGCGTGTGTGAAAATTGGATTTCAGTAAACAAAATAGCTATTAAAAATGTGTGGTATCGTTTTAAATCAATCAAAAAAAATCTTTGGCAATTAGAAGTTAAGAAAACATTGGAGTTTACGCTAAAATACCGTCTTTCCTGATGAGAAGACTTTTATTATGACGGCTTTACTAATGATTTCTGCTGTTTTAACAGATTTCTAATTTCTAAGCAAGTTTGAAGGCACAAAGACTGAAAAAAAAAAGAATTTTTCGGATGATTACGTGAAGTCACGTAATGACATCAGGCTTTCTTACAAACCTGTAAAGGAGTTAACCCTTTCCATTGACAGCTGTTTTCTACTGGACATTATTAATTTGGATTTCTTAACAGAATAAAAAAGACTCACCAAACAGAGGAAATGGTGCGATAGTCAGAATAAAAATAAAAACAGAACTAGCCTATGTAATAATACTCGCCTGATACAAATAAAAGAAAGATACTCAAACAAAACAAATTCAAGAGTTAAAAGCTAAGATAAATAAGCTGGAAGAGATTTTTTTAAAAACGGGGCCAGACGGATAGTGCAGTGCGCAGCCATAGCACCATCACCTATGGCAATAGAGCCAATGTACCCCACGGTGGGTAAGTGTGGTCTACAAACCCAACCCATCCTTACCTCCGATTTCACAGAGTGACCGCAACATGCATGGATAAAAGATGAGTAGACCAGAACCTAACACCTGGTGACGACCAGGCTATCTGTTTAAAATTTGCAGATAAAACACTCACCAAGATGGGACCGCAGCGGCTACTTCGACCCTGGAGACTCAGGATACTGGGAACCTTGAGGCCCACGCAGGCACTGGATAATACAGATGGACTACGAGAGATATAGCACACGCAGGGAAGACACAACTTCATGAACTAGCTTTGTTCAATTTGACTGCCGAAATATGCATCCCAGCAGCCAAGGACTGGAGCAAGGACAGAACTTATTTTAACGCATGGCTATGTATACTGTAATAATTAGGGTTGTAATGCAGCAGGCTGCCGATGCCATGGGTGCCAGTAGATTACGAGGACAGGAGCAAGTTCATAGGACCAAAAGGGGAAGGGCGCAGAAATCCAACTGGATGGAATTTCAGTTCTAGAAGCTCATGCCTGGGCGGACGAAGCTGCAAACAAGCAGCGAAATCCACCCCGCAAGAAACAGAAGGGTGGGAACAGAACGGAGTAAAAAAGGGGGTGGGACCCAGGATGTTTAGGAAAACTGGCCAGTGGGATAAAATAAAGACCAAGGGAGGTCTCTGGAATATAAGGTATATGTCCTGAAGCGTGACACGGTTATAACACGGAGAAGCCGGTATTGATCATGCGCAGCGCAAACAAGAAGGAATACAACCTAAAAAGGGGGGCTAGTAATAAAAGAATCTAAAGAAAGGATATAATTTGGGGTGCGTCAGCGACTACTTATCCTAAACCTAATGGATGTCATTTTTCCTAGCTTCTGTGGAAATGAAACTATAAGTCTGTACCAGAACCTGACACAACGGATCCTTGAAGGCCCGGACGGAACCCACTACCCTGAGATTTAATGTCAGAAATGGAACAGAGCAAGGTCGAACAAAAAGGGGAATACTGGAAACACTAGGCACAGGTTATGCGGCAGGGGTTACGACGATGAATTCCATAGGCCTGTATGCAATATACGACCAGGTTAACAACTTAATGGCGTAGTCTTGAGTGGTTTACTGGGGAGGGACTTGGATAACCAAGCCCTGCAAGCGCGGTTGGGAGATGGCGCAGAAGGGGAACTGTTACAAGTGGCCCATACATTGCCGAAATGCCAAGACAATAAAATTGATCCACGCAATGGGGAAAGATATAAGTAAACGATTACAGGCTGAGATAGTTTGCTCCGGGTATGGGGCCTGGATATTAAGTGAGGTACAACATAATTTGGAGCAACTCCAGAATGGAGACATACCAGATTGGATTCCGAACAGCATACTTAACAATTGGACACTAGATAAAAAAATGAATAACACATGCGAGGTACAAAGGAATAGTCACGCATGGGTGCCAAAATTCAGATGTATTACTGGGCGGGTGAATATGATCGGATTTATGTTGTCCATACCACAGTATGATGTAACAAAGGGAGACCCCTTATATCAGATCGATAATATTGGTGAAGTGAGAAACCTGTGTCATCACCAACCCTAACTTCTGTTTCAGGCCCATGGGAAAAATAGATGTAAATGGACACCACATATATCCCGAGACAACAGAAATCATCCGTGGAACAATCATGGATACCCTCCGAGAAGGGTACAAAGAGGCGGTATGGGAACCGCAAGACAAACAAATACTGGAACTAAATGAGGAACAATTACGTTTGGTGCAAGGAATCCAGAATCAAAGACGACAGTATGTCCGGCTGATGGAAGAAATAGACAACTTACAGAGAGAGACTAACGCAATGCTTGCTGATCAGCCCTGGTACTCAAAGCTGTGGGACATTGGACTTAATATTCAAATTCACCCATGGATAAGAATAATATCACATGTACTTGTAGTAATACAGGGTCTGGTTCTGATGGTCATGATGGGATTAACATGTGCACGAATTAAACAGGCCAAACGATAAGTCAGGGCACGCACTATGATTAAGGCCATAAGGGATGAAAATTTAAGCAGTGCTACAGGAAGGACTTACCTTATATAACTCTGTGGGAGAGTTTCAGGAGGTCCCGAAGCTTGGGAGATGGCCACCAGGTGAACGAACCTATCTGGAACTTGCCTACAGGGAGATAGTTATTGGGAAATATGACCAGCTTGGCGTATAGCCAAGGGCCAAAAGGGGGGAATTGTAAGAGAAATTTGGCATTAGGGGTACCAGCAGGATAAGGGTTAAAGTGCTGGTTCCTGCACTGGCCCGTAAGGAGGTAAAAGGCCTCTCTTCGGCCTTGTACCAAGGCTCCAGAAGTTATCAATTCAATAATATTCCAACAGGATACGATGTGAGAACCTAAACAGACATTGATAAGACCTTGCGAAAAGGCTCGAGGCAGACTCACAGATAACAAGGAGGATCAGGAAAGAGAGTGCAAACGGCTGAATGCGATACTCCTGGAATAGTCACCAGGGTTATCATGGAATGATAAAAGGGGGGATTGAGAATGTGTGCAGAAGGATTATGAACGTGGCAGAGGGATGGAGATAGGGAATCAAGGGAAAATAGCTAAAGAAGTGTCAAGATGCTGACAATTGCAGAATCAACAGAAAAAAAAGGGGTTACTGAGAGTTGAGGTTAAACACGGGTCACGGGAAAGAAAAAGCAATCACGGATAGGAGAATGTAATGGTTTTTACTGATAAGAGGGAAATAGGTTTTACTGATAAGGAAAAAGAATTTAATGAGGCTATAAACAAGCTGACCTCGGGGCCAGCTCTAATTAGGAGACCTCCTTGCCTGCATTGAACATACTCGGGGGGGGAGGAAGAAAAGGAGTGGATAGACCAAGTGCTAATCAAATGTGTTATGTTTTGAAAATGTATCACTACTGTGCTTTTCGCGCTGTAAAAGGGCTTGTCCAGAGGAAGGTGAACAAGCTCAAATTGAGAGTGTTCCTTTGTCTTGACAAGTCCCGGCCGGAGAATCTTCAATAAAGGTCTTTTGCAGAAAAGGCAAGAAGGTGTTCGCGTCAGTGTATTCGCTGAAACAGATTGAGGGAAAAACAGACTCAGAGTCCGTATTAACAGACTCAGAGTCCGCCATCGGGCGCGAATGCAAATCCATTAGCACCATGTTAGCAGATTGAGCCCATCAATGTCGATTAAAGCACTACATGTGCAAAGGCTGCGAAACAATGGGGCACCTCCAGCGAATGTGCAAGAGTGCTGCGACTCACTACGTGGCAGAGTCGTCAGAGGATGATCGATCCGGAGCAGATCACGCAGAACAAACAAGAGAGGCAACTCAACCTGAGGAAGGAGTGTATGGGTTACACACCTTCACCACCAAGAGCCCTCCTATTATGTCGAAAGTCAAATTGAACGGCATTCCGCTATCAATGGAGTTGGACACAGGGGCGAGTCAGTCAATTATGAGCCAGAAGGCTTTTGAGAAATTGTGGGGCAACAAAGCACAAAGGTCTAAACTGAGCCCGATTCAGACAAAGCTGCGCACCTACACCAAAGAGCTCATACCAGTCATTGGCAGTGCAGCAGTTAAGGTATCATATAATGGAGCTGTGCATGATTTATCACTGTGGATTGTAACAGGCGATGGCCCAACGCTATTCGGCAGAAGCTGGCGGGAAAGATTCGATGGAAGTGGGACGACATCAAAGCACTATCTTCAGTGGATGATGCCTCGTGCGTCCAAGTACTGAGCAATTTTCCGTCGCTATTTGAACCAGACATTGGCAACTTCACAGGCACCAAGTTGCAGATCCATCCAGTCTCCAATGCAAGGTCTGTTCATCACAATGCTCGAGCGGTTCCATATATGATGAGGGAGAAAGTCAAGATCGAACTCAACAGACTTCAACAAGAGGGAATCATATCGCCAGTCGAGTTCAACAAGTGGGCCAGTCCGATTGATCCGGTGTTGAAAAGCGATGGCATGGTCAGAATCAGTGGAGACTACAAGGTAATGATCAACAGAGTCTCGTTACAGGACCAGTACCCGCTACCCAAGACAGATGACCTGCTCGCAACGTTAGCAGGGGGAAGTCGTTCACCAAGTTGGACCTAAACTCCGCCTACATGACACAGGATCTGGCTGAATCTTCGAAAAGATTGATGTGCATCAACATGCACAAAGGACTGTTTGTATACCACAGGTGCCCTTTTGGGATTCGCTTAGCTGTGGCCATCTTCTAGAGGAACATGGAGAGTCTGCTGAAATCGGTTCCGCGCACCGTTGTGTTTCAAGACGACTCCCTGATCACCTGTCTTGACACCACCGAACACCTGCACAACCTGGAAAAGGTTCTAAGTCGACGAGACAAAGTGGGACTCAGGCTGAAATGCTCCAAGTGTGTTTTCCTGGTGCCAGAGGTCAAATTTTAGGGGAGAAAGATTGCGGCAGATGGCATCAGACCCACGGACTCAAAGACAGAGGCCATCAAGAATGCACCCAGACCACAGGATAGATTGGCGAATGATACTTAAAGGGTTGACAGTGGATAGGCAATGGCAGACATTTAAAGATCACATGGATGAATTTCAACAATTGTACATCCCTGTCTGGCATAAAAATAAAATGGGGAAGGTGGGTCAACCGTGGCAAACAAGGGAAATGAGTGATCGTGTTAAATCCAAGGAAGAGGCATATAAATTGGCCAGAAAAAGCAGCAAACCGGAGGACTGGGAGAAATTTAGCATTCAGCAGTGGAGGAACAAGGGTTCAATTAGGAGGGGGGAAATAGAGTACGAGAGGAAGCTTGCCGAGAAAATAAAAACTGACTGCAAAAGCTTCTATAGATATGTGAAGAGAAAAAGATTAGTGAAGACAAACATAGGTCCCTTGCAGTCAGATTCAGGTGAATTTATAATGGGGAACAAAGAAATGGCAGACCAGTTGAACAAATACTTTGGTTCTGTCTTTACGAAGGAAGACACAAATAACCTTCCGGAAATAATAGGGGACCGAGGGGCTAGCAAGAAGGAGGAACTGAAGGGAATCCTTATTAGTCTGGAAATTGTGTTAGGGAAATTGATGGGATTGAAGGCCGATAAATCCCCAGGGCCTGATAGTCTGCATCCCAGAGTACTTACGGAAGTGGCCTGAGAAATAGTGGATGAATTGGTGGTCATTTTCCAACATTCTATAGACTCTGGATCAGTTCCTATGGATTGGAGAGTAGCTAATGTAAACCCACTTTTTAAAAAAGGAGGGAGAGAGAAAACAGGGAATTATAGACCGGTTAGCCTGACATCGGTGGTGGGGAAAATGTTGGAATCAATTATTAAAGATGAATAGCAGCGCATTTGGAAAGCAGTGACAGGATCGGTCCAAGTCAGCATGGATTTATGAAAGAGAAATCATGCTTGACAAATCTTCTAGAATTTTTTGAGGATGTAACTAGTAGAGTGGACAAGGGAGAACCAGTGGATGTGGTGTATTTGGACTTTCAAAAGGCTTTTGACAAGGTCCCACACAAGAGATTAGTGTGCAAAATTAAAGCACATGGTATTGGGGGTAACGTATTGACGTGGATAGAGAACTGGTTGGCAGACAGGAAGCAAAGCGTAGAAATAAACGGGTCCTTTTCAGAATGGCAGACAGTGACTAGTGGGGTACCGCAAGGTTCAGTGCTGGGACCCCAGCTATTTACAACATACATTAATGATTTAGATGAAGGAATTGAAGGTAATATCTCCAAGTTTGCAGATGACACTAAGCTGGGTGGCCATGTGAGCTGTGAGGAGGATGCTAAGAGGCTGCAGGGTGACTTGGACAGGTTAGGTGAGTGGGCAAATGCATGGCTGATGCAGTATAATGTAGATAAATGTGAGGTTATCCACTTTGGTGGCAAAAACAGGAAGGCAGAATATTATCTGAATAGTGACAGATTAGGAAAAGGGGAGGTACAACGAGACCTGGGTGTCATGGTACATCAGTCATTGAAAGTTGGCCTGCAGGTACAGCAGGCGATGAAGAAGGCAAATGGCATGATGGTCTTCATAGCGAGAGGATTTGAGCATACGAGCAAAGGAGTCTTACTGCAGTTGTACAGCGCTTTGGTGAGGCCACACCTTGAACATTGTGTACAGTTTTGGTCTCCTAATCTGAGGAAGGACATTCTTGCTATTCAGGAAGTGCAGCGAAGCTTCACCAGACTGATTCCCGGGATGGCAGAACTAACATATGAAGAAAGACTGGATCAACTTGGCTTATATTGACTGGAATTTAGAAGAATGAGATGGGATCTCATAGAAACATAAAATTCTGACAGGATTCGACGGTTAGATGCAGGAAAAATGTTCCCGATGTTGGGGAAGTCCAGAACCAGGATAAGGGGGAAGCCATTTAGGACTGAGATGAGGAGAAACTTCTTCACTCAGAGAATTGTAAACCTGTATCATTCTCTACCTGTTGAGGCCAGTTCGTTAGATGTATTCAAAAGGGAGTTAGATGTGGCCCTTACGGCTAAAGGAAACAAGGGGTACAGAGAGAAAGAGGATTGGGGTACTGAAGTTGCATGATCAATCATGATCATATTGAATGGTGGTGTCGGCTCGAAGGGCCGAATGCCTACTCCTGCACTTATTTTCTATGTTTTCTATGTCACGGAGCTGCATTCGTTCCTGGGACTCCTCAACTATTTTGGTAACTTTCTACCCAGGTTAAGCACTTTGCTGGAACCGTTGCTCATGTTGCTACGTAAGGGTGATGACTGGGCTTGGGTAAATCTCAAGAGACAGCCTTTGAGAAGGCCAAAAACCTACTTTGTTCTAATAAGTTACTTGTACTGTATGACCCGTGTAAACGATTAGTCCTAGCTTGTGATGCATCTTTGTACAGGGTCAGCTGTGTGTTATAGCAAACCAATTTATCGTGCAAACTTCAACCGGCTGCTTACGCGTCTACAAGTCTGTCTGAGGCTGAAAGAGCCTACAGTATGGTTGAGATTAGCATATGTATATGGGGTTAAGAAAATGCACCAATAGCTATTTGGACTTCGGTTTGAGCTTGAAACTGACCACAAACTGTTCATTTCGCTGTTTTCAGAAAGCAAAGGTATAAACACCGATGCTTCGTCCCGCATTCAAAGATGGGCATTAACATTGTCCGCCTATGTTATCCGCCACAGACCAGGCATGGAGAACTGTGATGATGCCCACAGTCGGCTACCATTGCCCACTACCGGGGTGGAAATGGTGCAACCTGCAGACTTGCTTCTGATCATAGATGCTTTTGAGAGCAAGGGGTCACCTGTTACTGCTCACCAGATCAGGACCTGGACCAGCCAGGATCCTGTGCTATCGCTTGTAAAAAGTTACGTCCTCAATGGGAGCTGGTCGGCCGTTCCTGAGGAAATGCAAGATGAAATTAAGCCCGTTCACTGACACAAAGATGAAATGTCCATTCAGTCGGATTGTCTTATGGGGTAATCACGTGGTTTTGCCAAAAAAAGGCAGGGAAACGTTTATACGCAAGCTGCATAATACCCACCCAAACATAGTCATGATGAAGGCGATAGCCAGGTCACATATTTGGTGGCCCGTCATTGACTCGGACTTAGAGTCATGCGTACCCCAGTGCAACATGTGCTCACAACTGAGCAATGCACCAAGGGAGGTTCCATTGAGTCGGTGGTCATGGCCCTCCAAACCGTGGTCCAGGATTCACATAGATTTTGCTGGCCCCTTTCTCAGAAAGATGTTTTTAGTTGTAGTGGACGCTTACTCGAAATGGATTGAATGCGTAATCATGTCATTCAGCACATCCACTGCCACCATTGAAAGCCTCCAGGCTATGTTCGCTACCCATGGCTTGCCCGATGTCCTTGTCAGTGACAATGGACCGTGTTTCACCAGCTCAGAATTCAATGAGTTTATGACCCGCAATAGCATCAAGCATGTCAGGCCTGCCCCGTTTAAGCCCGCATCCAATGGTCAAGTGGAACGGGCAGTCCAAACTAACAAGCAGAGCTTGAAATGCGTGATGGAAGACTTCTTGCAGATCCGCTTATCTTGGGTTCTGCTCAGCTACCGGACGCAACCCCACTCGCTCACTGGGGATCCCCCTGCAGAATTGTTAATGAAGACAGCACTCAAAACCAGGCTCTCCCTAGTCCACCCGGATCTAAATGATCATGTGGAAACCCGGCGTCACCAGCAAAACATGTACCACGATCGTGCGGCTCTATTGCGTGACATTGGTGTTTATCCTGAATTACGGTCATGGTCCTAAAAGGGTTGCTGGCACTGTTTTGGCCAAGGACGGGAATAGAGTGTTTATAGTCAAACTACTGAATGGACAAACGTGCAGAAAGCATTTGGATCAGGCCAAACTGCGGTTCACCGACAACCAGGAAACACCCAAAAAGGACATCACCATCATCGTTCCATCAACACATACCCAACCAGCAATCGACCTCGCTGTCAATCAAGAGGATGAACCCACCATTCCCAACAGTCCTGTCAGACCAGCCGCGCCACAGTGCAGCAATGGTCCGACCAACTCACCCATGCCAGAATTTGAACTCAGACGATCAACCAGGGAGCGTAAATAATTTGTATCAAAGACGTTGGGGGGGAGTGATGTTATGTATGTAAACATTGTAACTGTGTAAGACTTGCCACCAGAGGGCGCAACTGTTGGAGGCCCAAGGGTCACCTGCACACCTCGTGCAAGGGAGTATAAAAGGTTGTCTGCCATGCTGCTTAGGCACTCTGGAGTTGTATTAAAGAGACTAAAGTCACATCAGTTTTAGCTCACAGTACTCAGTCTTGTGGAGTTCTTCCATACTTAACAGAAGCCGTCCCTTATGCACTCTATTAACTCTTTCTCAAGTCTACCCTGACCAATTCGATTTGTCTAATTACTATGAAGGTTAAAATTACCCATGATTATTGCTATTCCTTTTTTACAAGCCCCCATTATTTCTTGGTTTATACTCCGATCACCGGTTGCTACTGTTAGGGAGCCTATCGACTACGCCCACCAGTGACTTTTTCCCCTTATTTATAGAGGGGTCAACAAGCAGAGGACATAGATTTAAAATAAATTGGGGCAAATAGAGGAGATATGAGGGGAAATGTCTTCACTCAGAGGGTGTTGGGGGTCTGGAACTCACTGCCTGAAGGGTGGAAAATGCAGAAAGCTTCACCACATTTAAAAAATACTTGGATGTGCACTTAAAGTGCTGTAACCTACAGGGCTACGGACCAAGAGCTGGAAAGTGGGATTAGGCTGGATAGTTCTTGGTCGACCGGCATGGACACAGGCCGTAATGGCCTCCTTCCGTGCTGTAAATTTCTATGATTCTATGATTATAACTCCATCAGCAGAACTTTCGATTCCCTTCTCCCTCATACGCTTATCTAACTTCCCCTTAAATGCATCTATACTATTTGCTTCAACCACTCCCAGTTCCAAATTCTCATCATTCTGTGTAAAAAAGTTTCTTCTGAATCCCCTATTTGATTTCTTGGTGTCGATCTTATATTGATAACCTTTAGTTTTGCTCTTCCCCACAAGTGGAAACACTCTCTCTGTATTTTCTCGATCAAACTTTTGATAATTTTGAAGAACTCTCTTCGGTCACCTCTCAGTTTTCTCTTTTCAAGAGAAAAGAGACCCAGCCTGTTCATCCTTTCCCGATAGATAAAACTTCACATTTTTGGCATCATCCTTATAAATCTTTTCCGCACCCTCTGCAGTGCCTCTCTATCCTTTTTATAATATGGCAACCTCAATTGTACCCAGTATTCCCAGTGTGGTCTAACCAAGGTTCGAGACAAGTTTAACACAACTTCACTACTTTTCAATTCTATCCCTCCATAAATAAACGGCAGTGGTTAGTTTGCTTTTTTATGGCCTTATTAACCGGCGTCGCTACTTTAGTAATGTGTATTTATACTCTGAGGTCCCTTTGCTCTTTTACCCCATTTAGGAGCAGATAGACAGATTTTTGAAAGGTAACGGAGTCGAGGGTTATGGGAAGAGCGCAGGGCTGTGGAGTTGAGGCCATGATCAGATCAGCCATGATCTAGTTGAACGGCAGAGCAGGTTTGAGGAGCCAGATGGTCGACTCCTGCTCCTATTTCTTATGTTCTTATATTCTTATGTTTGAGGGTGAGAAACTTGGATCTGAAACTAATGTCTTAAACCTAAATGAAGGCAATTCAAAAGGTATGAAGACAGAGTTGGCTAAAGTGGACTGAGAAAATAGATTAAAAGGTAAGATGGTAGACAAGCAGTAGTAGACATTTAAGGAGATATATCATAACTCTCAACAAAGATATCTTCCAGTGAGAAGGAAAGATTCTATAAGAAGGATGAACCATCCATAGCTAACTAAGGAAGTTGCAGATGGTATCAAATTGAAAGAAAAGGCATACAATGTTGCGAAGATTAGTGGTGGGCTATAAGAACATAATAGAACATAAGAACATAAGAATTAGGAACAGGAGTAGGCCATCTAGCCCCTCAAGCCTGCTCCGCCATTCAACAAGATCATGGCTGATCTGGCCATGGACTCAGCTCCATTTACCCGCCCGCTCCCCATAACCCTTAATTCCCTTATTGGTTAAAAATCTATCTATCTGTGATTTGAATACATTCAATGAGCTAGCCTCAACTGCTTCCTTGGGCAGAGAATTCCACAGATTCACAACCCTCTGGGAGAAGAAATTCCTTCTCAACTCGGTTTTAAATTGGCTCCCCCGTATTTTGAGGCTGTGCCCTCTAGTTCTAGTCTCCCTGACCAGTGGATACAACCTCTCTGTCTCTATCTTGTCTATTCCTTTTATTATTTTAAATGTTTCTATAAGATCTCACCTCATCCTTCTGAACTCCAACGAGTAAAGACCCAGTCTACTCAATCTATCATCATAAGGTAACCCCCTCATCTCCGGACTCAGCCTAGTGAATCATCTCTGTACCCCCTCCAAAGCTAGTATATCCTTCCTTAAGTAAGGTGCCCAAAACTGCACGCAGTACTCCAGGTGCGACCTCACCAATACCCTATACAGTTGCAGCAGGACCTCCCTGCTTTTGTACACATCCCTCTCGCAATGAAGGCCAACATTCCATTCGCCTTCCTGATTACCTGCTGTACCTGCAAACTAACTTTTTTGGATTCATGCACAAGGACCCCCAGGTCCCTCTGCACCGCAGCATGTTGTAATTTCTCCCCATTCAAATAATATTCCCTTTTACTGTTTTTTTTTCCAAGGTGGATTACCTCACATTTTCCGACATTGTATTCCATCTGTCAAACCTTAGCCCATTTGCTTAACCTATCTAAATCTCCTTGCAGCCTCTCTGAGTCCTCTACACAACCCGCTTTCCCACTAATCTTTATGTCATCTGCAAATTTTGTTACACTACACTCTGTCCCCTCTTCCAGGTCATCTATGTATATTGTAAACAGTTGTGGTCCCAGCACCGATCCCTGGGGCACACCACTAACCACCGATTTCCAGCCCGACTTTCTGCTTTCTGTTAGCTAGCCAATTCTCTATCCATGCTAATACATTTCCTCTGACTCCGCATACCTTTATCTTCTGCAGTAACCTTTTGTGTGGCACCTTATCGAATGCCTTTTGGAAATCTAAATACACCACATCCATCGGTACACCTCTATCCACCATGCTCGTTATATCCACAAAGAATTCCAGTAAATTAGTTAAACATGATTTCCCCTTCATGCATCCATGTTGCGTCTGCTTGATCGCACTATTCCTATCTAGATGTTCCGCTATTTCTTCCTTAATGATAGTTTCAAGCATTTTCCCCACTACAGATGTTAAACTAACCGGCCTATAGTTACCTGCCTTTTGTCTGCCCCCTTTTTTAAACAGAGGCTTTACATTAGCTGCTTTCCAATCCGATGGTACCTTCCCAGAGTACAGAGAATTTTGGTAGATTATAACGAATGCATCTGCTATAACTTCCGCCATCTCTTTTAATACCCTGGGATGCATTTCATCAGGACCAGGGGACTTGTCTACCTTGAGTCCCATTAGCCTGTCCAGCACTACCCCACTCGTGATAGTGATTATCTCAAGGTCCTCCCTTCCCACATTCCCGTGACCAGCAATTTTTGGCATGGTTTTTGTGTCTTCTACTGTGAAGATTGAAGCAAAATAATTGTTTAAGGTCTCAGCCATTTCCACATTTCCCATTATTAAATCCCCCTTCTCATCTTCTAAGGGACCAACATTTACTTTAGTCACTCTTTTCCGTTTTATGTATCGGTAAAAGCCGATATATAAAAGTAATTTTTTAAGAAACCAGCAAAGGATGACTGAAAAAATAATAAAGAGGGAGAAAATAGATTGAGAGTAAACTAGCAATAAATATAAAAATAGACAGTAAGAGCTTTCACAAGTATATAAAAAGGAAGATAGTAGCTAAAGTAAAATTGGTCCCGAAGCAGATTAGACTGGGGAATTAATAATGGGAAATAAAGAAATGGCAGAGACCTTGAACAAATATTTTGTATCTGTCTTCACAGTAGAAGACACTAAAGCATCCCAATAATAGTAGATAATCAATGAGCAAAAGGGAGGGAGGAACTTAAAACAATCACAGTCACTACAGAAAAGTTCTCGGCAAACTAATGAGTCTAAAGGTGGATAAGTTCCCTGGACCTAATGGCTTGCATCCAAGGGTCTTAAAAGAAGCGGCTGCAGAAATAGTGAAGGTATTGGTTGCAATCTTCCAAAATTCCCCAGATTCTGGGAAGGATCCAGTGGATTGTAAAACCACAAATGTAACGCCCCTATTGAAGAAAGGAAGGAGACAGAAAGCAGGAAAATATCGGCTAGTTAGCCTAACATCTGTAATTGGGAAAAAGCTGGAATCCATTATTAAGGGAGTTGTAGCAGGACATTGAGAAAATCATAATACAATCAAGCAGAGTCAACAAGGTTTTATGAAAGGGAAATCAAATTTGACCAATTTAATAAAGTGCATCCGGGAGGGCGCAATTCTTCAGGACACTACCAACGAGATCTATTGCTGCGACTGAAAAAGATGTTGGCATTGTTTCTCAATGGCGAGAGCGTGCAGAAATCATCCACAAGCAGTGGAAAGAGTGTGCGGAAAACCAGTCCAACCCACCCCTTCTCTCAACAACCATCTGTCCCACCTGTGACAGAGTCTGTGGCTCTCATATTGGACTGTTCAGCTACCAAAAGAACTCACTTCAGGAGTGGAAGCAAGTCTTCCTCGATTCCGAGGGACTGCCTATGATGATGATGATGATGATGATGATGATGACGTAAAAGATTACTGCACAAGGTAAGCGCTCATGGTGTTGGGGGTAATATATTAGCATGGATAGACGATTGGCTAACTGATAAAACAAAGAGTCGGGATAAATGGATAATTTTCAGGTTGGCAAACTGTAACTGGTGGGATGCCAGAGGGATCAGTACTGGGGCTGCAACTATTTCATCATGGGCGGTCCCTTGAACGAGGATGACTTGCTTCCACGAGAGTTCACAGATGTTTCAATGAATTCCAGTTGAGGGGGTGGAAGATGCCTGTGCGTGAATTTTTTTAACATGTGGTAACTGATGCACCACAGCCACCACACGGGCTTGACAGAGCTAGGCCTTTATCCAGTGGCAAGGATTAACCAGGACGACTGGAGACCTGCCCTGCTGCACGGATCTAGTGTGCACACATATCGGAGTGTGGGCAGGTCCGTGCTGCCCCTGGGCCCTCGGTACTTCTGAGCCCCATACCCTCATTCGCCACACCTCCGCCACGCAACTATTTACAATATATATAATGACTTGGATGAAATACAGAGTGAAGTGTAGCCAGATTTGCTGAGGATACAAAGATTGGTGGGAAAGCAAGCTGTGAGGACGACAGAGAGTCTGCACAGGAGATAGGTTAACTGAGTGATCAAAAATTTGGTAGATTAAGTATAATGTGGGAAAATGTGAGGTTATCCACTTGGTAGGAAGACTAGAAAAGCAGAATATTATTTAAATGGAGTCTACAGAATGTTGCGGTTCAGAAGGGTATGGGTGCCCTTGCACATGAAACACAAAACGTTCGTGTTGTGTCCTTACACACTACAGCAAATCAACATGAGGCACATACTGGAGATAAGGTCACTCTGTGACCTGTACCTTTATTCACAGGACCAAGAAGTGATGACCCTGCGTGGGACCTCCCTTTATATACCTGGATGACCAGGTGAGGAGTGTCTCCCACAAGTTCACCCGCTGTGGTCAAGGTGCGCATTTCTCAGGTGTATACAGTGTATAGTGTTGTTACATAAAGGTTACAGTTATGTGAAGGTTACAAACATGACATCACCTCCCCCCAATGTCTTTGGGTCAAAGATTGAGTCTTTCAGGCAGTCGACGCTCTCTTGTGGAGCGCAGCAGTTGGGGCTCTGGTTGTTGAGCCTTGGCATGCGTCTTTGTTACCTGTGGTGATTCCGGCTTGTCCGGGCTGGCCGCAGGGACTGTGCATGCTGCTGACGGTTCTTGTTGCTCGTTCACTGGCAGTGGTGTGGGCAGCATCTCATGATTTTCCTCAGGTTCCTCAGTGTCCATGCTGAACCTTTTTTTTACTTGGTCCAGATGCTTGCGGCATATCTGCCCATCGTTGAGTCTGACCACTATGACCCTATTCCCCTCTTCACCAATTACAGTACCCTCGAGCCACTTGGGCCCCACAGCGTGATTAAGAACAAATACAGGGTCATCGATTTCTATCCATCTCCCCTTTGAGTTACGGTCGTGGCACTCATTTTGGGACTGGCGCTTGCCCTCAACAATGTCTGACAAGACTGGATGAATGAGGGACAGTCAAGTTTTTAGTGTACGTTTCATGAGTAGTTCCACTGGCCGGACCCCCTGAGCGAGTGCAGTCAGGACCTGTAGGCCAGCAGGAGGCGTGATAGACGGTATTGAAGGGAGGGTCCTTGAATCCGGAGCATGCCTTGCTTTATGATTTTGACTGCACGTTCCGCCTGGCCATTGGAAGCCGGCTTGAACGATGCTGAACTGACATGTTTGATGCCATTACCCGACGTGAACTCCCGGAATAGCGAGTGAAACACGGGCTGCTGTCGCTAACTAGGATGTCCGGCAAGCCATGGGTTGCAAAGACCGCACGCAGACTCTCCATTGTGGTGGATGTCGTGCACGAATTCAATATGATGCACTCGATCCATTTTGAGTATGCATCAACAACGAGGAACATTTTTCCCATGAACGAGCCCGCGTAGTCTACGTGAATACGTGACCATGGCTTGGTGGGCCAGGGCCACGGGCTGAGTGGGGCACCTGCGAACACAGAGCTCCAGGTCTGCATCAATTTCCGGCCACCATACAACGGGCAATGGCCTTCATAAGCACGATGCCTGGGTGCTCGCTGTGGAGTTCCCTGATGAATGCTTCCATATCTCTCTGGGGCATGACTACCCAGCTGCCCCATAGTTGGCAGTCAGCTTGTATGGAGAGCTCATCCATTCGTCTGTGAAACCGTCTGACCTCTTCAGGGCATGCACCGAGTGCGGACGCCCAATCCACAGTCAGGACTTAATCAGAGATAGGAGGGGATCTCTGTTTGTCCAGGTTTTGATCTGGTGGGCTGTGATGGGGGAGCCTGCGCTGTCAAAGGCATCGACAGCCATGACCATCTCTGCGCTTTGTTCCGCTGCCCCCTCAGTGGTGGCCAGTGGAAGCCTGCTGAGCGCGTTAGCGCAATTTTCGGTGCCTGGCCGGTGCCATATGGTGTAGTCATACACAGCCAGCGTGAGAGCCCATCGCTGTATGCGAGCTGACGCATTGGCATTGACAGCTTTGCTGTCCGACAACAGGGATGTTAATGGCTTGTGGTCCGTTTCTAACTTGAACCTTTTGCCAAAAAGGTACTGGTGCATCTTTTTCACCCCGTAGACACATGCGAGTGCTTCCTTTTCAACCATCCCATACCTTCCTTCTTCTTGGGAGAGCGACCTGGAGGCATAAGCCACAGGTTGGAGTTGGCCCTCATCATTACTCTGCTGTAACACGCACCCAACCCCATAGGATGATGCATCGCATGTCAAGACCAATTTCTTACAGGGGTTGTACAGGGTCAACAGCTTATTAGAACAAAGCAGGTTCCGTGCCCGATTGAAAGCCCGTTCCTGACAATGCCCCCAAAACCAATCGCAACCCTTACGCAGGAGCATGTGTAGCGGCTCCAGCAATGTACTTAAGTTCAGTAGAAAGTTCCCGAAATAGTTCAATAGTCCCAGAAATGAACGCAACTCTGATGTGTTGCCAGGCCTGGGCGCGCAACGGATCGCCTCCGTTTTGGATTCGGTGGGCTGGATCCCGCCTCCATATCCCTCCTGCCCAAAAAAGTCGACCTCTGGGGCCAAAAACACACACTTGGACCTCTTTAGTCACAGGCCTACCCGGTCCAGTCGGCGTAGCACCTCCTCCAGGTAGTGGAGGTGTTCCTCGGTGTCTCGACCCGTGATAAGGATGTCGTCCTGAAGGATGTCGTCCTGAAATAGGATTGTTCTGGGGATGGATTTGAGCAGGCTTTCCATGTTCCTCTGAAAGATAACGGCTGCTGAACGAATGCCAAATGGACAGCTGTTGTAGACAAACAGCCCCTTGTGCGTGGTGATGGTGGTCAGTAGCTTGGATTCTTCGGCCAGTTCCTGTGTCATGTAGGCCGAAGTGAGGTCCAACTTGGTGAACAGCTTGCCGCCTGCCAGCGTGGCTAAAAGATCCTCCGCTCTCGGAAGCGGGTATTGGTCCTGAAGGGGCACTCAGTTGATGGTGGCCTTGTAGTCGCCACAGATCCTGACTGAGCCATCCGTTTTTATAACAGAGACGATGGGGCTTGCCAGTTGCTGAATTCGATGGGCGAAATTATGCCCTCTCTGAGCAACCTGTCCAACTCACTCTTAATTTTCTCCCGCATCACATACGGCACAGCTCTGGCTTTGTGGTGCACTGGTGTGGCGTCCGGGGTGATGCGTATCCTTACTGTGGTGCTTTTGAAAGTCCCGACGCCAGGTTGAAATAATGACTCGAACTTTTGTAGGACCTGTGAACATGAACTTCGCTCCACAGATGAAATGGCGTGCACATCCCCCCATTTCCAGTTCATCTCGGCTAGCCAGCTTCTCCCCAAAAGTGTGGGACCATTTCCCGGGACAATCCAGAGTGGTAGCCGGTTCTGAGATCCATTATGTGTGACCACCAACATTGCACTGCCTAGCACTGGGATGATCTCTTTGGTGTATGTCCGAAGTTGCGTGTCACTGCATTCTAGTTTGGGTCTGCTAGCTCTGAGTGGCCACAGTTTCTCGAATTGTTGGACACTCATAAGTGACTGGCTGGCTCCTGTGTCCAGCTCCATGCATACCGGGATGCCATTTAACAGTACTCTCATCATCATGGGTGGCGTTTTTGTGTATGAGCTGTGGATGTTTGCCACCTGGACCCGCTGAACTTCAGCATCCATTGCTGTGTCCCAGGCATACCCCTGCCTTGCAGACCCCTCTTGTGGCTCATCCACTTCGTAAACCAGCTTCGCTGCGGGCTTCCTGCACGTCCTGGCTAAATGTCCACTCAAGTTACAATTTCTGCAGATGAATTGTTGAAACCGGCAGGTCTGGATACTCAACTATATGCTACTATGCATCTTGTGTCAAGCACATTGCACCCTAGTTCCCTCCGTAGCTATCATTTGAAACTGGCCGAACTTTAAAATTGACCAAATTCTGTAACCAGCAGATCTTGCAAAGCCAAGAAGCTACTGTGGGAACTGCTAGTTAAGCAAAAGCTATTCTTTCTCACAGATAGAATGCATAACCAACCTTGGACAGACAATGGAGATATACTGAGGAACATTTTTAATGAACGGATTATTGAAAAGGACATTGAAAAAAAAATCACACATTTAATTAACTGTCTGCTGAAGAGAAAAAAAAAATAACTTTGGCCTGACAGGGGTCAAGTTTCGGCCTGAGTTGCTCCTGTTTTTTTGGAGCAACTGGTTTAGAATGGAGTATCTTAGAAATTGCAATTCTCGGCATTTAGTTTGCTCCAGTTCGAGTCAGTTAGAACAGTTTCAGTTTGGAACAGATTTTTTTTTCAAAAGGGGGCGTGTCCGGCCACTTACGCCCATTTTGAAAGTTTAGGTAGTGAAAACTTACTCCAAACTAACTTAGAATGGAGTAAGTGTAGATTTTTGTACGCTCAGAAAAACCTTGCCTACACTTAGAAAATCAGGGT
This sequence comes from Pristiophorus japonicus, assembly GCF_044704955.1. Lineage (NCBI taxonomy): Eukaryota > Metazoa > Chordata > Chondrichthyes > Pristiophoridae > Pristiophorus > Pristiophorus japonicus. Next base: position 245,520,763 of record NC_091983.1, read on the forward strand.
TAGGTTACAAATCAGGTGTTGGGAACGGGGGTGGGGGGTGGGGGGGAAGGGAAGTTTACAAACATTAAACACTTCAGTTTTACAAATAAAGAGCTATCATCAATAATAAATGATAAATACATCAATAAATCAACTAATAAATCAATCAAAAAAAAATGAATACAAAATTTAAAAAAAATTAAAAATCAATAAATAAAAAATTAAGTTTCTACTCACCGACTGCAGCACCGGGAGCCCTGCAACAGCGTGCTGGGACGGCCCACCCACCCCCCCCAGTGTGTCTCTCTTTGTCTATGTCAGTGTCTCTCTCTCTCTCTCTCTCTCTCTGTCTGTCACTGTGTCTCTCTCTAAGTTTCTGTCTGTCAGTGTCAGTGCCTCTCTCTCTCTCTCTGTCAGTGTCAGTGTCTATGTGTTTCTGACAGCGAGGGGAGGCGGGGGAGGAGGAGGGAGGGAGAGGAGAGGAAGGGAGGGGAGAGGAGAGGGGAGGGAGAGAAGAGAGGGGTAGGAGAGGGAGGGAAGAGAGAGAGAGAGGGAAGGGAAGGGAGAGGGAGGGAAGGGAAGGGAGAGGAGAGGGAGGGAAGGGAGAGAGAGGAGGGAAGGGAAGGGAAAGGAGAGGGAGGGAAGGGAGAGGGAGGGAAGGGAGAGGGGATGGAGGGAAGGGAGAGGGAGGGATAGGAGAGGAGAGGGAGGGAAGGGAGAGGAGAGAGAGAGAAGGGAGAGGATGGGAGGGAAGGGAGAGGAGGGGAGAGAAGGGAGAGGAGGGAGGGAGGGAAGGGAGAGGGAGGGAGGGAGGGAAGGGAGAGGGAGGGAGGGAGAGGGGGGAGTGAGGGGGAGAGGAGAGGAGAGGGAGGGGGAGAGGAGAGGGAGGGAGGGGGAGAGGAGAGGGAGGAAGGGGAAGAGGAGAGGGAGGGAAGGGGAGAGGCGAGGGAGGGGGGAGAGGAGAGGGAGGAGGCTAAACGGGCCCGGCCGACGTGAAAAAGCCGGACCCAAGACTTCGGGTGGGGCCCTCCCCCAGCAAGATGCTAGGCGGGCAGGCCCCGCCGAAGGAAGAGAGAATGGACCGGAGTTGAAGGTAGGTGGCCGGGGGAGCCGGAGTGGAGTGGAGCGGGTGCTGGCGGGGAGTGGAGCGGGAGCTGGGGGTCGGGGCAGGGGAGCAGGAGCTGGGGGGGGGGAGCGGGCAGCGGAGTGGGAGATGGGGGAGGGGGGCGTCGGTGGGGAGTTGAGAGAGCCAGAGGGAGTGTCAGCTAAACAGGGGCGGAAGCTGGAGCCACAGCCAGAGCAGGAGTTGGATGAGGGAGGTGCAGCCTGATCTTCACCACCCCAGTGAGCCCATTCGGGCAGTGCTAGGGGGCGGCATGCTTCGGGCCCCTCCCACACAGTTTCGGGCGCCTGAAACTACTATACATGCGTGCACACTGTAGTGCGCCTGTGCAGAGGTCCCGGCACTGATTTCAGCGCAGGGACCTGGCTCCGCCCTCCACAGCTCGTGCTGCACTGCGCCGAGGGCCTGGATCGATCTGAGGGAGTGGAGAATACCGAGGTAAGTTTTCGGCGCGGTTTTGAGCGCAGAAATTAGGCGTGGCTCGCGGAGCTGCGCCGTTCTAGGCGCAGCCTGAAACTTGACCCCACAGAGTTGGCAAGTTGCCAACCTTTTAAGTACAAACAGAAATTATGAGAAAGACACTGGGGGCTGCAGTCAAGAGATTGGTAACCTGGTCAGTTACAATTAACCTGGGGTTAATTTCCAATCGTTGATCACGGCTGGAAGTAACCCTGTATGAGTGTCTTTGCTTTCTTTTAATCACTTAGTGGATCGGCAATTTTAACCGTCATAAGGAACTTTACTGGCATAGGTTGATGCGGGCGAATAATTAGAAATTATTGTGCATTTGATGCTACCATAAATTGCTTGTATTTCTTTCAATTATTTTAAGTAAAGAGAACCCCTGGATCGGGGTGAGTGAAGAAACATCCTGTGTCTGTATTGTTCTGTCTCACAAATCAGAACTCTGTAAAGTGTAGAGCCAAGACAAAATCTTACAGGCTATAACCTGTTTTATTAAGATAACGCTTAATGCTATTATAATGGAAAAAAACATATATCTTACAGGCTAAAATCTGTTCTTATAAAAGATAAGTCTTACATCCTTTAATAACATAGGTCCTCCCCATCTTTGTAGCTCAGGTGCAGTAGCAAAATCATGTTGCCAATTCACTAATGCTCAACAAGGACTCAACTGGCGATGTTGTAGTTTGCCGTTTCACAACCACTTTCGAACTGGACAAGCACAGGGACAGTTGGTCTCAAACCTTGACCTATGAGACCTCGGTGATGACAATAAATGTCCTTGTGGACAAAAATAAATCATGTCCCACATCGGTGAATCCACTAACAAAACTATCTGGTGGCCTCTGTGCTTTGCAATGCTTATATACAATGAAGACAAGGCATTAAGATGGCTGTAATTAAATGCCAAGCCTGCATACGCTAAATAATAACAATGTTTGTGGCCACCTCATGTTGGAATTCTCTGATGTCACTTGTTATCAGTGTCTTTGAAACAGCAATTTTCCTTACCTGGTTCATCCTCAAGTTTAGCGTCATTAATCGTGTCAGAGATTTCTACAAATATTCCCACCAGTCTGTCCACAATCTTTTCAATATATCTGGCTTTTGGAGCTAAAGTCTCTGCCCATTCTTTGCAGCAAACCTGTAAAATACATAACCACACACTATAGGGTACCGAATACTGGTGTAAACCTACAACCCCCGCATGTACATGTCACCAATCCATCTTTATACCTTTAAAAAAAAGTGCCATAAGCTTAGAAATAACTAGCTATTGATAGATTAAGACTAAATGCGTTTGTTATCCTTTGTTATTTTAACACAGGTAAAACCCATAAGTTGCAGTTAAATAGGAGCATTACATATAAGTATGCAAGGTGTTGATATGGGAAAAGGTTGCCAGACATAATCCCATGTGGTACCAGATTCCAATAATGCCATTTTTTTCCAAATCTGTTCCCAGATCGTAGGCTCAATTTTCCCCAATGCCAGAGTTATATCCATTCTTTTGGCCCCGACTACTCAAAAAAAACCAGCAAATTTCCGCATTCTATTTTTGAATTTGGCAGCCTATCCTTTAACTTTGGAGGGTGGAGCTGAAAGTCTGCACTGGAAAAAACAATGCTCCCCCTTCTGCACATATGTGAAAAAAAAGAATGAAGTATAATGTGGATCAATGTGAGGTTATCCACTTTGGTGGTAAAAACAGAAAAACAGACTATTATCTAAATGGTGACAGATTAGGAAAAGGGAGGTGCAAAGAGACCTGGGTGTCATGGTACATCAGTCATTGAAGGTTGGCATGCAGGTACAGCAGGCGGTTAAGAAAGCAAATGGCATGTTGGCCTTCATAGCGAGGGGATTTGAGTACAGGGGCAGGGAGGTGTTGCTACAGTTGTACAGGGCCTTGGTGAGGCCACACCTGGAGTATTGTGTACAGTTTTGGTCTCCTAACTTAAGGAAGGACATTCTTGCTATTGAGGGAGTGCAGCGAAGGTTCACCAGACTGATTCCCGGGATGGCGGGACTGACCTATCAAGAAAGACTGGATCAACTGGGCTTGTATTCACTGGAGTTCAGAAGAATGAGAGGGGACCTCATAGAAACGTTTAAAATTCTGATGGGGTTAGACAGGTTAGATGCAGGAAGAATGTTCCCAATGTTGGGGAAGTCCAGAACCAGGGGACACAGTCTAAGGATAAGGGGTAAGCCATTTAGGACCGAGATGAGGAGGAATTTCTTCACCCAGAGAGTGGTGAGCCTGTGGAATTCTCTACCACAGAAAGTTGTTGAGGCCAGTTCACTGAATATATTCAAAAAGGAGTTAGATGAAGTCCTTATTACTAGGGGAATCAAGGGGTATGGTGAGAAAGTAGGAATGGGGTACTGAAGTTGCATGTTCAGCCATGAACTCATTGAATGGCGGTGCAGGCTAGAAGGGCCGAACGGCCTACTCCTGCACCTATTTTCTATGTTTCTATGTTTCTATGACATGATAGTTATGGGCGCGTATGCCAGTTCAGCTCCCGGTCTGTATTTGGCCATTTTTAAAGAGCCAGTTGTGTATGAGAACTTTCATTCTCATTGGAAAAATCAGAGCTGCAATACAAGATGCAATGCGGCTCAAGGAGCAAGAATTTCTTACAGGATGAAGTGGAGGCGCTGCTAACTGTAATTGAGGCCTGATGGCACGAGCTGGACACCAGCAGAGGTCGCATAAAAGTTTCACCAAAAGAAATGAAGAAACACTGGAACCAACTTGCACAAGATTACTATGCAATGGTGACAACCCCGAGTTCTGGAGGCCAGTGCAAAAAGAAGTGGCAGGACCTTGGTCAAGTAGTTAGTGTAAGTAATATTTTCATTTATTCAATGGAATTACAATTGTAAATGTGAACATCTGCATATGTCCCACCCAGCAGAAAGAGACTGTTGTGTATGGAGAAAGAGTCAGGCTAAACACTGTGAGTTCAAAGTAAAGTGTGACCTTACTCTTTTATTCAGGTCTCCAGAGTGCCTCTCCAACCTGTGAAGCCTCCTTAAATACCTGTGCTCCCAAGGGATTATAGGATCCCTTGTGACTCCAGGGGACGAGTCCTCTAGTGGCTGTACAGAGTAAATACAAGTTTACATATATAACAGAACTCCGCTCCCCCCCTACCTCTGCCAAAGTCAATAGTGTAACTATTTACAATGTGAGTCGATCTGGGGCCCTTCTTCCCCTGGTTGATTGTCTCGGTGTGAAAGCTGGTGTTGTTGAATCATTTGTTGGGCCCTCGCTGGGCTGCTGTGCAGCTGGCCTTGCTGGGCTGCCTGGTGTGTTGGGCCCTGCTGGGCTGCTGTGCATGAAGGGTTCTACTTCGTGGTCCACCGTGGTGCCGGTTGCCACTGGTGTGTATGTTGGGGGATAAAAAAAAGGTAGGGTCCAAGGTGGGTTGCTCAGGATAGTCTGTGAATCTGAGTTTTATTTGGTCCAAGTGTTTCCGGTGAATTTGAAAGTTTGACCCGAAACACCCTGCTCCCCTCTTTGGCTACGACAGTGCCAGGAAGCCACTTGGGACCTTGTCCATAATTTAATACAAATACAGGATCATTTTCTTTTTCTTTTCTATTTCAGTAAGTAACATTTAGCATTGTTGTTGCCAAATTAAGTTAATCTAGGGGTTAAGTAATGGCAGGAGAGCTCGGACACGTGTTATGCTCCTCCTGTACTATGTGGGAAATCAGGGATGCCGCCGGTGTCCCTGACGACTATGTGTGCGGGAAGTATATCAGCCTCCAGCTCCTGACGGTCCACGTTGCGGAATTGGAGCTGCGGTTGGATTCACTCTGGAGCATCCACGATGCTGAGAATGACGTGAATAGCATGTTTAGCGAGTTGGTCTTACCGCAGGTAAAGGGTACACAGCCAGATAGGGAATGGAAGACCAACAGAAAGAGCAGTGCAAGGAAGGTAGTGCAGGGGTCCCCTGCGGTCATTCCCCTGCAAAACAGATACACCGCTTTGGGTACTGTTGAGGGGGATGACTCATCAGGGGAGAGCAGCAGCAGCCAAGTTCATGGCACCATGGGTGGCTCTGCTGCACAGGAGGGCAGGAAAAAGAGTGGGAGAGCAATAGTTATACAGGATTCGATTTTAACGGGAATAGATAGGCGTTTCTGTGGCCGCAACCAAGACTCCAGGATGGTATGTTGCCTCCCTGGTGCAAGGTCAAGGATTTCTCGGAGCAGGTGCAGGACATTCTGAAACGGGAGGGTGAACAGCCAGTTGTCGTGGTGCACATTGGTACCAACGATATCGGTAAAAAAACGGGATGAGGTCCTACGAAACGAATTTAAGGAGCTAGGAGCTAAATTAAAAAGTAGGACCTCAAAAGTAGTAATCTCGGGATTGCTACCAGTGCCACGTGCTAATCAGAGTAGGAATCGCAGGATAGCTCAGATGAATACGTGGCTTGAGCAGTGGTGCAGCAGGGAGGGATTCAAATTCCTGGGGCATTGGAACTGGTTCTGGGGGAGGTGGGACCAGTACAAACCGGACGGTCTGCACCTCGGCAGGACCGGAACCAATATCCTAGGGGAGAGTTTGATATTGCTGTTGGGGAGGAGTTAAACTAATATGGCAGGGGGATGGGAATCAATGCAGGGAGACAGAGGGAAACAAAATGGAGACAGAAGCAAAAGACAGAAAAGAGATGAGTAAAAGTGGAGGGCAGAGAAAGGCAAGGCAAAAAACAAAAAGGGCCACTGTACAGCAAAATTCTAAAGGGTCAAAGTGGAATAAAAAGGCAAGCCTGAAAGCTCGGTGCCTCAATGCGAGGAGTATTCGGAACCCAGGAGAGGGCTCTGAGCTAGTTAGAGTGGGTGAGAGCTCAGATGAACAGGACCACAAGAAAGAATGCAAAAAGGCAGGAGGCAACAGAGCAGAGTAGCACTGGGGTTAGTGTAAACCACAAGGTGATAGGAAGGGACAATATGTATGAATATAAAGGGGCTGCAGGAGGGGTCAAAACTAAAAATCATGGTTTAAAAACAAGTATTAAAACACTCTACCTAAACGCACGCAGCATTCGAAATAAAGTAAATTTCAGAGTAAAAACAGTAATTTCAGAGACCATGGTCCAGAACTTAAAGAAGGGTAACTTTGAAGGTATGAGGCGTGAATTGGCTAGGATAGATTGGCGAATGATACTTAGGGGGTTGACTGTGGATGGGCAATGGCAGACATTTAGAGACCGCATGGATGAATTACAACAATTGTACATTCCTGTCTGGCGTAAAAATAAAAAAGGGAAGGTGGCTCAACCGTGGCTATCAAGGGAAATCAGGGATAGTATTAAAGCCAAGGAAGTGGCATACAAATTGGCCAGAAATAGCAGCGAACCTGGGGACTGGGAGAAATTTAGAACTCAGCAGAGGAGGACAAAGGGCTTGATTAGGGCAGGGAAAATGGAGTACGAGAAGAAGCTTGCAGGGAACATTAAGGCGGATTGCAAAAGTTTCTATAGGTATGTAAAGAGAAAAAGGTTGGTGAAGACAAACGTAGGTCCCCTGCAGTCAGAATCAGGGGAAGTCATAACGGGGAACAAAGAAATGGCAGACCAATTGAACAAGTACTTTGGTTCGGTATTCACTAAGGAGGATACAAACAACCTTCCGGATATAAAAGGGGTCAGAGGGTCTAGTAAGGAGGGGGAACTGAAGGAAATCATTATTAGTCGGGAAATTGTGTTGGGGAAATTGATGGGATTGAAGGCCGATAAATCCCCAGGGCCTGATGGACTGCATCCTAGAGTACTTAAGGAGGTGGCCTTGGAAATAGCGGATGCATTGACAGTCATTTTCCAACATTCCATTGACTCTGGATCAGTTCCTATGGAGTGGAGGGTAGCCAATGTAACCCCACTTTTTAAAAAAGGAGGGAGAGAGAAAACAGGGAATTATAGACCGGTCAGCCTGACATTGGTAGTGGGTAAAATGATGGAATCAATTATTAAGGATGTCATAGCAGTGCATCTGGAAAATGGTGACATGATAGGTCCAAGTCAGCATGGATTTGTGAAAGGGAAATCATGCTTGACAAATCTTCTGGAATTTTTTGAGGATGTTTCCAGTAAAGTGGACAAAGGAGAACCAGTTGATGTGGTATATTTGGACTTTCAGAAGGCTTTCGACAAGGTCCCACACAAGAGATTAATGTGCAAAGTTAAAGCACATGGGATTGGGGGTAGTGTGCTGACGTGGATTGAGAACTGGTTGTCAGACAGGAAGCAAAGAGTAGGAGTAAACGGGTACTTTTCAGAATGGCAGGCAGTGACTAGTGGAGTGCCGCAAGGTTCTGTGCTGGGGCCCCAGCTGTTTACATTGTACATTAATGATTTAGACGAGGGGATTAAATGCAGTATCTCCAAATTTGCGGATGATACTAAGTTGGGTGGCAGTGTGAGCTGCGAGGAGGATGCTATTAGGCTGCAGAGTGACTTGGATAGGTTAGGTGAGTGGGCAAATGCATGGCAGATGAAGTATAATGTGGATAAATGTGAGGTTATCCACTTTGGTGGTAAAAACAGAGAGACAGACTATTATCTGAATGGTGACAGATTAGGAAAAGGGAAGGTGCAACGAGACCTGGGTGTCATGGTACATCAGTCATTGAAGGTTAGCATGCAGGTACAGCAGGCGGTTAAGAAAGCAAATGGCATGTTGGCCTTCATAGCGAGGGGATTTGAATACAGGGGCAGGGAGGTGTTGCTACAGTTGTACAGGGCCTTGGTGAGGCCACACCTGGAGTATTGTGTACAGTTTTGGTCTCCTAACTTGAGGAAGGACATTCTTGCTATTGAGGGAGTGCAGCGAAGGTTCACCAGACTGATTCCCGGGATGGCGGGACTGACCTATCAAGAAAGATTGGATCAACTGGGCTTGTATTCACTGGAGTTCAGAAGAATGAGAGGGGACCTCATAGAAACGTTTAAAATTCTGACGGGTTTAGACAGGTTAGATGCAGAAAGAATGTTCCCAATGTTGGGGAAGTCCAGAACCAGGGGTCACAGTCTGAGGATAAGGGGTAAGCCATTTAGGACCGAGATGAGGAGAAACTTCTTCACCCAGAGAGTGGTGAACCTGTGGAATTCTCTACCACAGAAAGTAGTTGAGGCCAATTCACTAAATATATTCAAAAGGGAGTTAGATGAAGTCCTTACTACTCGGGGGATCAAGGGTTATGGCGAGAAAGCAGGAAGGGGGTACTGAAGTTTCATGTTCAGCCATGAACTCATTGAATGGCGGTGCAGGCTAGAAGGGCTGAATGGCCTGCTCCTGCACCTATTTTCTATGTTTCTATGTTTCTAAATGAATTGACGGCACAAATCATTACAAATGGGTATGATTTGGTGGCCATTACAGAAACGTGGTTGCAGGGTGGCCAAGACTGGAAATTAAATAAACAGGGGTATCTGACAATTCGGAAGGATAGACAAGAAGGAAAAGAGGTGGGGTAGCTCTGTTAATAAAGGATGATATCAGGGCAGTTGTGAGTGATGATATTGGCTCTAATGAACAAAATGTTGAATCATTGTGGGTGGAGATTAGAGATAGTAAGGGGAAAAAGTCACTGGTGGGCATAATTTATAGGCCCCCAAGTAATAACTTCATGGTGAGGCGGACAATAATCAAGTGAATAATGGAGGCATGTGAAAAAGGAACGGCAGTAATCATGGGGGATTTTAACCTACATATCGATTGGTCAAATAAAATCGCACGGGGTAGCCTGGAGGAGGAATTCATAGAATGCACACGGGATTGTTTCTTAGACCATTATGTTACAGAACCTACAAGTGAGCAAGCTATCTTAGATGTGGTCCTGTGTAATGAGACAGTAATAATAAACGATCTCCTCATAAAAGATCTTCTCGGAATGAGTGATCACAGTATGGTTGAATTTGTAATACAGATTGAGGGTGAGGAAGTAGTTGCTCAAACGAGCGTACTATGCTTAAACAAAGGGGACTACAGTGGGATGAGGGCAGAGTTGGCTAAAGTACACTGGGAACACAGACTAAATGGTGACACAATTGAGGAACAGTGGAGGACTTTTAAGGAGCTCTTTCATAGTGCTCAACAAAAATATATTCCAGTGAAAAAGAAGGGCGGTAAGAGAAGGGATAACCAGCCGTGGATAACCAAGGAAATAAAGGAGAGTATCAAATTAAAAACCAATGCGTATAAGGTGGCCAAGGTTAGTGGGAAACTAGAAGATTGGGAAAATTTTAAACAACAGCAAAGAATGACTAAGAAAGCAATAAAGAAAGGAAAGATAGATTACGAAAGTAAACTTGCGCAAAACATAAAAACAGATAGTAAAAGCTTTTACAGACATATAAAACGGAAAAGAGTGACTAAAGAAACTGTTGGTCCCTTAGAAGATGAGAAGGGGGGTTTAATAATGGGAAATGTGGAAATGGCTGAGACCTTAAACAATTATTTTGCTTCGGTCTTCATAGTGGAAGACACAAAAACCATGCCAAAAATTGCTGGTCACGGGAATGTGGGAAGAGAGGACCTTGAGACAATCACTATCATGAGGGGGGTATTGCTGGACAGGCTAATGGGACTCAAGGTAGACAAGTCCTCTGGTCCTGATGAAATGCATCCTAGGGTATTAAAAAAGATGCCGGAAGTTATAGCAGATGCATTCGTTATAATCTACCAAAATTCTCTGGTCTCTGGGGAGGTACCAGCGGATTGGAAAGCAGCTAATGTAACGCCTTTGTTTAAAAAAGGGGGCAGACAAAAGGCAGGTAACTTTCGGCCAGTTAGTTCAACATCTGTAGTGGGGAAAATGCTTGAAGCTATCATTAAGGAAGAAATAGCGGGACATCTAGATAGGAATAGTGCAATCAAGCAGACGCAACATGGATTCATGAAGGGGAAATCATGTTTAACTAATTTACTGGAATTCTTTGATAATATAACAAGCATGGTGGATAGAGGTGTACCGATGGATGTGGTGTATTTAGATTTCCAAAAGGCATTCGATAAGGTGCCACACAAAAGATTACTGCAGAAGATAAAGTTATGCAGAGTCAGAGGAAATGTATTAGCATGGATCGAGAATTATCTGGCTGACAGAAAGCAGAGAGTCAGGATAAATGGGTCCTTTTCGGGTTGGAAATCGGTGGTTAGTGGTGTGCCACAGGGATCGGTGCTGGGACCACAACTGTTTACAATATACATAGATGACCTGGAGGAGGGGACAGAGTGTAGTGTAACAAAATTTGCAGATGACACAAAGATTCGTGGGAAAGTGGGTTGTGTAGAGGACACAGAGAGGCTGCAAAGAGATATAGATCGGTTAAGCAAATGGGCTAAGGTTTGGCAGATGCAATACAATATCGGAAAATGTGAGGTCATCCACCTTGGAAAAAAAAACAGCAAAAGGGAATATTATTTGAATGGGGAGAAATTACAACATGCTGCGGTGCAGAGGGACCTGGGGGTCCTTGTGCATGAATCCCCAAAATTTAGTTTGCAGGTGCAGCAGGTAATCAGGAAGGCAAATGGAATGTTGGCCTTCATTGCGAGAGGGATGGAGTACAAAAGCAGGGAGGTCCTGCTGCAACTGTATAGGGTATTGGTGAGGCTGCACCTGAAGTACTGCGTGCAGTTTTGGTCACCTTGCTTAAGGAAGGATATACTAGCCTTGGAGGGGGTACAGAGACAATTCACTAGTCTGATTCCGGAGATGAGGGGGTTACCTTATGATGATAGATTGAGTAGACTGGGTCTTTACTCATTGGAGTTCAGAAGGATTAGGGGTCATCTTATAGAAACATTTAAAATAATGAAAGGGAAAGACAAGATAGAGGCAGAGGTTGTTTCCACTGGTCGGGAAGACAAGAACTAGGGGGCACAGCCTCAAAATATGGGGGAGCTAATTTAAAACCGAGTTGAGAAGGAATTTCTTCTCCCAGAGGGTTGTGAATCTGTGGAATTCTCTCGTCAAGGAAGCAGTGGAGGCTAGCTCATTGAATGTATTCAAATCAAAGATAGATAGATTTTTAACCAATAAGGGAATTAAGGGTTATGGGGAGCGGGCGGGTAAGTGGTGCTGAGTAAAACAGCCAGATCAGCCATGATCTTTTTGAATGGCGGAGCAGGTTCGATGGGATAGATGGTCTACTCCTGTTCCTAAGTCTTGTGTTCTGATGTTCTTATGTTGACTTCAATCTCGCGTGACACATTTGCTCTATCATGGTATGCACTTCGTTGAAGCTGCCTACTCTCTACCTGTTCATGTAGATCAGGGTGAACTAACGAGAGCCTTGTCTTAAGTGCTCTTTTCATGAGCAGTTCAGCAGGTGGGCTCCCAGTGAGTGAGTGGGGTCTCGTGCGGTAGCGAAACAGGAGTAGGGATAGGCGAGTCTGCAGTGAGCCTTCCGTTACCCTCTTTAAGCCTTGCTTGATGGTTTGCACTGCTCTCTCTGCCTGGTTTAAACGGGGCAGATGTGACATGTTTGATCCCATTACGGGTCATGAATTCTTTTAACTCAGCACTGGTAAAACATGGCTTGTTGTCGCTCACCAGGACATCGGGTAGGCTGTGTGTAGCAAACATGGCTCGCAGGCTTTCAGTAGTGGCAGCGGACATGCTAGTCGACATTATCTCACATTCAATCTACTTGGAGTACGCGTCTACAACCAGAAGGAACATTTTATCCAAGAATAAGCCTGCATAGTCGACGTGTACCCAAGACCACGGTTTGGAGGGCCAAGACCATAAACTTAGCGGCGCCTCCCTGGGTACACTGCTTAACTGTGAACATGTATTACATCTGTCAGTGCAGGATTCAGTCCGAATCGATTCCGGGCCACCACACGTGGGATCTGGCTATCGCTTTCATCGTTACGATGCTTGGGTGGGTATGGTGGAGGTCATTGATGAAGGTTCTTGGGGACCTCTACTCGATTGCCCCACAGAAAGCAGTCTGCCTGTATAGACATTTCATCTTTACGCTGCTGGAACGGCTTTATGTCTTCCTGCATTTCCACTGGCACACTGGACCAGCTTCCGTGAAGCACACAGCTTTTGACTAGAGATAATAAGGAGTCCTGGCTTGTCCGGGCAGTGACGGGTGATTGCTCACTCTCAAATGCTTCCATAACCATGGTTAGATCTGCAGGCTGCTCCATTTCCACGCCGTGGTGGGCAATGGCAGCTACTGAGAGCATCGGCGCATTTTTCTGTGCCTGGCCTGTGGCGGATGGCGTAGTTGTATGCGGACAACGTGAGCGCCCATCTCTGGATGCAAGCCGATGCATTGGTATTTATCCCTTTACCCTCGGAGAACAGGGATATAAGTGGCTTATGGTAGTTTCCAATTCGAATTTTAGCCCAAACAGGTATTGAGGCATTTTCTTTGCCCCATAAACACACGCTAACGTTTCTTTCTCAATCATGTTGTAGGCTCTCTCAGCCTTAGACAGATTCCTGCATGCATAAGGAAGTGGTTGCAGTTTCCCAAATCATTAGCTTGTTGCAATACACACCCGATGCCATATGATGACGTGTCACATGCTCGTACCAAATGCTTCTATGGATCATACAACACAATGAATGTGTTTGAGCATAACTATTTTCTCACTTTTACAAAAGCATTTTCTTGGCTTTTACCCCAAACCCATTCATTCCCTTTTCATAGCAAAACATGCAGTGGTTCTAACAGTGTGCTGAGACCCGGTAAGAAGTTACCAAAGTAGTTCAGGAGTCCCAGAGACAACCGCAGCTCCGTCACGTTCTGTGGCCTCAGTGCGTTCTCGATTTCCTGCATCTTCGCGTTGGTGGGCCTGATGCCGTCCGCCGCAATCCTCCTTCCCAGGAACTCCACTTCAGGCGCCAGGAAAATGCACTTCAAGGGTTTTAACCTGAGCCCCATGTGGTTGAGTCGACTAAGAACATCCGCCAGGTTCTGCAGATGCTTGACTGTGTTCCAACCTGTGACCAAGCTGTCGTCCTGGAAGACCACGGTGTGCGGGACTGACTTCAGTAAGCTTTCTATGTTTCTCTGGAACATCACCGCCGCCGATCGGATTCCAAATGGGAATCTGTTATAAACAAAAAGAGCTTTGTGCGTGTTGATGCAGGTGAGGGCCTTCAATGATTCCTCCAGTTCCTGTGTCATGTAGGCTGAAGTCAGATCCAGTTTCGTGAACGTCTTTCCTCCCACCAGCGTTGCAAAGAGGTTGTTCGCCTTTGGTAGTGGGTATTCGTCCTGCAGGGAGAAACAATTGATAGTAACTTTGTAATCGCCATAGATTCTGATGGTGCCGTCTCCCTTGAGGACTGGGACGATAGGCCTGGCCCAGTCATTGAACTCAATCGGGGAAATGATGCCCTCTCTTTGCAGCCGGTCTAGCTCGATCTCTACCCTTTCTCTCATCATGTACGGTACTGCTCTCGCCTTGTGATGGATGGATTGCGCCCCCAGAATTAGGTGGATCTGCACTTTTGCTCCTTGGAATTTCCCGATGCCTGGTTCGAACAACGAAGGAAATTTGTTTAAGACCTGGGCTCACGAAGTGTCGTCAACGGGTGATAGCGCTCGGATGTCGTCCCAGTTCCAGCGTATCTTTCCCAGCCAGCTCCTGCCGAGCAACGTCGGACCATCGCCCGGTACCACCCAGAGTGGTAGCTTGTGCACCGTTCCATTGTAGGAGACCTTTATGGTAGCACTGCCAATTACAGGTATCAGTACTTTCGTGTAAGTTCATAGTTTCGTGCGAACTGTAGTTAAGACTGGCCTTGAGGCCTTGATGCGCCACAACCTTTCGAAAGTCTTTTTGCTCATAATGGACTGGCTCACACCCGTGTCCAGCTCCACTGACACCGGGAGTCCATTTAGTTCAACATTCAGCATTATCAGGGGACAATTCGCGGTGAATGTGTGCACCCATGTACCTCTGCCTCCTTGATCTGAGGCTCTGGTTGGTCGTGCTCCTCTGTGGATCTGTCCTCCTCTACAACATGGTGGTTTGCAGGTTTCACAGGCTTTGCAGCTCGCCTGCACACTCATTGGAGGTGTCCCATTGTTCCACAGCCCTTGCAAACGTACTCTTTGAATCGGCATGAATGGATACGATGATCACGCCCGCAGCGCCAACAAGGTGTTAATGACCTTGCATTCATGGGATTGAAGGCCGATAAATCCCCAGGGCCTGATGGTCTGCATGCCAGAGTACTTAAGGAGGGGGCCTTGGAAATAGCGGATGCATTGATAGTCATTTTCCAACATTCCATAGACTCTGGATCAGTTCCTATGGAGTGGAGGGTAGCCAATGTCACCCCACTTTTTAAAAAAGGAGGGAGAGAGAAAACAGGAAATTATAGACCGGTCAGCCTGACATCGGCAGTGGGTAAAATGATGGAATCAATTATTAAGGATGTCATAGCAGTGCATTTGCAAAGAGGTGACATGATAAGTCCAAGTCAGAATGGATTTGTGAAAGGGAAATCATGCTTGACAAATCTTCTGGAATTTTTTGAGGATGTTTCCAGTAGAGTGGACAAGGGAGATCCAGTTGATGTGGTGTATTTGGACTTTCAGAAGGCTTTCGACAAGGTCCCACACAAGAGATTAATGTGCAAAGTTAAAGCACATGGGATTGGGGGTAGTGTGCTGACATGGATTGAGAACTGGTTGGCAGACAGGAAGCAAAGAGTAGGAGTAAATGGGTACTTTTCAGAATGGCAGGCAGTATCTAGTGGGGTACCGCAAGGTTCTGTGCTGGAGCCCCAGCTGTTTGCACTGTGCATTAATGATTTAGACAAGGGGATTAAATGTAGTATCTCCAAATTTGCGGATGACACTAAGTTGGGTGGCAGTGTGAGCTGCGAGGAGGTTGCTATGTAGAGTGACTTGGCTAGGTTAGGTGAGTGGGCAAATGCATGGCAGATGAAGTATAATGAGGATAAATGTGAGGTTATCCACTTTGGTGGTAAAAGCAGAGAGACAGACTATTATCTGAATGGTGACAGATTAGGAAAAGGGGAGGTGCAACGAGACCTGGGTGTCATGGTACATCAGTCATTGAAGGTTGGCATGCAGGTACAGCAGGCAGTTAAGAAAGCAAATGGCATGTTGGCCTTCATAGCAAGGGGATTTGAGGACAGGGGCAGGGAGGTGTTACTACAGTTGTACAGGGCCTTGGTGAGGCCACACCTGGAGTATTGTGTACAGTTTTGGTCTCCTAACTTGAGGAAGGACATTCTTGCTATTGAGGCAATGCAACGAAGGTTCGCCAGACTGATTCCTAGGATGGCGGGTCTGACATATCAAGAAACACTGGATCAACTGGGCTTGTATTCACTGGAGTTCAGAAGAATGAGAGGGGATCTCATAGAAACGTTTAAAATTCTGACGTGTTCAGACAGGTTAGATGCAGGAAGAATGTTCCCAATGTTGGGGAAGTCCAGAACCAGGGGTTACAGTCTAAGGATAAGGGGTAAGCCATTTAGGACCGAGATGAGGAGAAACTTCTTCACCCAGAGAGTGGTGAACCTGTGGAATTCTCTACCACAGAAAGTTGTTGAGGCCAATTCACTAAATATATTCAAAAATGAGTTAGATGTAGTCCTTACTACTAGGGGGATCAAGGGGTATGGCGAGAAAGCATGAATTAATTGAATGGCGATGCAGGCTCGAAGGGCCGAATGGACTATTCCTGCACCTATTTTCTGTGTTTCTATGTTTCTATCACCCTTGATGGTGGACTCTGAGACATCTGGTGACATGTAGCTGCTGGTCTGTGTGACGTTATGATTTGAAAACAACATCACGTTGTTCACAGTACTTGTAGCAGCACTTGTGTGCTGAGAGAAGTGCTTCGTATTGTCACTGGTGGCAATGAACGCCTGAGCTATCGCTGTGGCCTTACTCAGTTTGGGGTGTCTACAGTCAAAAGTTTGCAAAGTATGGTTTCGTGGCCAATGCCAAGTATGAAAAAGTCTCTGAGCATGTGCTCCAAATGTCCTTCAAATTCGCAATGTCCTGCAAGGCGTCTTAGCTCGGCGACATAACTCGGCACTTACTGGCCTTCAGACCTTTTGTAGGTGTAGAACTGGTACATCGCCATCAGAACGCTTTCCTTCGGGTTCAAATGCTCTCGGACCAGTGTGCACAAATCGTCGTCCGACTTCTCCGTGGGTTTCGCTGGACTGAGCAGATTCTTCATGAGGCCATACGTTGGTGCCCCACAGACGGTGAGGAGGATCGCCCTTCGTTTGGCAGCACTCTCTTCCCCATCTAGCTTGTTGGCCACGAAGTATTGGTCGAGTCGCTCCACAAAAGTTTCCCAATCATCTCCCTCCGAATATTTCTCCAGGATGCCCACTGTTCTCTGCATCTTTGGGTTCGCTATGTGTATCTCGTCACCAGTTGTTGTATATGGAGAAAGAGTCAGACTGAACACTGTGAGCTCAAAGTAAAGTGTGACCTTAGTCTTTTATTGCAGGTCTCGAGAGTGCCTCTCCAACCTCTGAGGCTTCCTTAAATATCTGTGCTCCCAAGGGATTATGGGATCCCTTGGGACTCCAGGGGATGAGCCCTCTGGTGGCTGTAGAGAGTAAATACAAGTATACATATATAACAGAGACCATCTCTAAAAAGTTATATTTTCATCTTTGCAGAGGAAGGTGGCACACAATAAAAGGGAAAGAACTCGAACAGGAGGAGGCCCGACAAATCTGCATCCACTGACACCCTTGGAAGACAGGGTCGCTGCTTTGATGGGTCCTGCCTGGAGGAAAGCAACTACCACTGCACAAGCTGGGCCCACACTCGAGGGAGAGGGTAAGTCCTACAAATACCACAGTCTGGCTTTCCTAAATATTAAGTACTGCGCGGGCTCGCCATGCTTCGGTTCATGGGGATGTCTCCGTCACCTATGCTTTGGTTGATGCAATGTGCTATCATTCATCGTGGTACTTCAAATGAGCCTGCTGCCTGCGCTGTGTGTGCCTACTCATGCCACCCTGCCCTCTCCTCTGCTGCTAACCATTTGTTTGTTCTGTTGTATTTTGCAGAACTTGAGGCCAACCCTGACGAGGCCGAAGCTGATGCAGAAGATTCAGATGCGGACAAGCCTGAAAAGAAGAACATCTTCCAATCCCACCAACCAGACCAAGACCATGGGGGTGAGGTGATGGATGAAGCCCATGCTGTTGTACTCACTCTGGAGGAGGTGCAGGTGCCACCCATTGAGATGCCAGGCCCTTTCCTGAGTGGTACGAGTGTTGGTGGGACATTCCATGGTTTCTCACAGTCCAAGCGATGCAGCAAGGCACGCCCAGGGCCCCACCGCCCGAGGCTGCGGGTCCCAGTGGGATGCAGCGAGGCACACCCAGGGTGAAGAAGGGAAGGAGAGCTCGACAGTACTCTCCTGAGGTGCAGGATCTAACAGATGTGGTTCAGATGATGGCAGTGAGTGCTCCTGGACACCATCAGTGGGGTGGGTGTTGAGGTAGAAGTAACAACACTCTCACGAGAAATGGGAACACTGTTCAGGAACATGAGGGAATGACACAGGTAGCTGATACACTGTCAGCAAACATGAGGGAGGGAATGTTGGAGGTAGTTGAGACACTGTCACGGCACATAAGAACATAAGAACATAAGAATTAGGAACAGGAGTAGGCCATCTAGCCCCTCGAGCCTGCTCCGCCATTCAACAAGATCATGGCTGATCTGGCCGTTGACTCAGCTCCACTTACCCGCCCGCTCCCCGTAACCCTTAATTCCCTTATTGGTTAAAAATCTATCAATCTGTGACTTGAATACATTCAATGAGCTCGCCTCAACTGCTTCCTTGGGCAGAGAATTTCACAGATTCACAACCCTCTGGGAGAAGAAATTCCTTCTCAACTCGGTTTTAAATTGGCTCCTCATATTTTGAGGTTGTGCCGCCTAGTTCTAGTCTCTCCTACCAGTGAAAACAACCTCTCTGCCTCTATCTTGTCTATCCCTTTCATTATTTTAAATGTTTCGATAAGATCCCCCCTCATCCTTCTGAACTCCAATGAGTAAAGACCCAGTTTACTCAATCTATCATCATAAGGTAACCCCCTCATCTCCGAAATCAGCCTAGTGAATCATCTCTGTACCCCCTCCAAAGCTAGTATATCTTTCCTTAAGTAAGGTGACCAAAACTGCACGCAGTACTCCAGGTGCGGCCTCACCAATACCCTGTACAGTTGCAGCAGGACCTCCCTGCTTTTATACTCCATCCCTCTCGCAATGAAGGCCAACATTCCATTCGCCTTCCTGATTACCTGCTGCACCTGCAAACTAACTTTTTGGGATTTTAAAAGAGTTTCATGCACAAGGACCCCCAGGTCCCTCTGCACCACAGCATGTTGTAATTTCTCCCCATTAAAATAATATTCCCTTTTACTGCTTTTTTTCCCAAGTTGGATAACCTCACACTTTCCGACATTGTATTCCATCTGCCAAACCTTAGCCCATTCGCTTAACCTATCTAAATCACTTTGCAGCCTTTCTATGTCCTCTACACAACCCGCTTTCCCACTAATCTTTTCTTCCTGCATCTAACCTGTCCAGTATCGTCAGTATTTTATATGTTTCTATGAGATCCCCTCTCATTCTTCTAAACTCCAGTGAATACAGGCCTAGTCGATCCAGGCCCTCCTCATATGTCAGTCCTGTCATCCCGGGAATCAGTCTGGTGAACCTTCGCTGCACTCCCTCAATAGCAAGAACATCCTTCCTCAGATTAGGAGACCAAAACTGAACGCAATATTCCAGGTGAGGCCTCACCAAGGCCCTGTACAACTGCAGTAAGACCCCCTGCTCCAATACTCAAAACACCTAGCTATTAAGGCCAACATACTATTTGTCTTCTTCACTGCCTGCTGCAACTTTCAATGACTGATGTACTATGTCACCCAGGTCTCGTTGCACCTCCCCTTTTCCTAATCTGCTACCATTCAGATAATATTCTGCCTTCGTGTTTTTGCCACCAAAGTGGATAACCTCACATTTATCTACATTATATTGCATCTGCCATGCATTTGCCCACTCACCGAACCTGTCCAAGTCACCCTGCAGCCTCTTAGCAGTCTCCTCGCAGCTCACACCGCCACCCAACTTAGTGTCATCTGCAAACTTGGAGAGATTACACTCAATTCCTTCATCTAAATCACTGATGTATATTGTAAATAGCTGGGGTCCCAGCACTGAGCCCTGCAGCACCCACTCGTCATTGCCTGCCATTCTGAAAATGACCTGTTTATCCCGACCCTCTGCTTCCTGTCTGCCAACCAGTTCTTTATCTATGTCATTACCCCCGATACCATGTGCTTTAATTTTGAACACCAATCTCTTGTGTGGGACCTTGTCAAAAGCCTTTTGAAAGTCCAAATACACCACATCCACTTATTTCCTATTCTGGTCACTAATCAGTAGCCAGGGTAACTGCAAGTCTTGAAAAAGATAGGGCTAGATTTTACACTTTTTTTACATAAGAACATAAGAATTAGGAACAGGAGTAGGCCATCTAGCCCCTCGAGCCTGCTCCGCCATTCAACATGGCCGTGGACTCAGCTCCACTTACCCGCCCGCTCCCCATAACCCTTAATTCCCTTATTGGTTAAAAATCTATCTATCTGTAATTTGAATACATTCAATGAGTTCGCCTCAACTGCTTCCTTGGGCAGAGAATTGCACAGATTCACAACCCTCTGGGAGAAGAAATTCCTTCTCAACTCGGTTTTAAATTGGCTCCCCCGTATTTTAAGGCTGTGCCCCCTAGTTCTCGTCTCCCCGACCAGTGGAAACAACTTCTCTGCCTCTATCTTGTCTATCCCTTTCATTATTTTAAATGTTTCTATAAGATCACCCCTCATCCTTCTGAACTCCAACGAGTAGAGACCCAGTGTACTCAATCTATCATCATAAGGTAACCCCCTCATCTCCGGAATCAGCCTAGTGAATCATCTCTGTACCCCCTCCAAGGCTAGTATATCCTTCCTTAAGTAAGGTGACCAAAACTTCATGCAGTACTCCAGGTGCGGCCTCACCAATACCCTGTACAGTTGCAGCAGGACCTCCCTGCTTTTGTACTCCATCCCTCTCGCAATGAAGGCCAACATTCCATTTGCCTTCCTGATTACCTGCTGCACCTGCAAACTAACTTTTTGGGATTCATGCCCAAGGACACCCAGGTCCCTCTGCACCGCAGCATGTTGTAATTTCTCCCCATTCAAATAATATTCCCTTTTACTGTTTTTTTTCCCAAGGTGGATGACCTCACATTTTCCGACATTGTATTCCATCTGCCAAACCTTAGCCCATTTGCTTAACCTATCTAAATCTCTTTGCAGCCTCTCTGTGTCCTCTACACAACCCGCTTTCCCACTAATCTTTGTGTCATCTGCAAATTTTGTTACACTACACTCTGTCCCCTCTTCCAGGTCATCAATGTATATTGTAAACAGTTGTGGTCCCAGCACCGATCCCTGGGGCACACTGTTGCAGCGGGATTTTTTAAGTCAGAGGCACCTGCTGAATATATGTATATATGTATGTTTAAAATGGTAGCCAGATATAACATGGATGCCAGGGGCTTCGCAAAGCATGATTGGAACTCAGTTGGCCAAGTTAGCTAAAACGCTGACTGAGCATTGACCCTGCAGTGCCTGGTATCAGGAATGTCTTGAATCAACAACTTGAGACAAGAGACCATAACAGAACACTGCAGTACCTAGTACGGAATGTCTTCAAATCAATGACTCCAGATGGGGTACCTAGCAACCATGTTGAGATAAGAAAACTAGGCACCGGCAGAATCCCGAGCAACAGAGATAAGGGGGCCTGGAAAACATCACAAGGACATGAATTAGCCCCAGCTGACATGAACCGAGCATGCAGCCCCCTGATGTACCGGGGTTAATTCAATTGGCCCAAAGAAACCTATATGTAATCTATAATCGTTATGTTGGATTGTGTCCAGCCGATGTGGGCTGAAGTAATTGTAATGAACTGTTGTAAAACATATAAATATCGATGGATTTCTTTGTTCGGTGGAGTGGAGTGCCTGGAGTTGGACCAGAGGGTCTCTCCCTGCTGGTGTAATAAAGGCCGTTTTGATGTTGGAACCGACCCAGAGTGTCGAGTGATTCTTCCGGGAAAACATTCGCGCTAACACACACCACTAACCATCGATTTCCAACCCGAAAAGGACCCATTTATCCCAACTCTCTGCTTTCTGTTAGCCAGCCAATTCTCGATCCATGCTAATACATTTCCTCTGACTCCGCGTACCTTTATCTTCTGCAGTAACCTTTTGTGTGACACCTTATCGAATGCCTTTTGGAAATCTAAATACACCACATCCATCGGTACAGCTCTATCCACCATGCTTGTTATATCCTCAAAGAATTCCAGTAAATTAATTAAACATGATTTCCCCTTCATGAATCCATGCTGCGTCTGCTTGATTGCACTATTCCTATCTAGATGTCCCGCTATTTCTTCCTTAATGATAGCTTCAAGCATTTTCCCCACTACAGATGTTGAACTAACTGGCCTATAGTTAACTGCCTTTTGTCTGCCCCCTTTTTTAAACAGAGGCGTTACATTAGCTGCTTTCCAATCCGCTATTACCTCCCCAGAGTCCAGAGAATTTTGGTCGATTATAACGAATGCATCTGCTATAACTTCCGCCATCTCTTTTAATATCCTGGGATGCATTTCATCAGGACCAGGGGACTTGTCTACCTTGAGTCCCATCAGCCTGTTCAGCTCTACCTCCCTAGTGATAGTGATTGTCTCAAAGTCCTTCCTTCCCACATTCCCGTAACCAGCAATTTTGGCATGGTTTTTGTGTCTTCCACTGTGAAGACTGAAGCAAAATAATTGTTTAAGGTCTCAGCCATTTTTAAATCCCCCTTCTCATCTTCTAAGGGACCAACATTTACTTTGGTCACTCTCTTCAGTTTTATATATCTGTAAAAGCTTTTACTATCTGTTTTTATGTTTTGCGCAAGTTTACTTTCGGAATCTATCTTTCCTTTCTTTATTGCTTTCTTAGTCATTCTTTGCTGTTGTTTAAAATTTTCCCAATCTTCTATTTTCCCACTAACCTTGGCCATCTTATACGCATTGGTTTTTAATTTGATACTCTCCTTTTACTTCCTTGGTTATCCACGGCTGGTTATCCCTTTATCTTACCGCCCTTCTTTTTCACTGGAATATATTTTTGTTGAGCACTATGAAAGAGCTCCTTAAAAGTCCTCCACTGTTCCTCAATTTGCATGCATAACGCCCACTTAACGTCTATTTTACCGCTGATATGAGGTACAACTCCCACATATTGCCCTTTTAGCCACAGAATGGAAACTGACGCTCATTTTTCGGACACTTATCGCCGAGCGTTCCCATGTGCGCAATGCCGGGAAAAAATAATACCGCCCACCCACTTTTTTTGGGCGGAATCATCAGAATGGGCAAAACCAACGCCCATAATATCACCCAGCGTCACTTTCACCACCTCGCACACATCTCGGCCACAATATTGCTCGCCCAAAACACCGCTCAGAAAAAATGAATCACAGTCGTGTGGGCGTCATTTTTTAAATCGCAGATCGTTTGATTCAAAAGGCTGCTTCAACTTCGGGGGAGTTTGGATTGACTCTGGAGTTCTTCTCAGGTGAAATGATCATCTGAACAGCTATATTTTCAGACTCTGGACGATTGGGGTTTACTGTAGGTGTATTTTAGTGAGGAAGTTATTGCTTCTGATCAATCGCTATTGTACTTTCATTGGAATGGGACCAGCCGTTTCTCCGCCTGCATCGATTAATACGCGGATGCTGCAGAGTGCAAATGGCTCAATGTCTAATGCACATTGATACATTTTAAGACGTGCCAGAATGAGGAGGAGGTCCAGACCAAACACACCTCGCACTGACAGGGAGAAGAGGTCTTACCTCGACGTGCCCGAGCACAACTGCCTTTGGTGACTGCACTTCCATAAGATAGTGATCAATGAAATATGCAAGCTCATCAGGCCAGATATGCAACCTGCCATCAGGACATCAGTGTCGGTCGAAGTCAAGGTCACAGCGGCACTGTCTTTCCACGCGTCCAGTTCCTTTCGGGCCTCCGCGGTCGAGATTTCCCCTCTGTCTCACCATGCCACACATCGCCGCATTAGACAGGTCATGGAAGCCCTTAACGCAAATAGGATGAACTTTATCAGCTTCCCCATGACCATGGAGGCTCAGAGTGACAGGGTTGGAGCATTCTACTGCATTGATAAGTTTCCCATGGTGCAGGGAGAAATACAGTGCACTCACATCGCCATGCAGGCACCTTCTCAGGACCCAGATCTTTTTCATAACAGAAAAGGACTTCACTCCCTGAAGGTACAACTAGTTGTCGACCACAACCAGATCATAATGGCAGTAAATGCCAAATGTACGGGCAGCTTTGATGAGGCTCACATCCAGCATTAGAGAGCTGTCTCTGACATGTTTAAGAGTCAGCCACAAGGATGCTTGGTGATAACCGATATGGCCTAGCCGCCTGGCTGATGAACCCTCTGCGTGACACCCACACCGAAGCCGAGAAGCAATACAACCAGAGCCACAGAGGCACATACAATGTGTTCCAGAAAACAATAACTGTGCTTAAGCAGCGTTTCAGATGCCTGGAGAACTCAGGAGGGGAGCTACAATACAACCCTGAGCAAGTAGCTAAATTCGTGCTTCATGCTGCACAACCTGGCTATCAGGAGGGGACAAGAATTGCCAGAAGGGACTCATGGTCCACCTCAGGAGAGAGAGGAAGAGGAGGACAAGGGGCTGGACGCTGACCTAGGGCCAGACAATCAGGCTGACTATGCAACCATGCCCACGCCCCCCTCCGGACCACAGGAAAGGGCCCATGGTGGCTACATAGCTGCAGGATTCGTCCGTCAGGAACTCATAATTGAATGATTTGCCTGAAAGAACGTTGCTGTGAGTGACAACGCTGACACGCTGCTGTGTGTGTGCAGCTCAGACATCAATGGTGGGCATCACCTTGGTGCCAGTTAAAGTTTAAGTTGATTGAAGTTAAGTTTTATTTAACCCTTTCACGCTAAGGAATCACCAGTGTTTAAAGGTCCAGCTATCTGAGACAATGCGCAACAAAGTTATGTTGAATAAAGAACATTTTATACGACCATTGGTCTGAAATCATAAGTATCACAGGCAAAAGTACCCAACCTCCACCACCATTCCACTTTTTCGACCATTGACATCAATCAAATGGTCAACATGTCCAGCAACACAGAATACAAATGCAAAGCAGGAGGTTGACCCCCTCCCACCATACATTACAACAAATTGCATACACCCAGATGGAGATATAACACAGCCATCACCTGCGGACATGCACCTCACTTTCCTTTCCCCTCCCCTTCTTCTCCCCATCTCTACCCCTTCCCCTCCTCGCTCCACGCTGCCTGGGCGAAGAGCTCCTCAAGCAGTGCCTCATTGGGAGGGATGAAGGCAGAGGCGGTGGTTGAACGGGTACGGGAGCTGGGGGTACTAAGGGGGGAACATTCTTGGATCCAGAAGCAGGATCTTGGTCCTGCCTCTCATCTGTCGTTGGCAGTGGTGATGCGGAACCTCGGGGTGGAGTGCCACGCTCCGGGACCACTGGGAGGCCTGTGCCAGCAGTGTACCTGGCTATCGCCTCCAGGGCCTCCGCTATCCGCGGAACGTACTCAGTCATGGTGGCCAGCTGTCGGCATATGCCGCCCAATGCATCGAGGATCTGGTCACCAATGTCTATAGTCCTCCTGGATAACTGTACCATCTCTCCGCTCTTATGTGGGGCTCATGGCCCAGAACTGCTGCGTCCACGAAACCTCCGCGAGGTCGGCGCCGTCCTGGGGACAAATGGGGTGCTTTGTGGCGAGATGCTTGGGCCTGGTACCTCCAGAGTGGAGACAGAAATGACCGGAGGAGCACTAGATGGCCTTGGGGTGGAATGGCTTCTGGAGCGGGGCCATGCAGGTTCCTCGAAGTCCGCGCTTTCATTCGTAGAGAACAGACCCAGTGGATTGACAGGTGAGAATCGGATCTCCTCAGCACCAGATGTAGGATCGCCCGGCGAGTCCGGCCCCACGCCCCCACCTTCTGGCCTCTGTGGTCTTGCCTGGGGCCACACTGCCAGCTGAGCTGCAAAACACAAATGAAGTTATTAGAGGAGAAGGGGGTGCTAGGGTCACAAGGTGATTCCAGCGCTCCACACAGCATATGCATGACAAAAGCACCACCGCAATCAAAATCATCAAAGACATCACATTTCATCATCACATTCTGCATTGCAATGATTTTCATCAGGCCAGTATTATTTATAAGACAATTTTAGAAATCATCTATCATATATGATTGTTCGGATATCAGTGGGTGTGGCATCTATTGACTTTACATAACACAATAGTGAAAACTTTACTCACGTCACATCACTTCAGGATCTGCAGATGCTTGCATGGCCATCCGGATGTGCTTCCCCACGAATGCGAGCACCAGCTCCTCCATCACAATGATGTTGTGTATCTGTAAAACATGCACTCCCATGTTCCGCCACCAGGGTAAGCATCCCCTTAAGTCTCAAGGGAACCCAGCATCCTTTGGGAGCACTATATATAAACCGGTCCCTTAGGCCTGTTCCTCACTCTGGAGTGGCTTAATAAAGACTGAGGTCACTGTTACTTTAACCTCCCCGTATGCAGTTTCATCTGTGTTAGGAACACAATAACCGACGACGAGTATACGAATCCAATGCAAAGATGCAGCAAACTTTGGGCATCCTGCAGATGTTCTTGGAGGGTGAGGACTGGGAAGCCTATGTCAAACAGCTAGACCAGTACTTTGTAGCCAACGAGCTTGACGGAGAAGGAAGCGCTGCAAAAAGGAGAGCGGTCCTCCTCACGGTCTGTGGGGCACCGACATACAGCCTCATGAAAAATCTTCTGGCACCGCTGAAACCCATAGATAAGTCGTATGAGGAGCTGTGTACACTGTTTCAGGAGCATCTTAACCCGAGGGAGAGTGTGCTGCTGGCGAGGAATCGGTTCTACACAATTCAGCGATCTGAAGGTCAGGAAGTGGTGAGCTACGTCGCCGAGCTAAGGCGACTTGCAGGACAATGTGAGTTTGATGGCTACCTAGAGCAGATGCTCAGAGACTTTTTTGTACTGGGCTTTGGCCACGAGAACATCCTACGAAACTTTTGACTGTAGAGACACCGACCCTCAGTAAGGCCATTGCGATAGCACAGGGGTTTATGTCCACCAGTGACAACACCAAACAAATTTCTCAGCACACAAGTGCGAGCAATGTTCATAAATTAACTGGAAATGTGTTTGTGAGCAGAAATGTACAGGGCAGAAACCACGAGTCTGCAACTGCCAGCAGGCCTCAGGTGACCAAGATGACTCAGAGTCCGCAACAAAGGATGAATGCAAGGCAATTCACACCTTGTTGGCGTTGTGGAGGCTTCCATTCAGCCTATTCATGCCGCTTCAAAGGGCATGTTTGCAAGAGCTGTGGAACAATGGGGCACCTCCAACGAGCTTGCAGACAAGCTCTGCAAAACCTGCTAACCACCACGTGGCAGAGGAAGATCGGTCCATGGTGGATCAAAGCAATTTCAAGCCTCAGAGAGAGGAGGCAGATGCTGAAGTACACAGGTGCACACATTTTCGATGAAATATCCATCGAAAATGCTAAATGTAAAATTGAATGGCTTACCCGTAGCCATGGAACCGAACACTGGCGCTAGCCAATCCATCATGAGTAAGAAGATGTTTGAGAGACTGTGGTGCAACAAGGCACTCAGACTAGCCCTGAGCCCCATCCACACGAAACTGAGAATGTGCACCAAAGAGCTCATCACTGTCCTGGGCAGCGTCATGGTCAAGGTCATCTACGAGGGCACTGTGCACGAATTGCCACTCTGGATTGTCCCGGGCGATGGCCCCACACTGCTTGGAAGAAGCTGGCTGGGCAAAATCCGCTGGAAGAGGGATGACATCCGAGCGCTATCACATGTCGATGAGGCCTCATGTACCCAGGTTCTTAACAAATTTCCTTCATTTTTTGAACCAGGCATTGGAAACTTTTCTGGGATGAAGGTGCGGATCCACTTGGTCCCAGAGGCACGACCCATTCACCACAAGGCGCGAGCGGTACCTCACATGATGAGGGAGAGAGTGGAAATCGAGCTGGATAGTCTGCAACACGAGGGCATCATCTCCCCAGTGGAATTCAGCGAGTGGGCCAGCCTTTTTGTTCCAGTACTCAAAAGTGATGCACGGTCAGGATTTGTGGCGATTATAAAGTAACTATTAATTGTTTCTCGCTACAGGACCAATACCCGCTACCTAAGGCAGACGACCTATTTGCGACGCTGGCAGGAGGCAAGACATTCACCAAGCTCGACCTGACTTCGGCCTACATGACGCAGGAGCTGGAGGAGTCTTCGAAGGGCCTCACCTGCATCAACACGCGCAAGGGACTGTTCATCGACAACAGATGCCCGTTTGGAATTCGTTCGGCTGCAGCGATCTTCCAGAGAAACATGGAGAGCCGGTACCACGCACGGTGGTTTTTCAGGACGACATATTGGTCACAGGTCAGGACACCGTCGAGCACCTACAAAACCTGGAGGAGATCCTCCAGTGACTGGATCACGTAGGGCTGCGGCTGAAGAGGTCAAAATGCGTCTTCATGGCAACAGAAGTGGAGTTTTTGGGGAGAAAGATCACGGTGGACGGCATTCGGTCCACAGACGCCAAGACAGAGGCTATCAGGAACATGCCCAGGCCACAGAACGTCACGGAGCTGCGGTCGTTCCTGGGCCTCAACTATTTTGGTAACTTCCTACCGGGGTTAAGCACCCTCTTAGAGCCCCTGCATGTGTTATTTCGTAAAGGTGAGAACTGGGTATGGGGAAAAAACAAAGTAATTGCTTTTGAGAAAGCCAGAAATATTTTATGCTCCAGCAAGCTGCTTGTATTGTATAACCAGTGTAAAAGACTTGTGCTCGCATGTGATGCGTCGTCGTACAAAGTCGGGTGTGTATTACAATAAGATAACGTTGCGGGGAAGTTGCAACCTGTCGCCTATGCCTCCAGGGGCTTGTCTAAGAGGCATTAGCGTGTGTGTTTGGGGTACAGAAAATGCATCAGTACCTGTTTGGTCTCAAGTCTGAGCTGGAAACCGATCATAAGCCCCTCATATCCATGTTCGCTGAAAACAAGGGGATAAATATTAATGCCTCAGCCCGCATACAAAGGTGGGCACTCACGCTATCAGCGTATAACTATACCATCCGAGAACTGTGCGGATGCTCTCAGTCGGCTACCATAGCCCAGCACGGGGGTGGAAATGACGCAGCCTGCAAACTTGTTGATGGTGGCGCAGCCTGCAGACATGTTGATGGTCATGGAAGCATTGGAAAATGATAAATCACCTGTCACGGCCTGCCAGATTAGGGCTTGGACCAGCCAAGATCCTCTGCTGTCCCATGTACTGCATGGGAGCTGGGCCGGAATCCCCGTTGAAATGCAAGAGCTAATTAAGCCGTTCCAGCGGCGAAAGGACGAGCTGTCCATTCAGGCAGACTGGCTGATGTGGGGTAACCGCGTAGTGCTACCCAAAAAGGGCAGGGAGACGTTCATCTCGGATCTCCACAATACACATCCGGGTACAGTAATGATGAAAGCGATAGCCAGATCCCATGTGTGGTGGCCCGGTATCGACTCGGACTTAGAGTCCTGTGTATGGCAATGCAGCGTGTGTGCTCAGTTGAGCAACGCGTCCAGAGAGGCACCACTAAGTTTGTGGTCAAGGCCCTCCAGACCATGGTCGAGGATCCATGTCGACCATGCATGCCCATTTCTCGGTAAAATGTTCCTGGTAATGGTGGATGCTTTTTCAAAATGGATTGAATGTTGAATAATGTCGGGAAGCATCGCCACCGCCACCATTGAAAGCCAGAGGGCCATGTTTGCCACCCATGGCCTGCCTGACATACTGGTCAGTGACAACGGGCCATGTTTCACCAGTCCCGAATTTAAAGAATTCATGACCCGCAATGGGATCAAACATGTCACCTCGGTCCCATTTAAACCAGCCTCCAATGGGCAGGCAGAGCGGGCAGTACAAACAATCAAACAGAACCTGAAACGACTCAGAGAAGGCTCACTCCAAACCCGCCTGTCCTGAGTACTGCTCAGCTACCGCACGAGACCCCACTCGCTCACAGGGGTGCCCCCGGCTGAGCTACTCATGAAAAGGACACTTAAAACCAGACACTCACTGGTTCACCCCATGATCATGTCGAGAGCAGGCAGCAGCAACAAAATGTAAACGATGGTCGCACCACTGTGTCACAGGAAATTGATCTGAATGACCCTGTGTATGTGCTAAACTATGGACATGGTCCCAAGTGGATCGTGGGCACGGTGATAGCTAAAGAAGGGAATAGGGTGTTTGTAGTCAAACTAGACAATGGACAAATTTGCAGAAAGCACCTGGACCAAACGAGGCTGCGGTTCACAGACTGCCCTGAACAACCTACGGCAGACACCACCTTTTTCAAGCCCACAACACACACCCAAAGGCACCACCCCAGACCAGGAAATTGAACCCATCACGCCCAACAGCCCAGCAAGGTCAGGCTCACGCAGCAGCCCTGCAGGGCCAACAACACGCCAGCCCAGCGAGGGCACAGCCAACACACCAGAACAGACATTTGTACCGAGGCGGTCCACAGGGAAAGAAAGGCTCCCGACTGCCTCACCTTGTAAATAGTTTTCACTTTGACTTTGTGGGGGGATTGATGTTGTGTATCTGTAAAGCATGCACTCCCATGTTCCGCCTTCAGGGAGCGCATCCCCTGAAGTCCCAAGGGATCCCAGCATCCCTTGGGAGCACTGTATATAAACCAGCCCCTAAGGCCTGTTCCTCACTCTGGAGTGTCTTAATAAAGACTGAGGTCACTGTTACTTTAACCCCCCATGTGCTGTCTCATCTGTGTTCGGAACACAATAGCTGGGACCTGGTGGCCCCCCCACCCGTTCGCCTCTGCACGGACCTCATCGTCGATAGTTTTTTCTGTAAAAGGTGACAGGACGACATGGCAGGAGATCATTGCATGACACCATTGCTAGGTACTGTCACAAAGACTGATACAACATATAACCGACAGATGTAATTATGATTATTATGATAATTATCATTCTTTGCCTAAAGATGTACAACGTGACCACAGGCTTTGAGTACAACATTCCCGGTAAAAGTGAAAGACCTCACATCTGATGATAGTCACTCATAACTCTTACAAATTAAATTATATAAATACATAAGTAAATGTAAATAAATGTAATACTTACTCTTGCGGATCCGACAAGGTCGTTCCAACGTTTGCGGCATTGGTTGCCCTCACGCACCTCTTTGGTCCCCGACGAGACCACCACTGCTATCTTGGCCCTATCTTCTGGTCGGCCTTTGGGTTGGGTTTCCCACGCCCTCCCTGGGTAAAATCACCTCAGCGTAACACGACCTTCTGCAGGAGGGAGGCATTTACCTCGTCCGAGAACCTCCTCGCTCTTTTGCGCCCTCCAATGTGCTCCTCTCCCAGCTCACTGCTCTCGCCAGCATCAGTCTCCATAGCGTGCTTTGTCACCTCCTCCTCTCCCTCCATTATAGGCACCAAATTCGGGCAAATATCTGGCTGGTAACAGCTAATTTTTTTTCCCAATTTGCTTAAAGCTCGAAACTCTACCTCCTTCCTCCCAAAGCAGCCATACCACACCCACACGCACCTTCACTCCCTCTCAGCTCCCTCTCTATCTGTCTCTTATGCGCATGTCATGATGATCCTTGACCTCCTGAATCACGGGAATCGAGCATTGCCATGCCGTTGCTAAGGATGTCAACACTTTACGGCAGAAGGTCAGAGAGATTTAACGCTAACGCCCATTTCAGATCGCTCGTGGTAACGCCCAATTTAAAAAATGGAGACTAGGGGCTTTGAGAATGGGTGACAAGCCAGCGATCTGAAAACTCATTTTTACCGTCCATGCCGGAAATATCGCCCATTTTTCTGTGATCTGCACAAAAGTGTAAAATCTAGCTCATAGTTTCAAATTGCTTTTATGCTTTTGATCTACAATTGAATATTCTTATTATTTGCAATTTATTCCAAAGATGAAGAATCATAGATGTTTACAGCTCAGAAGCAGGCAATTCAGCCCATCATGTCAATGCCAACTCTTTACTTGAGAAATCCAAAACAAATCCCTATAGCCCTGTATCTTCTGCTTCAAATAGTTATCTAATTTTCCTTTAAAATGAGCACTGAGTTCTGCCTCAACCATTCTCTGGGGCAAAGCATTTCATGTTCGAACAACCTTAAATAGAGAAATTTATTCAAAATTCTGTAAATCTCCAAGTCTTTTCTGCTCCTCACAGTGTGTGGGATAAATTTCAATGCACTCGGGCCAAGATAATGGCATCAGAGCACTACCTGCATAATTAAAGCAGGACGGCGCTGCCTTCCTCAAAAGAGCAGGTTAAAATTCCAAACTGCAGGAAGGCAGCAGGATTGCAATGATTAATTTCCCATAATTCCCAGCTCACCCAGTTTCTGACGGGTGGGCAGAGATAAAATCAGCCCTTAAGTCTCTCAGCTCATCCACACCCTTGAGAGTACACATCCATTTCCATTCCTTATTTTCCATCCAAAACATAAGAACATAAGGACATAAGAAATAGGAGCAGGAGTAGGTCAAACGACCCCTCGAGCCTGCTCTGCCATTTAATGCGATCATGGCTGATCCGATCATGGACTCAGGTTCACTTCCCTGCCCACTCCCCATAACCCTTTAATCCCTTATCAGTTAAGAAACTGTCTATCTCTGTCTTAAATTTATTCAATATCCCAGCTTCCACAGCTCTCTGAGGCAGCGAATTCCACAAATTTACAACCCTCTGAAAGAAGAAATTCCTCCTCATCTCAGTTTTAAATGGGCAGCCCCTTATTCTAAGATTATGCCCTCTAGTTCTAGTCTCCCCTATCAGTGGAAACATCCACCTTGTCAAGCCCCCTCATAACTTTATATATTTCGATAAGATCACCTCTCATTCTTCTGAATTCCAATGAGTAGAGGCTCCACCTACTCAACCTTTCCTCATGTCAACCCCCTCATCTCCAGAATCAACCGAGTGAACCTTCTCTGAACTGCCTCCAAAGCAAGTATATCCTTTCATAAATATGAAAACCAAAACTGTATGCAGTATTCCAGGTGTGGCCTCACTAATACCTTGTATAGCTGCAGCAAGACTTCCCTGCTTTTAAACTCTATTGCTTTTACAATAAAGGTCTATGTCTATGTCTATGTCTATATCTATTCCATTGGCCTTGCTGATCACTTGCTGTACCTGCATACTAACCTTTTGTGTTTCATTCACAAGTCCCCCCAGGTCCCGCTGTCCTGCAGCACTTTGCAATTTTTCTCCATTTAAATAATAACAGGCTGTTTGATTTTTTTTCTGCCAAAGTGCATGACCTCACACTTTGCCAAATGTTTGCCCACTCACTGTCTATGTCTATGTCTATGTCCTTTTGAAGGTTTTTTGTGTCCTCCTCACACATTGTTTTTCCTCCCATCTTTGTATCGTCAGCAAACTTGGCTACATTACACTCGGCCCCTTCTTCCTAGTCGTTAATATAGATTGTAAATAGTTGTGGTCCCAGCATTGATCCCTGCGGCATCCCACTAGTTACTGATTGCCAATCTGAGAATGAACCATTTATCCTGACTCTCTGTTTTCTGTCAGTTAGCCAATCCTCTAATCCATGCTAATATAACTATTGCATTAATCTCCTCTTTAACCAGCAATGCTACCCCACCTCCTTTTCCTTTTATTCTATCCTTCCTGAATGTTGAATACCCCTGGATGTTGAGTTCCCATTTGAGGATGTTTCCAGTAAAGTGGACAAAGGAGAACCAGTTGATGTGGTATATTTGGACTTTCAGAAGGCTTTCGACAAGGTCCCACACAAGAGATTAATATGCAAAGTTAAAGCACATGGGATTGGGGGTAGTGTGTTGACGTGGATTGAGAACTGGTTGTCAGACAGGAAGCAAAGAGTAGGAGTAAATGGGTACTTTTCAGAATGGCAGGCAGTGACTAGTGGGGTACCGCAAGGTTCTGTACTGGGGCCCCAGCTGTTTACATTGTACATTAATGATTTAGACGAGGGCATTAAATGTAGTGTCTCTAAATTTGCGGATGACACTAAGTTGGGTGGCAGTGTGAGCTGCGAGGAGGATGCTATGAGGCTGCAGAGTGACTTGGATAGGTGAGGTGAGTGGGCAAATGAATGGCAGATGAAGTATAATGTGGATAAATGTGAGGTTATCCACTTTGGTGGTAAAAACAGAGAGACAGACTATTATCTGAATGGTGACAGATTAGGAAAAGGGAAGGTGCAACGAGACCTGGGTGTCATGGTACATCAGTCATTGAAGGTTGGCATGCAGGTACAGCAGGTGGTTAAGAAAGCAAATGGCATGTTGGCCTTCATAGCGAGGGGATTTGAGTACAGGGGCAGGGAGGTGTTGCTACAGTTGTACAGGGCCTTGGTGAGGCCACACCTGGAGTATTGTGTACAGTTTTGGTCTCCTAACTTGAGGAAGGACATTCTTGCTATTGAGGGAGTGCAGCGAAGATTCACCAGACTGATTCCCGGGATGGTGGGACTGACCTATCAAGAAAGACTGGATCAACTGGGCTTGTATTCACTGGAGTTCAGAAGAATGAGAGGGGACCTCATAGAAACGTTTAAAATTCTGACGGGTTTCGACAGGTTAGATGCAGGAAGATTGTTCCCAATGTTGGGGAAGTCCAGAACCAGGGGTCACAGTCTAAGGATAAGGGGTAAGCCATTTAGGACCGAGATGAGGAGTAACTTCTTCACCCAGAGAGTGGTGAACCTGTGGAATTCTCTACCACAGAAAGTAGTTGAGGCCAATTCACTAAATATATTCAAAAGGGAGTTAGATGAAGTCCTTACTACTTGGGGGATCAAGGGGTATGGCGAGAAAGCAGGAAGGGGGTACTGAAGTTTCATGTTCAGCCATGAACTCATTGAATGGCGGTGCAGGCTAGAAGGGCTGAATGGCCTGCTCCTGCACCTATTTTCTATGTTTCTATGTCTATGTTTCTATTACCCCTAATCCCGTGAACCTTTATCTTGTGCAGTAACCTTTTATGCGGCACCTTTGCACCTTGTCAAGTGCCTTCTGGAAGGCCAAATACACCACATCCACTGGTTCCCCTTGTTCCACCCTGTTCATTACATCCTCAAAGAATTCCAGCAAATTTGTCAAACATGACTTCCCCTTCATAAATGCATGCTGACTCTGCCTGACCAAATTATGCTTTTCCAAATGTCCTGCGACTGCTTCTTTAATAATGGACTCCCAACATTTTCCCAACCATCGATGTTAGGCTAACGGGTCTATAGTTTCCTGCTTTTTGTCTGCCTCCTTTTTTAAATAGGGCGTTACATTTGCAGTTTTCCAATCTGCTGGGACCTCCCCAGAATCGAGGGAATTTTGGTAAATTACAACCAATGCATCCACTATCCCTGCCGTTACTTCTCTTAAGACCCTAGGATGCAAGCCATCAGGTCCAGGGGATTTATCTGCCTTTAGTCCCATTATCTTACTGAGTACCACCTCCTTAGTGATTGTGATTGCAGTTATCCACATTAAATTTCATCTGCCACCTGCCCACCCACATTCTTCTGAAATCCTTTACAGTCTTCCTGTTTGCCAACCATCCCCAGTTTCATCAGTAAATTTCCATGTCATGTTGCTTACACGCCAAAGTTTAATCTATATATGCTGAGAACTAAAGTGGACGAGGCAGTGACTCCTGGGATACATCGCTTTCAATACATCTCTAATCTGAGTAACATTCATTTACCCTAACTCTTTGTTTTCTTTTCAGCAATGAAATTTCTATTCAAGCTGCTGCATTTTATTTAACACTAAGCCTGAATTTTTGTATTTTGCCTGAATAGATTAAGGGATGCATTCCCTTAATCTATCAAATCAGTCATAAGAACATAACAGCATAAGTAATAGAAGCATAAGTAAGCCATACGGCCCCTCGAGCCAACTCTGCCATTCAATAAGATCATGGCGGATCTGATCTTGGCCTCAACTCCACTTTCCTGCCTGTTTCCCCATAACCTATGACTCCCCTATAGTTCAAGAATCTGTCTAACTCAGCTTCCACAGCTCTCTGAGGTAGAGAATTCCAAAGATTCATAACCATCTGAGAGAAAAAATTCCTCCTCATCGCCATCTTATCCTGAAACTAATCCCGCTAGTTCTAGATTCCCCCGCGAGGGGAAACATCCTCTCTGCATCTACCCTGTCAAGCCTCCTCAGAATCTTATGTTCAATAAGATCACCTCTCATTCTTCTAAACTCCAATGAGTACAGGATCAAACTGCTCATCCTTTCTTTATAAGACAACCACTTCATCAACCTTATGAGCTTCTCTGAACTGTCTCCAATGCAAGTATATCCCTCCTTAAATCAGGAGGCCAAAACTGTACACGGTAGTCTAGAAGTGGTCTCACCAACGCCCGGTACAGTACTAGCAGGACTTCCCTACTTTTACACTCCATCCCCTTGCAATAAAAGACAGCATTCCATTTGCCTTCCTAATTATTTGCTTTACCTGCATGCTATCTGTTTGTGTTTAATGTAGTAGGATACCTATATCCCTCTGTACCACAGCATCTCGTAGTCATTCTCCATTTAAATAATATTTTGCTTTTCTATTCTTCCCACCAAAGTGGATAACCTCACATTTTCCAAAGTTATACTCCAACTGCCAAATTTTTGTCCATTCCCTTAAACTATCTATATCGCTTTGTAGACTCTTTGTGTCCTCCTCACAACCTGCTTTCCCACCTATCTATGTATCATCAGCAAATTTGGCTTTTTCGTCGGTCCCTTCTTCCAAATCATTAATATAGATTGTAAATAGTTGCGGACCCAGCACTGATACCTGTGGCATCCCACTAGTTACAGTTTGCCAACCTGAAAATGACCCATTTATCCCGACCCTCTGTTTTCTGTTAGTTAGCCAATCCTCGATCCATGCTAATATATTACCCCCAACCCCATGAGCTCTTATCTTGTATAGTAACCTTTTATGTGGCACCTTATCGAATAACTTTTGAAATCAAAATATACTACATCTACTGGTTCCTCCTGATCCATCCTGC
The DNA here is from genome assembly GCF_044704955.1 of Pristiophorus japonicus. Taxonomy (NCBI): domain Eukaryota; kingdom Metazoa; phylum Chordata; class Chondrichthyes; family Pristiophoridae; genus Pristiophorus; species Pristiophorus japonicus. Next base: position 245,557,723 of record NC_091983.1, read on the forward strand.
TCGTTACATTCTCAAATAACTCTAATAGATGTGTCAAACACAATTTCCCTTTCATAAAACAATGTTGACTCTGCTTGATTGAATTATGATTTTCTAAATGTCCTGCTACTACTTCTTTCGTAATGGATTCCAACATTTTCCCAAAGATAGATGTTAGGCTAACTGGCCTATAGTTTCCTGCTTTCTATCTCCCTCTTTTATTGAATATGAGCGTTACATTTGCAGTTTTCCAATCCGCTGGAACCTTTCCAGAATCTAGGGAATTTCGGAAGAATACAACCAATGCATTCACTATTTTAAGACCCTCGGATGCAAGCCATCAGGTCCAGGGGACTTGTCAGCCTTTAGTCCCTTTAGTACCGTGAAGACAGATACAAAATATTTGTTCAAAGTCTCTGTTATTTCCTTATTTGCCATTATTAATTTCCTAGTCTCATCCTCCAAGGGACCAACATGTACTTTAGCTACTCTCTTCCTTTTTATATACTTGTAGAAGCTCTTACTGTCTGTTTTTATATTTCTTGCTAGCTTACTCTCATAATCTATTTTCTCCCTCTTTATTATTTTTTTAGTCATCCTTTGCTGGTTTCTAAAAATTTCCCAATCTTCTGGCTTACCACTAATCTTCACATTTTATGCCTTTTCTTTCAATTTTATACCATCCTTAACTTCCTTAATTAGCTATGGCTGGTTCTTCCTTCTCATAGAGCCTTTCTTTCACAATGGAATAATCTTTGTTGAGAATTATGAACTATCTCCTTAAATGTCTGCCACTGCTTATCTACCATCTTACCTTTTAATCTATTTTCCCAGTCCACTTTAGGGAACTCTGTCTTCATACCTTTGTAATTGCCTTAATTTAGGTTTACGACATTAGTTTTAGATTCAAGTTTCTCACCCTCAAACATAAGAACATAAGAAATAGGAGCAGAAGTAGACCATCTGGCACCTCGAGCCTGCTCTGCCATTCAACTAGATCATGGCTGATCTGATCTTGGCCTCAACTCCACAGCCCTGCCCTCGCCCCATAACCCTTGACTCCCTTACCTTTCAAAAATCTGTCTATCTCCACCTTAAATATATTCAATGACCCAGCATCCACAGCTCACTAGGGTAGAGAATTCCAAAGATTCACAACTCTGAGAAGAAATGTTTCCTCATTTTCACTTTAAATGGGTGACCCCATTGAATTTGAAATTCTGTAAATTCTAACACCCTTCCCGAGAAGATCCTTTACTAAGAGATCATTAATTAATCCTGTCTCATTACACATTACCAGATCTAGAATAATCTCTTCCCTGGTTGGTTCCACAATGTAATGTTCGAACTGTCTCGAAGACACTTGAAGAACTCATCCTCAAGGCTACCTTTGCTAATTTGATTTGTCCAATCTATATGAAACTTAAAGTCACCCATGATTATTGCAATATCTCTCTTACAAGCTGCCATTATTTCTTGATGTATATCCTGTCCTACAGTGCAGCTACTGTTAGGGGCCTATCGACTATTCCCACCAGTAACCTCTTTCCCTTGTTATTTCTTATCTTCACCCAAACTGATTCCACACCTTGATCTTCTGAGCCAATATCATTTCTCACGACTGTACTGATTTCATCCTTTATTAACAGAGCTACCCACCTCCTCTTCCTTTCTGCCTATCCTTCCAAAATGTCAAGTACCCCTGAATATTCAGTTCCCAGCCTTGGTAACTTTTCAATCAGGTCATACACATTTATTTCTATTTGTATCATCAATTCATCGATCTTGTTACGAATGCTGCGTGCATTCAGATACAGAGTCTTTAATTTTGTCTTTTTCCCATATTTCCCTACTCTGACCCTATTTGCTGGTGCATTCTTATGGTGTATGCTCTGTCCCTTCCTGTCACACTCTCATTTTCATTACCCATATCACTACCTTGCACTTTTGCCTTGTCCTTAATCTTGAACTTTCTAAATTTCCCCTCACTTGAACCCTCCCTGCCACTATTTAGTTTAAAGCCCTATCTATAGCCTTAGTTATTCGATTTGCCAGGACACTGGTCCCAGAATGGTTCAAGTGAACCCATCCCAACGAAACAGCTCCCTCTTTCCCCAGTACTGGTGCCAGTGCTCCATGAATTGAAATCCATTTTTCCCCCACCAATCTTTGAGCCACGCATTCAACTTTATTGACCCTATGCCAATTAGCTCGTGGCTCAGATAGTAATCCAGAGATTATTACTGTTACATTTAGAATAACTCCACAAGACTGTATATCTTAAGCTCAAACTGTTGTGACCTTGGTCTCTTTATTGTAACTCCAGAGTGAGGAGGCAGCGTGCTAGACTGCCTTTAATACCCGCTTGCCCAGGGTGTGCAGGTGACCCTTGGATTTCCCACAGGTGCACCCCCTGGTGGAAAGTCTTACACATTGGTAATGTTTACATACATAACATAATTCCCCCCCAAAGTCTAATGTACAAATTATTTACAAGTTGAGGCGATCCGGGGCTCTGCATTCCCAGGTTGATCGCCTGAGTTGAAGTCCTGGCATGGGTGAGTGGGTCGGATCATTGCTGTGCTGCGGTGTGGCTGGTCTGATGGGACTGTCGGGCATGGTGGGTTCATCCTCGTGGTTAACTGCGAGGTCGATTGCTGGTTGACTGTGTGTGGATGGATCAATGATGGTAATGTCCTCTTCAAACTGTTCTTGGTTGTCAGTGAACCGCAGTTTGGTCTGATCCAAGTGCTTTCTGCACATTTGTCCGTTCAAAAGTTTAACAACAAACACTCTATTCCCCTCCTTGGCTAACACAGTGCCAGCAACCATTTGGGATCATGATCATAATTAAGAACAAAAACAGGGTCATTAACTTCAATGTCGCGTGATACAGCCATCGATCGTGGTAGATATTATGCCAGTGACGTCGGGTTTCTACATGATCATTGAGATCTGGGTGGACGAAGGAGAGCCTGGTTCTGAATGCTCTCTTCATTAGCAATTCTGCAGGGGGAACCCCGGTAAGCGAGTGGGGTCACGTGCAGTAGCTGAGCAGAATCCGACATAGCTGGGTCTGCAGAGAACCGTCCGTCACGCGTTTCAAGCTCTGCTTGATGGTTTGGACTGCCCATTCCACTTGACCATTAGATGCGGGCTTAAACGGCGCAGACCTGACATGCTTGATGCCATTGAGGGTCATGAACTCATTGTATTCCAAGCTGGTGAAGCATGGTCCATTGTCACTAACGATGTCAGGTCAGACGACGGACAAATCATGGGTGGCGAACATGGCCCGGAGGCTTTCAATGGTGACAGTGAATGTACATGACGACGTTATTGTACATTCAATCCATTTAGAGTAAGCGTCCACTGCTACTAGGAACATCTTTCCTAGAAATGGGCCAGCGAAATCTATGTGGACCCTTAACCACGGTTTGGAGGGCCATGACCACAGCCTCCCTTGGTGCATTGCTCAACTGTGAGCAAGTGTTGCATTGATGTACACATGACTCCAATTCCGAGCCAATGCTGGGCCACCAAACGTGCGACCTGGCGATAGCCTTTATTATGACTATGCCTGGGTGGGTACTGTGAAGGTCGCATATAAATGTTTCCCTGCCATTTTTTGACAAAATTACACGATTCCCCTATAAGAGCTAGTCCAAATGGATGGACATTTCGTCCTTGCGTTGGTGGAATGGCTTAATTTCATCTTGCATTTCTCCTGGGACCGCCAACCAGCTCCCACACAGCTTTTTACTAGTGATAGCACCGGGCCCTGGCTAGTCCAGGTCCTGATCTGGTGAGCCGTGACAGGTGACCCCTCGCTCTCAAAAGCAAGTCCGCGGGTTGCGCCATTTCCACCCCGGTGGTGGGCAATTGTAGCCGACTGAGAGCATCCGCACAGTTCTCCGTGCCTGGTCTGTGGCGGATTACATAATCATACACAGATAATATTAGTGCCCATCTTTGGATGCGGGAAGAAGCATTGGTGTAATGCCTTTGCTTTCTGAGAACAGCGAAATGTGAGGCTTGTGGTCAGTTTCGAGCTCGAACCGGAGCCCAAATAGGTATTGGTGCATTTTCTTAACCCCGTATACGCATGCTAATGCTTCTTTTTCAACCATACTGAAGAGTCTTTCAGCCTTAGATAAGCTTCTGGACGCATATGCAACCAGTTGCAGTTTGCCTGACCCATTGGCTTGCAGTAACACACAACCGACCCCGTACAAAGATACATCATAAGCTAGTACTAAACGTTTACACGGGTCATACAATACAAGTGACTTGTTGGAACATAGCAGGTTACTGGTCTTGTTAAAGGCTTCTTCTTGAGCTTTACCCCAAACCCAGTCGTCATCCTTGCATAGCAATAAATGCAATGGTTCCAGCAAAGTGCTCAACCCCGGTAGAAAGTTATCAAAATAGTTGAGGAGTCCCAGAAACGAATGCAGCTCCGTCACATTCTGTGGTCTGGGTGCATTCTTGATGGCCTCCGTCTTGGGATTCCGTGGGTCTGATGCCATCCGCTGAAATCTTTTTCCCCAGAAATTCGATCTCTAGCACCAGGAAAACACACTTGGAGCGTTTCAACCTGAGTCCCACTCTGCCCAGTCGCTTGAGAACCTCTTCCAGGTTGTGCACGGGGTTAAGAAAATGCACCAATACCTATTTGAGCTCCGGTTTGATGATGTTGCGGCCAGTGATTAAAATGTTGTCTTGGAACACCACAGTGCGCGGAACCAATTTCAACAGACTCTCCATGTTCCTCTGGAAGATGGCCGCAGCCGAACGAATCCCAAAGGGGCATCTGTGGTATATGAACAGTCCTCTGTGTGCGTTGATGCACATCAATTTTTTCGAAGGTTCAGCCAGCTCCTGTGTCATGTAAGCAGAGGTTAGATCCAGCTTGGTGAACGACTTCCCCCCTGCTAGCGTTGCAAACAGGTCATCCGCTTTGGATAGTGAGTACTGGTCCTGTAATGAGACTCGGTTGATCGTTACCTTGTAGTCCTCGCAGATTCTGACCGTCCCATCGCTTTTCAACATCGGAACAATTGGGCTGGCCCACTCGTTGAATTCGACTGGCGATATGATCCCCTCTCATTGAAGTCTAACCAGCTCGATATCGACTTTCTCTCACATCATGTATGGAATCACTTGGGCCTTGTGATGAACGGGTTGTGCATCAGGGACTAGATGGATCTGCACTTTGGTGCCTGTGAAATTGCCGATGCCTGGCTCGAATAACGACGGCAATTTGTTTGGCACTTGGGTGGACGAGGCATCATCCTCCAAAGACAGTTCCATTAGATCTTTCCGAGCCAGCTTCTGCCGAACAGCGTTGGGCCATCGACTGGTACAATCCACAGTGGTAAATCATGCACAGCTCCATCGTACGATACCTTCACTTCTGCACTGCCAATGACTGGTATGAGCTCTTTGGTGTAAGTGCGCAGCTTGGTGTGGATCAGACTTAGTTTTGGCCTTTGTGCCTTGTTGCCCCACAGTTTCTCAAAAACCTTCTGGCTCATAATTGACTGACTCGCCCCCGTGTCCAATTCCATGGAAACTGGAATGCCGTTTAATTTGGCTTTTAACATTATCGGAGGGCTTTTGGTAGTGAAGGTGTGTACCCCATACACTTCCTCTTCAGCCTCTGGTTGAGTTGCCTCTCTTAATCGTTCAGCGTGATCCGCGCCGGATCGGTCATCTTCTGCCGACTCTGCCATGTGGTGAATCGCAGCACGTCTGCACATTCGCTGGAGATGCCCCATTGTTCCACAGCCCTTGTACACATAGTGCTTGAATCGACATTGATGGGCTCGATGATTACCCCCGCAGCGCCAACATGGTGCTAATGGATTCACATTCACGCCCCACAGCGGACTCAAGGTCTGGGATCAGCAGGCGTGTAGGCCCTGCCATATACAGTTCTGCCTGCTGAAGGCGTTATTTTATGCACAGTATTTGCCGGTGAGTTCTGATGCTGCAATGATATCTGTTTAGTGTTATTGTTCGTGGACATAAAAGCCTGGGCTGTCGTGATGGCCTTGCTCAGATCTAGGGATTCATCAGACAGCAGTTCGCGAAGAATGATGTCGTGGCCGATTCCAAGCACGAAAAAGTCCCGCAACACTTCCCCTAAAAATCCAGCAAATACGCACGGTCCCGCAAGGTGTCTTAGGTCGGCGACATAGCTCGCCACGTCCTGGCCCTCGGAGCAGTGGTGTATATAAAAGCCATCAAGATGCTCTCCTTCGGCTTGCGGTGTTCCCGAACCAGCGTGCACAACTCTACATATGTCTTGTCCGTTGGTTTCGTCGGTGCTAGCAGATTTTTGATGAGGCCATATAGCGTGGACCCGCAAACGGTGAGGAGAATCGCCCTGTGCTTGATCGCGGTTTCTGCCTTTTCCAGCTCGTTGGCCACGAAGTACTGGTCAAGACGCTCACGAAAGCTTCCCAATCATCACCCTCAACAAATCTCTCAAGAATACCAACGGCAGCCATAACTGCATGAAAGTTCGTGATCTGTTACTCGTCGCCAATTGTTACGTTTAGAATAACTCCACAAGACTGTATATCTTAAGCTCAAACTGTTGTGAACTTGGTCTCATTATTGTAACTCCAGAGTGAGGAGACAGCATGGTAGACTGCCTTTTATACCTGCTTGCCCAAGGTGTGCAGGTGACCCTTGGGTCTCCCGCAGGTGCGCCTCCGGTGGCAAGTCTTACACATTGGTAATGTTTACATACATAACAATTACCTTTGTGTTTCTGCTTTTTCATTTTGCCCCGAGCTGCTCATACTCCCTCAGCAGAACCTCTTTTTTAGTTCTACTTATGTCGTTGTTACCTACATGGAACACGACAACTGGATCTTTCCCCTCCCACTTCAAGTTCCTCTCCAGCCCCGAGGAGAAGTCCTTCACCCTGGCCACGGTGGTTCAACCTTCAGGACTCACACTCTAGGCTGCAGAGTACAGTATTTATCCCCCTAACTATACTGCCCCTTACCACTACTACATTCCTTTTTCATCCTCCAACTTGAATTGCCCCCTGTACCATGGTGCTGTGGTCAATTTGCCCATCCTCTCTGCAGTCCCTGCTCTTGCCCACAGGCTGTAAGAACCTTGTACCTGTTGGACAATTGCAAGGGCTGAGGCTCCTCCAATGCTACCGCCTGGATTCCCATGCCTGCCTCGCTTATAGTCATATCCTCCTGTCCCTGACCAACGATCAAATCTGAAGTACTTAACCTAAGGGGTGTGACTACCTCCTGGAACAAAGTGCCCAGGTAACTTTCTCTCTCCCTGATGCATTGCCGTGTCCGAAGCTCAGATTCCACCTCATCAACTCTGAGCTGAAGTTCCTCGAGCTGCAGACATTTACTGCAGATGTGGTTGCTGTGGATCACACTGGTATCCACCAGCTCTCACATGCTACAGCTGGAACACATCACCTGCCCTACTATCTCCATTCTATTTTATTTAACGAATTAGGTTTTTAAGTTTTGAACTATCACTCAATTGTCTATTTAAAGTTTTTAATCCCGGTAATAACCTTGTTTAATTTATTCAATTTAGTTATATGCTTTAGGTTTTTAATGTAACTTAGCCTGCAGTCCTAATTTAAACCTATTTGATTATATTTATTTTTTTATATATCAAGTAGCACCTCTTCCCCCACCACACCGAATTCCAACACTTGCCAAATTCCCTTGCACTTAGGTGAAGTTGCTCTGTGTTAATACACTTATTATTAACTCACTTACTATTTTACATTCCCCGATTGGAATTTTTAATGTCCCGGCTCTTAGTTTAAACCAATGCCCTAATTTAGAAAAAAAAAGAGAAACGAAAGAGAAATACTCACCAACCAATCACTTACCTGCTTTCCTGTGACGTCACACTTTGATTTATTTTTCCCCGTTTTTTAGAACTCTTCATTCTAAAAGGGTCTGTCCACTCCTGCACCTAACAAGCCCGACCTGGGACTCGAGCCTCGGGCTTTATTGGAGCGCTCCGCTGCTGCCGGTTCCCTCACAGGTCCAACTGCTCCTGTTGCTGCTCCCAACTATCAACTTCAAAAAAATGTTCTCAAATTGCTCAACTAAAATTTGCCTTTCACAAATCTTTGTTAGTTGTCTTTGATTATTCCAAACATTTCTCAATGCTCACAACTTTGATTTCAAACTATAAACTCTAAAAAATAATGTTACCTCATTGTATATAACCATCTTTTCCATCGTCAAAGTATGATCCTCTGGTAGATTAATTATAATCTTTTTGGATATTTCGTACAATGCTTCATCTATGTGCATCTCTCGCAAATCAATTACCTGAAAACAATAACGAATATTATATTTTTATTATTTTATCAAAGTATCAATATTTTTTCAAAGTGGCTGTATTGAAATGTGAAGGGGGTGATAAAGGAGCGGCCAACCAGCACCTGAACTACAGATCGGAGCGGGAGATAAAGGAGCGAGCTCAGAGCAACACCAGAACTACAGATTGGAGCGGGAGATAAAGGAGCGAGCTCAGAGCAACACCAGAACTACAGATTGGAGCGGGAGATAAAGGAGCGAGCTCAGAGCAACACCAGAACTACAGATTGGAGCGGGTGATAAAGGAGCGAGCTCAGAGCAACACCAGAACTACAGATTGGAGCGGGTGATAAAGGAGCGAGCTCAGAGCAGCACCAGAACTACAGATTGGAGCGGGAGATAAAGGAGCGAGCTCAGAGCAGCACCAGAACTACAGATTGGAGCGGGTGATAAAGGAGCGAGCTCAGAGCAGCGCTAATGGACCTGGGAGGGTAAGAAGTAAAAATAAATCAAAGTGTGACATCACAGGAAAGAAGGGAAGTGATTGGTTGGCCAATATTTCTTTTTTGGGGATATTGGTTTAATTTAAGAGCCGGGATTAAAAACTGAACATTCAAAATTTGAAAACTTAAGTTACTGCTGCAGAATGTCATCATCATCATAGGCAGTCCCTCGGAATCGAGGAAGACTTGCTTCCACTCTAAAACCGAGTCCTTAGGTGACTGAACAGTCTAATACGAGAACCACAGTCCCTGTCACAGGTGGAACAGATAGTTGTGAGGGAAAGGGTGGGTGGGACAGGTTTGCTGCACTTGATTTCTGTACGCTCTCGGCGATCAGACCGAGGTGATCAGCGTCCTCCCGGATGCTCTTCCTTCATTTAGGGCAGTCTTTGGCCAGGGTCTCCCAGGTGTCAGTGGGGATGTTGCACTTTATCATGGAAACTTTGAGGGTGTCCTTGTAATGTTTCCTCTGCCCACCTTGAGCTCATTTGCCATGTAGATGTTCCGAGTAGAGCACTTGCTTTGGGAGTCTCGTGTCTGGCATGCGAATAATGTGGCCAGCCCAGCGGAGCTGATCAAGTGGGAACTGGTGGACACCAGTGTGATCCACGGCAACCACATCTGCAGTAAGTGTCGGTTGCTCGAGGAACTTCGGTTCCAAGTTAATGAGCTGGAGTCCGAGTTTCAAACACTGCAGCAAATCGGGGAGGGGGAGAGTTACCTGGATGCTGTGTTCCAGCAGAGAGTCACACCACTTAAGTTAAATGATTCAGATTTGGTCCCTGGTCAGGGACAGGAGGGTGTGACTACAAATGAGATAGGTATGGGGACCCAGAATGTAGTAATGGAGGAGCCTCAGCCCTTGTAATTGTCTAACAGGTATGAGGTTCTTACTCTCTGTGGACGAGCGCAAGGACTGCAGGGATGATGAGCAAACTGACCACAGCACCATGGTACAAGAAGTCATTCAATTTGGGGGAGTAAAAACAAATGTGGTAGTGGTAGGGGTCAGTATAGTTAGGGGATAGATACTGTTCTCTGCAGCCAACAGCATGAGTGCCACACTTCGAATGGTAGAGGAAGGATCCAGTTGTCGTGGTCCACGTAGCTACCAATGACATAGGTAGGACAAAGATAAAGGTTCTGCTTAGGAAGTATGAGCAGCTACGTGCTAAATTAAAAACCAGAACCACAAAGGTAATAATCTCTAGATTACTATGTGAGCCACGATAACATTTGCACAGGGTAAATAGGATCAGAGCAATGAGCGCGTGGCTCAAAGTTTGGTGTGGGAGAAATGGGTTTCAATTCATGGGGCACTGGCACCATTACTGGGATAAGAGAGAGCTGTTCTTTCGAGACGGGATTAACTTGAACCAAGCTGAGGCCAATGTCCTGGCGAATTGGATAACTAGGGCTGTAGATAGGGCATTAAATTAAATAGTGGGGGTGGGAGGGATCTGGTGAACGGAAACGTAAAAAGTCAAAGAGAAAGAAGAAGGCAAAAGTGCAGTATAGCGATAGGAGTAATGATAATCAGAGGAAGGGACAGAGTGTTTACATGTTAGATTGCATCAGAAAGAGGGGTCAGAGTAGGGAAAAATGATAAAAAAACAAAATTAAAACCTCTATATCTGAACACACGCAGCATTCATAACAAGATAGATGAGTTGACGGCACAAATAAAAATAAATGGGTATGATCTTGTTATGTCTCAAATAAAGCAATGTGACTGAGTACTGTAAACTTGAGTAAGTGTGACCTTAGTCTCTTTATTCTGACTCCAGAGGGCTGGCATAGCATGGGAGGCCTGCTTATATGCAGTGCTCCCAAAGAATGCTGGGATCCCTTGGGACTCCAACAGATGCGCCCTGTGGTAGAATACTGGTTACGAGTTGTTGCATACATAACATCACTCCCCCCGCCCCCCCCCCAAAGTCAATAGTGCACTTATTTACAGGGTGAGACGATCTGGGGCTTTCCACTCCCTAGTCGATCGTCTCGGTACAAACACAGGTGCAGGTGGGTTGGTTGGGCCTTCGCTGGGCTGCTGCGCACTGGCCTTGCTGGGCTGCTGGGGTTGATGAGTTCAGCTTCGTGGTCAACCATGATGTCGGTTGCCACTTGTGTGTGTATTGGAGGGTCGAAGTTGGTGGTGTCCTCTTCAGGTTGCTCGTGGCTGCCTGTGAATCGCAGTTTGGTTTGGTCCAAATGCTTTCTGCAAGTTAGTCCATTTGCAAGTTTGACCTCAAACACCCTACTGCCTTCTTTGGCTATGACAGTGCCAGCAAACCATTTGGGACCATGTCCATAATTGAGTACAAAAACAGGGTCATTGTCTTCAATATCACGTGACAAATTTGCGCGATCATGGTACATGCTTTGTTAATGCCGCCTGCCCTTGACATGATCATGGAGATCAGGGTGGACTAGAGAGAGCCTTGTTTTGAGTGCCCTTTTCATGAGCAGTTTGGTATGGGGAACTCCGGTGAGTGAGTGGCGTCTTGTATGGTAGCTGAGCAGGACTTGGGACAGGCAGGTCTGCAGGGAGCCTTCCGACACGCGTTTCATGCATTGCTTGATTGTTTGGACTGCCCGTTCTGCCTTGCCGTTAACTTAGCGGTGCCTCCCTGGGTGCATTGCTCAGTTAAGAGTAAGTGTTGCATTGGCGCACGCAAGACTCCAAATCTGATTCGATGCTGGGCCACCACACATGGGATCTGGCTATAGCTTTCATCATTACTATGCCTGGTGGGTACTGTGTAGGTCGCGTATGAACGTTTCCCTGCCTTTCTTCGGCAAAACCATACGATTACCCTCCAAAAGACAGTCCGCCTCTATGGACATTTCGTCATTGCGACCCTGGAACGGTTTGATCTCCATGCATCTCCGCTGGGTTGCTGGACCAGCTCCCATGGAGGACACAGTTTTCTACAAGGGACAGTAAAGGATCTTGGCTGGACCAGATCCTGATCTGGTGGACCGTAACGGGTGACTTTTCGTTTTCAAATGCATCCATCACCAAGAGCAAGTCTGCAGGCTGTGCCACTTCCACCCCAGTGGTGGGCTATCGTAGCCGACTGAGAGCATCAGCACAGTTCTCTGTGCCAGGACTGTGGCTAATTACATAGTTATATGCAGACAGCGTGAGCGCCCATCTTTGGATGCAAGCAGAGACATTGGTATTAATACCTTTGCTCTCTGAGAATAGTGATATGAGCAGCTTATGGTCAGTTTCTAACTCGAACTAAAGCCCAAACAGATGCATTTTTTTCACCACGTACAAGCATGCCTGAACTTCTTTTTCAATCATGCTGTAGGCCCTTTCGGCCTTGGACAAACTCCTAGACGCATAAGCGACCAGTTGCAATGTTCCCGATTCGTTTGCTTATTGAAACACACACACCTGACCCCGTACGAAGACGCATCGCAAGATAGCACTAAACGTTTACAAGGATCATACAGGACAAGCAGTTTATTGAAAAATAACAGATTTCTGGCTTTCTCAAAAACAGCCTCTTGTGATTTCTCCCATACCCAGTCATCTCCCTTGCGTAGCAACACATATAGAGGTTCCAGCAAGGTGCTTAACCCGGGTAGGAAATTACCAAAATAATTGAGGAGTCCTAGGAACGACCGCAGCTCCGTCACATTCTGTGGTCTCGGCGCATTCTTGATGGCCTCCGTCTTGGCGTTGGTGGGTCTGATGCCGTCTGCCGCGATTCTTTTCCCTAAGAACTCGACCTCTGGCGCCAGGAAAACACACTTCGAGCGTTTTAACCTGAGTCCCACAAGATCTAGCTGACTTAGAACTTCTTCCAGGTTCTGCAAGTGTTCAATGGTGTCCCGACCTGTGATCAATATGTCGTCCTGGAAAACCATGGTGCGAGGAACCAACTTGAGTAGACTCTCCAGGTTCCTTTGAAAAATAGGTGCTGCCGATCGAATCCCAACCATCTATTGTAGATGAACAGACCTTTGTGCGTGTTGATGCAGGTGAGGCCTTTCGAAGATTCTGCCAGCTCCTGCGTCATGTAGGCCAAGGTCAGGTCCAACTTGGTGAACATCTTACCTCCCGCCAGCGTCGCAAATAGATCATCTGCCTTGGGTAGCGGGTACTAGTTCTGCAGCGAAAAACAGTTAATCGTTACTTTATAGTCCCCACAAATTCTGACCGTGCCATCGCCCTTGAGAACCGGAACAATCGGACTGGCACACTCATTGAGCTCAAACGGCGCAATGATGCCCCCTCGTTGCAGCCTGTCCAGCTTGATCAAATTTCTGATGCCTGGCTCAAACAACGATGGGAACTTGCTCAAAACTTGGGCACATGAGACATCGTCGACAGACGAAAGTGCTCGGATGTCATCCCAGTTCCAGTGGATTTTTCCCAGCCAGCTTCTGCCGAACATCTCCTGGTACAAACCATAGTGGTAGTTCGTGCACCGCCCCATCATAGGAGACTTTTACTGCTGCACTGCCAAGTACAAGGATCAGGTCTTTAGTGTAAGTTCTCAACTTAGTATGAATAGGGCTCAGGTTGGGTCTTTGTACCTTGTTGCACCACAGCCTCTTGAAGGCCTTTCTGCTCATGATAGACTGACTCGCAATTGTTATGTATGGAAAAAGATTCAGACTGAACACTGTGAGCTCAAAGTAAAGTGTAACCTTAGTCTTTTATTGCAGGTCTCCAGAGTGTCTCTCCAACCTGTGAGGCCTCCTTAAATACTTGTGTTCCCAAGGGATTATGGGATCCCTTGCGACTCTAGGGAATGAGCCCTCTGGTGGCTGTACAGAGTATATACAAGTTTACATATATAAGAGCACCCGTGTCCAATTCCATGGATACTAGAATTCCGTTCAGTTCAACTTTTAACATGATCGGTGGACATTTCTTGGTGAAGGTGTGTACCCCGTACACTTCTGCCTCCTTGATTTGAGTCTCGAGTTCAGTTTGATCTGCCATGGATCGGTCTTCATCTGCAACATGGTGATTTGCATGGTTTGCAACTCGTCTTCACATTCGCTGGAGGTGTCCCATTGTTCCACAGCCTTTGCACGCATAGTGTTTGAAGCGGCATTGATAGGCTTGTAGTGTGTGGTGTCGGGCTCACCTCTGACCTTCTGAGTGGTTCGAATCCCTGGGTTCTAGACTTTGGATTTATTTGGGGGATGTGACAAAGTGCAAGAGACAACTGGTTTGGTGCAAAGAACTCTGATTTTATTAAGAACAAGAAAATTACAATGTCAAACTTGTAATCATTCAAATAAAGAACACTATATCACACATTCAAAGGGGTTACAGGAATAATACACCTCCCACCTCCCAATTCCTAACTCTGACTAGGTTAAACTCCAGGGCAAACAGGAACTATGATCACCAATCCTTTAATGGTAGTTGGCGGTGGTTCGCTATTTCGGGGTTCGCTGGATTCTGTGGGTTCTGCTTGACACACCCCGAACGTCGTAGAAGACTTCTTACTGCGCAATCTTCAGTTGGGTGGTGTCCGCTGATGCGGTAGGGCGTGTTTTGGACTTAAGTTTCAAAGTCTCTTTAGGTAATGTTTTCACCTATTGGTAGTCATGTCTAGATTGTGGAATGGAAACTTTTGAATCTTTGCTTTCTTCTTTGAGGAGTTTTGTTTCAGAGTTATTTGATTGCGGTGTTTTCAATGGTACCACATTGGCTGTGGTCGGTTGCTGCCGCGATGGTGATGTTCTTTCTTCCTTTTCAATAGCAGGGCAATGTGGTCCCGGTAGTGTCGTTGATGCTGGAGAGGTTTAGAAACATAGAAACAGAGAAAATAGGTGCAGGAGTAGGCCATTCGGCCCTTCTAGCCTGCACCGCCATTCAATGAGTTCATGGCTGAACATGCAACTTCAGTACCCCTTTCCTGCTTTCTCGCCATACCCCTTGATTCCCCTAGTAGTAAGGACTCCATCTAACTCCCTCATGAATATATTTAGTGAATTGGCCTCAACAACTTTCTGTGGTAGAGAATTCCACAGGTTCACCACTCTCTAGGTGAAGAAGTTTCTCCTTATCTTGGTCCTAAATGGCTTACCCCTTATCCTTAGACTGTGACCCCTGGTTCTGGACTTCCCCAACATTGGGAACATTCTTCCTGCATCTAAGCTGTCGAAACCCGTTAGAATTTTAAACGTTTCTATGAGGTCCCCTCTCATTCTTCTGAACTCCAGTGAATACAAGCCCAGTTGATCCAGTCTTTCTTGATAGGTCAGTCCCACCATCCCGGGAATCAGTCTGGTGAATCTTCGCTGCACTCCCTCAATAGTAAGAATGTCCTTCCTCAAGTTAGGAGACCAAAACTGTACACAATACTCCAGGTGTGGCCTCACCAAGGCCCTGTACAACTGTAGCAACACCTCCCTGCCCCTGTACTCAAATCCCCTCGCTATGAAGGGCAACATGCCATTTGCTTTCTTAACCGCCTGCTGTACCTGCATGCCAACCTTCAATGACTGATGTACCATGACACCCAGGTCTCGTTGCACCTCCCCTTTTCCTAATCTGTCACCATTCAGATAATAGTCTGTCTCTCTGTTTTTACCACCAAAGTGGATAACCTCACATTTATCCACATTATACTTCATCTGCCATGCATTTGCCCACTCACCTAACCTATCCAAGTCACTCTGCAGCCTCATAGCATCCTCCTCGCAGCTCATACTGCCATCCAACTTAGTGTCATCCGCAAATTTGGAGATACTACATTTAATCCCCTCGTCTAAATCATTAATGTACAGTGTAAACAGCTGGGGCCCCAGCACAGAATCTTGCGGTACCCCACTAGTCACTGCCTGCCATTCTGAAAAGTATCCATTTTCTCCTACTCTTTGCTTCCTGTCTGACAACCAGTTCTCAATCTACGTCAGCACACTACCCCCAATCCCATGTGCTTTAACTTTGCACATGAATCTCTTGTGTGGGACCTTGTCGAAAGCCTTCTGAAAGTCCAAATATACCACATCAACTGGTTCTCCCTTGTCGTCTCTACTGGAAACATCCTCAAAAAATTCCAGAAGATTTGTCAAGCATGATTTCCCTTTCATAAATCCATGCTGACTTGGACCTATCATGTCACCTCTTTCCAAATGCGCTGCTATGACATCCTTAATAATTGATTCCATCATTTTACCCACTACTGAGGTCAGGCTGACCAGTCTATAATTCTCTGTTTACTCTCTCCCTCCTTTTTTAAAAAGTGGGGTTACATTGGCTACCCTCCACTCGATAGGAACTGATCCAGAGTCTACGGAATGTTGGAAAATGACTGTCAATGCATCCGCTATTTCCAAGGCCACCTCCTTAAGTACTCTGGGATGCAGTCCATCAAGCCCTGGAGATTTATCGGCCTTCAATCCCATCAATTTCCCCAACACAATTTCCCGACAAATAAAGATTTCCCTCAGTTCCTCCTCCTTACTAGACCCTCTGACCCCTTTTATATCCTGAAGGTTGTTTATGTCCCCCTTAGTGAATACCGAACCAAAGTACTTGTTCAATTGGTCTGCCATTTCTTTGCTCCCCGTTATGACTTCCCCTGATTCTGACTGCAGGGGACCTACGTTTGTCTTTACTAACCTTTTTCTCTTTGCATGTCGATAGAAACTTTTGCAATCCGTCTTAATGTTCCCTGCAAGCTTCTTCTTGTACTCCATTTTCCCTGCCCTAATCAAACCCTTTGTCCTCCTCTGCTGAGTTCTAAATTTCTCACAGTCCCCGGGTTCGCTGCTATTTCTGGCCAATTTGTATGCCTTCTTTAAGTTCTGGACCATGGTCTCTGAATTAACTGTTTCATTCTCTATCCCAATGCAGAATTCCACCATATTATGGTCACTCTTCCCCAAGGGGCCTCGCACAACGAGATTGCTAATTAATCCTCTCTCATTACACAACACCGAGTCTAAGATGGCCTCCCCCCGAGTTGGTTCCTCGACATATTGGTCTAGAAAACCATCCCGTATGCACTCTAGGAAATCCTCCTCCACCGTATTGCTTCCAGTTTGGCTAGCCCAATCTATGTGCATATTAAAGTCACCCATTATAACTGCTACACCTTTATTGCATGCACCCCTAATTTCCTGTTTGATGCCCTCCCCAACATCACTACTACTGTTTGGAGGTCTGTACACACCTCCCACTAATGTTTTTTTCCCTTTGGTGTTCTGCAGCTCTACCCATATCGATTCCACATCATGCAAGCAAATGTCTTTCCTAACTATTGCATTAATCTCCTCTTTAACCAGCAATGTTACCCCACCTCCGTTTTCTTTTATTCTATCCTTCCTGAATGTTGAATACCCCTGGATGTTGAGTTTCCAGCGCTGATCATCCTGGAGCCACGTCTCCGTAATCCCAATCACATCATATTTGTTAACATCTATTTGCACAGTTAATTCATCCACCTTATTACGGATACTCCTTGCATTAAGACACAAAGCCTTCAGGCTTGTTTTTTTAACACCCTTTGTCTTTTTAGAATTTTGCTGCACAGTGGCCCTTTTTGTTCTTTTTCTTGGGTTTCTCTGCCCTCCACTTTTCCTCATCTCCTTTCTGTCTTTTGCTTTTGTCTCCTTTTTGTTTCCCTCTGTTTCCCTGCATTGGTTGCCATCCCCCTGCCACATTAGTTTAACTCCTCCCCAACAGCACTAGCAAACACTCCACCTCGGACATTGGTTCCAGTCCTGCCCAGGTGCAGACCGTCCAGTTTGTACTGGTCCCATCTCCCCCAGAATCGGTTACAATGCCCCAGGAATTTGAATCCCTCCCTGCTGCACCACTGCTCAAGCCACATATTCATCTAAGCTATCCTGCGATTCCTACTCTGACTAGCACGTGGCACTGGTAGCAATCCCGAGATTACTACTTTTGAGGTCCTACTTTTTAATTTAGCTCCTAGCTCCTTAAATTCGTTTCGTAGGACCTCATTCCTTTTTTTAACCTATGTCGTTGGTACCAATGTGCAGCACGATAACTGGCTGTTCTCCCTCCCTTTTTAGAATGTCCTGCACCCGCTCCGAGACATCCTTGACCCTTACACCAGGGAGGCAACATACCATCCTGGAGTCTCGGTTGCGGCTGCAGAAACGCCTATCTATTCCCGTCACAATTGAATCTCCTATCACTATCGCTCTCGCACTCTTTTTCCTGCCCTCCTGTGCAATAGAGCCAGCCACGGTGCCATGAACTTGGCTGCTGCTGCCCTCCCCTGATGAGTCATCCCCCTCAACAGCACTCAAAGCAGTGTATCTGTTTTGCAGGGGGATGACCACAGGGGACCCCTGCACTACTTTCCTTGCACTACTTTTCCTGCTGGTCTTCCATTCCCTATCTGGCTGTGGATCCTTCTTCTGCGGTAAGACCAACTCGCTACACGTGCTACTCACGTCGTTCTCTGCATCATGGATGCTCCAGAGTGAATCCACCCTCAGCTCCAATTCCGCAACGCGGTCCGTCAGGAGCTGGAGGCGGATACACTTCCCGCACACGTAGTCGTCAGGGGCACCGGAAGTGTCCCTGAGTTCCCACATGGTACATAGAAACATAGAAACATAGAAAATAGGTGCAGGAGCAGGCCATTCAGCCCTTCTAGCCTGCACCGCCATTCAACGAGTTCATGGCTGAACAAGAAACTTCAGTACCCACTTCCTGCTTTCACGCCATACCCCTTGATCCCCCGAGTAGTAAGGACTTCATCTAACTCCCTTTTGAATATATTTAGTGAATTGGCCTCAACTACTTCCTGTGGTAGAGAATTCCACAGGTTCACCACTCTCTGGGTGAAGAAGTTTCTCCTTATCTCGGTCCTAAATGGCTTACCCCTTATCCTTAGACTGTGACCCCTGGTTCTGGACTTCCCCAACATTGGGAACATTCTTCCTGCATCCAACCTGTCCAAACCCGTCAGAATTTTAAACGTTTCTATGAGGTCCCCTCTCACTCTTCTGAACTCCAGTGAATACAAGCCCAGTTGATCCAGTCTTTCTTGATAGGTCAGTCCCACCATCCCGGGAATCAGTCTGGTGAATCTTCGCTGCACTCCCTCAATAGCAAGTATGTCCTTCCTCAAGTTAGGAGACCAAAACTGTACACAATACTCCAGGTGTGGCCTCACCAAGGCCCTGTACAACTGTAGCAACACCTCCCTGCCCCTGTACTCAAATCCCCTCGCTATGAAGGCCAACATGCCATTTGCTTTCTTAACCGCCTGCTGTACCTGCATGCCAACCTTCAATGACTGATGTACCATGACACCCAGGTCTCGTTGCACCTTCCCTTTTCCTAATCTGTCACCATTCAGATAATAGTCTGTCTCTCTGTTTTTACCACCAAAGTGGATAACCTCACATTTATCCACATTATACTTCATCTGCCACGCATTTGCCCACTCACCTAACCTATCCAAGTCACTCTGTAGCCTCATAGCATCCTCCTCGCAGCTCACACTGCCACCCAACTTAGTGTCATCCGCAAATTTGGAGATACTACATTTAATGCCCTCGTCTAAATCATTAATGTACAATGTAAACAGCTGGGGCCCCAGCACAGAACCCTGCGGTACCCCACTAATCACTGCCTGCCATTCCGAAAAGTACCCATTTACTCCTACTCTTTGCTTCCTGTCTGACAACCAGTTCTCAATCCACGTCAGCACACTACCCCCAATCCCATGTGCTTTAATTTTGCACATTAATCTCCTGTGTGGGACCTTGTCGAAAGCCTTCTGAAAGTCCAAATATACCACATCAACTGGTACTCCTTTGTCCACTTTATTGGAAACATCCTCAAAAAATTCCAGAAGATTTGTCAAGCATGATCTCCCTTTCACAAATCCATGCTGACTTGGACCTATCATGTCACCATTTTCCAAATGCGCTGCTATGACATCCTTAATAATTGATTCCATCATTTTACCCACTACTGAGGTCAGGCTGACCGGTCTATAATTCCCTGCTTTCTCTCTCCCTCCTTTTTTAAAAAGTGGGGTTACATTGGCTACCCTCCACTCGATAGGAACTGATCCAGAGTCAATGGAATGTTGGAAAATGACTGTCAATGCATCCGCTATTTCCAAGGCCACCTCCTTAAGTACTCTGGGATGCAGTCCATCAGGACCTGGGGATTTATCGGCCTTCAATCCCATCAATTTCTCCAACACAATTTCCTGACTAATAAAGATTTCCCTCAGTTCCTCCTCCTTAATAGACCCTCTGACCACTTTTATATCCGGAAGGTTGTTTGTGTCCTCCTTAGTGAATACTGAACCAAAGTACTTGTTCAATTGGTCTGCCATTTCTTTGTTCCCCGTTATGACTTCCCCTGATTCTGACTGCAGGGGACCTACATTTGTCTTTACTAACCTTTTTCTCTTTACATACCTATAGAAACTTTTGCAATCCGCCTTAATGTTCCCTGCAAGCTTCTTCTCGTACTCCATTTTCCCTGCCCTAATCAAACTCTTTGTCCTCCTCTGCTGAGTTCTAAATTTCTCCCAGTCCCCAGGTTCGCTGCTATTTCTGGCCAATTTGTATGCCATTTCCTTGGCTTTAATACTATCCCTGATTTCCCTAGATAGCCACGGTTGAGCCACCTTCCCTTTTTTATTTTTACGCCAGACAGGTATGTACAATTGTTGTAATTCATCCATGCGTTCTCTAAAAGTCTGCCATTGCCCATCCACAGTCAACCCCTTAAGTATCATTAGCCAATCTATCTTAGCCAATTCATGCCTCATACCTTCAAAGTTACCCTTCTTTAAGTTCTGGACGATGGTCTCTGAATTAACTGTTTCATTCTCCATCCTAATACAGGAGGAGCATACCACGTGACCGAGCTCCCCTGCCATGACTTCACTCTTAGATACACTTAAATTGGCAACAACCATGTTAAAAGTTACTGACTGATATAAAAAAGAAAGAAAAAGAAAAACTACTCACCAATCACCAGCCAATCACTTACCCCCTTGGCTGTGACGTCACCTTTCTGTTTCTTTCTACTTTTTTGCCCTCTCCCTGTAGCTGCACCGGCATGCCTCTCGCTGACCCCGGACTCATGTCTCTCCACGCACCTCCCAACGCCTCTCGCGGCCTTTTGTAGGCCTCTCACTGACCCCGGACTCACGTCTCTCCATGCACCTCCCGACGCCTCTCGCGGCCTTTTGTAGGCCTCTCGCTGACCCCGGACTCACGCCTCTCCACGCACCTCCCGATGCCTCTCGCGGCCTTTTGTTGGCCTCTCGCTGACCCTGGACTCACGCCTCTCCACGCACCTCCCGACGCCTCTCGCGGTCTTTTGTAGGCCTCTCACTGACCCCGGACTCACGCCTCTCCACGCACCTCCCGACGCCTCTCGCGGCCTTTTGTAGGCCTCTCGCTGACCCCGGACTCACGCCTCTCCACGCTGCTGCGGTGGTCTCTCTCTCCACCCTTCTTGATGCTCTTTGATGCTGATACTGTCTTCTCAAGCAAAAGCATTGTTCTGCTAAGCATACCTTTGTTAAAACAGGGTCCCAGTTATACTTTTTTGAAGCTGTTCTAATCTTCGCGCCAAATCAGCCCCATTCTTTGTTTAATTTTTGGCGGGTTTGATATCTCTTTGTCATATTTGGCAGGCTCATTAAATGTTAACCTGTCTCGGATGTGTCGATCTTTTAAATCTGTTTCTTGATGGAAAAATTAGCTTTGGTATTTGCAACATCTGCCTAGGTTTTGGTTTTCCATGCGGGCTGGATATGCCATTGTCATTATGCATGTGCTGGAATGGGTTTTCTGCTCACAGTGATGGCTGGCTATCTCTGGGTTGATTGTTGCTATGTTAATGTCTCCTGGGGAGAAGGGTTTTCGAGTTTACACAATTTCCCCAAACAATTTGTTTTAGCTTCAATACCCCAGACAGTTTCAATACTCAAACTTGTTTCTTTGAAGGATAGTTCTCCTTTAGTTCTTAGCCCTTCCCACACAGACCCAATCTCAAATTCAATTAAAACTTGTAGTTTCTTCCATGTGCACTTTAGGATCTCAAACTTTCTGGTAGACAATTCCAAACTAAGTTTCCTTTTCAATGAGTTCAAACACTGCGGGGGGGGGGGCGCGGTTTCTCATGAATTTTGCAACTCTAGAGGCTTGATGATCACCTCCGCAGCGCCAACAAGGTGTTAATTGCCTCGCATTCACACTTGATGGTGGACTCTGAGTCATCTGAGGTCGTGCAGCTTCAGGTGTGTACGTTCTGCCATGTGCATTCACATCTGAAAACGATGTTACTTTGTGTACAGTACTTGCCGATGCATCTTTCTGCTGCAAAATTTGTTTGTTATCGCTGGTGGACATGAATGCCGAGCTTTATTTTTTTGGCTTTGCTCAGGTTTGGTGTTTCAACAGTCAATAGTTTGAGAAGGATAACCTCATGGCCAATGCCAAGCACAAAGGAAGTTTCTTAGCATTTGCTCCAGGAATCCACCAAATTCGCAATGTTCTGTAAGGTGCCTTAGTTTGGCAACGTAGCTCGCCACTTCCTGGCCTTCAGACAGTTGAAATGTATAAAATTGATACCTTGCCATCAGAACGCTCTGCTTCGGATTTAGGTGCTCCCAGACTGGCGTACACAGTTCTTCATAAGATTTGGTTGTTGGTTTCACCGGAGCAAGAAGATTCTTCATGAGGCCATAGGTTGTTGCCCCGCAAATGGTGAGAACAATCGCCCTTCGGTTCTCATTCCCTTCCAGCTCGTTGGCCACGAAGTATTGGTCGAGTCGCTCCACAAAGGCTTCCCAATCATCACCTTCTGAGAATTTCTCCAGGATACCAACACTTCTCTGAATTTTCGCATGATGGTTTGTTATCTATTACATGTTGCCAGTTGTTATGTCTCAAATAAAGCAATGTGACTGAGTACTGTAGACTTCAGTAAGTGTGACCTTAATCGCTTTATTCTGACTCCAGAGTGCTTGCACAGCATTGGAGGCCTGCTTATATGCAGTGCTCCCAAGGATGCTGGGATCCCTTGGGACTCCAACAGATGCGCCCTCTGGTAGCGGTAGAATGCTGGTTACTAGGTGTTGCATACATAACAGATCTGATAGCCATTCAGGGGTCTTTTCCATTTCGTAAGGATAGGCAGAAAGGAAAAGCAGATGGGGCAGCTTTGCCGATAAGGGATGAGATCAGTGCAGTAGTGAGAAATGATGTTGGCTCAGAAGATCAAGGTGTAGAATCAGTTTGGGTAGAGATATGAAATACTAAGGGAAATAAGTGACTGGTGGGAGTGGTCTACGGGTACATCAAGTAATGGGGAGACTAATGGATTGCAAGGGGGATGAAGTATGAAAGTAGGGAAGTGCTGCTACAACTGTACAGTGCATTGGTAAGACCACTCCTGGAGTACTGCGTACTCCTTATTTTGGTCTCCTTATTTAAGGAGGGATATATTTGCATTGGAGGCAGTTCAGAGAAGGTTCACAAGGTTGAGTCCTGAGATGAAGGGGTTGTCATATGAAGAAAGGTTGAGCAGGTTGGGCCTATAATCATTGGAGTTTAGAAGTCTGAGAGGTGATCTTACTGAAACGTATAAGATTCTAAGGGGGCTTGAAAGATAGATGCAGAGAAAATGTTTCCCCTGGTGGGGGAATCTAGAACTAGGGGGCATAATTTTAGAATAAAGGGTCACAGCCCCCATTATGATTGAGTTCTGGATCGGCGAAAAAAAACGGAAATGAGCAGGAATTTCTTCTCTCTGAGAGTTGTGAATCTTTGGAACTCGCTTCTCCAGAGAGTTGTAGAGGCTGGGTCATTGAATGTATTTAAGGTGGAAATAGACAGATTTTTGAACGATAAGGAAGTCAAGGGTTATAGGGAGCGGGCAGGGAAGTGGAGTTGAGGCTAGGATAAGATCAGCCGTGATATTGAATGGCGGAGCAGACTTGCTGGGTCAAATGGCCTACTCCTGCTCCTATTTCTTATGTTTTTATGTGAAGTGATACAATTGGTAGGAAGATTGAGGAGAGGCAATATAAACTAAATGCTACAATTTACAAGCAAGTGAGCATAGAAATACGAGGAGACAGCAAATTAATGTGTGGCTGGAGAGGTGGTGCAGGCAGGAGGGTTTTATATTCCTGAAATATTGGAACTGGTTCTGGGGGAGGTGGGACCTGCACAGGCCAAACAGGATGCACCTCAACAGAGCCAGGACCAATATTCTCATGGGAGAGGGTTGCTCGTGATGTTGGAACGGGATTATACTAATTTGGTGAGGGGATGAGCACCAGCAGGTAGCATTAGAAATGAGAAACAACGTTCACAAAGGATTGGGAGAGACAGATAGCACTAGAGTAAGAAATAGCATGGTATTAGGTGGGGTCAGACTAAGAGAATACAAGAAGGTATAAAATAGGTTTAGAGTGCATGGGGTAGAAATTGACCCCCGCCCAAAACGGGGCGCACCCACTCTGTTTCGATGTTTTTTACCGCAGCTGCGGTTCAGGTCGCCTCTTGAACGACATTCGGCTCTTTGGGGTTATTTTTCTCTCCGATCCGCAACTCGATCATAATGGGGACTGGACCTGAGGGGCAGATACATGGTGGTGACAGCAACTGAGGTGTGGAGTGACCGCCGCAATGACGTCATCACGGCGCCACGTCACCACGGCTCTCCGCTTCACTTAAAGGGCCACCACGGAAGGTTTCGGCCGGGCCACCAGCCTGGTGCCCAAGAGGGGGTGCAAGGCTGCCTGTTGGCGGCCTGGCCGAACCCGGGGATATATTTGTTGGCCCGACATGGCAGTCTGCGGACAAAAAAAACATTTTGGCCGCGACAGTGCGCCCTCCCCTTTAAGAGAAGCCGCATCGGCGCTGCAGAAGGCCACAGCCTCACTGGACCATTGGGAAAAAGCTTGTTTTGGCACCGCTGGGCAGGCCGAAGGTTTTCCGAGGGGAATGTCGCCGTCAGGGGGTTAGATCGGCGGTGCGCACGGTGATGACCCGCTTAAGATCGGCAGCAGTGGAGCACCGAGGGTGGGGGGGGTTCGGGACACCATCGGTTAAACTCGGGAGGGTACTTGGACTATCAGCGGCCATTCTACGAAAAGTCGGTGGCCACTCCATTCCACAGCGTGGCCGCTTATTTGCGGTGGTAACAGGCCTTAAGGAGAGGGGCAATTTAGGCCCCCATGTGTGTAAACACATAACGCATGGTAAAAAAGGTTGGTGAGCTGCAGGCACAAATAGTTACATGAGAATATGATGTTGTGGCAATAACAGAGACCTGGCTCAAAAAAGGGCAGGTTTGGGTACTAAATATTCCTGGATATAATGTGTTCAGGAATGATAGGAAAGGAAAGAAAGGAGGTGTGGTGGGGGGGGGGGGGGTGGTGGGGTGCGGGCAGTATTGATTAAGGAGAATACTACAGTGCTTGAAAGAGAACATGTCCTGGAGGGGTAAAGGACAGAATCTATTTGGATAGAGTTAAGAAACAATAGAGGTGCCATTACACACCGAGGTGTATTCTGTAGGCCACCATCTAGTGGGAAGGATATAGAAGAGCAAATTTGAAGGGAAATTACAGAGCGATGCAAGAACTATAAAGTAGTGGTAATGGAGGACTTCAATTATCCTAATATAGGTTGGGATAGCAAAAGTATAACGGGCAGAGAGGGGGAATATTTTCTGGTTTATTAAGGTGAACTTTCTTGATCAGTATATATCCAGCCCAATAAGGAAGGAGACATTACTGGATCTGGGTCTGGGGAATGAGGTGAATCAAGTGGAGCAAGTGTCAGAAGGGCAGAATTTAGAAAACAGTAATCATAGTACCATAAGATTTAGATTAGCTATGGAAAAGGACAGGGAGGAATCTAAAGTACAGATACTTAATCGGAGGGGGTCCAATTTCAGTGGGTTGAGAAAGGATCTGGCCCAAGTAAATTGGAATAAAAGATTGGCAGGCAAAACTGTAATCGAACAATCGAATGGGCTGCCTTTAAAGATGGTTCGGGTAGAGACAAGGTCAAGGAAAAAAGTAGAGCAACCAAAGTCAGAGCTCCTTGGATGACGAAAGAGATAGAGAGTAAAATGAAGCAGAAAAACAGATGTCAGGTTGAGAATACAAGTAAGAACCAGGCTGAATATGGAAAGTTCAGAGGGGAAGTCAAAAAGTAAATAAATTCCTACGAGACAAATTTAAGGAGTGAGGAGCTAAATTAAAAAGTAGAACCTCAAAAGTAGTAATCTCGGGATTGCTACCAGTGCCACATGCTAGTCAGAATAGGAATCGTAATATAGCGCAGATGAATATGTGGCTTGAGCAGTGGTGCAGCAGGGAGGGATTCAAATTCCTGGGGCATTGGAACTGGTTCTGGGGGAGGTGGGACCAGTACAAACCGGACAGTCTGCACCTGGGCAGGACCGATGTCCTAGGGGGAGTGTTTGCTAGTGCTGTTGGGGAGGAGTTAAACTAATATGGCAGGGGGATGGGAACCAATGCAGGGAGACAGAGGGAAACAAAAAGGAGACAAAAGCAAAAGACAGAAAGGAGATGAGTAAAAGTGGAGGGCAGAGAAACACAAGGCAAAAAACAAAAAGGGCCACTGAATATAAAGGGGCTGCAGGAGGGGTCAAAACTAAAAATCATGGTTTAAAAACTAGGATTAAAACACTCTACCTAAACGCACGCAGCATTCGAAATAAAGTAAATGAGTTGATGGCACAAATCATTACAAATGGGTATGATTTGGTGGCCATTACAGAAACATGGTTGCAGGGTGGCCAAGACTGGGAATTAAACATACAGGGGTATCAGACGATTCGGAAAGATAGACAAGAAGGGAAAGGAGGTGGGGTAGCTCTGTTAATAAGGGATGATATCAAGGCAGTTGTGAGGGATGATATTGGCTCCAATGAACAAAATGTTGAATCATTGTGGGTGGAGATTAGAGATAGTAAGGGGAAAAAGTGGGCGTAGTTTATAGGCTCCCAAATAATAACTTCACGGTGGGGCGGGCAATAATCAAGGGAATAATGGAGGCATGTGAAAAAGGAACGGCGGTAGTCATGGGGGATTTTAACCTACATATCGATTGATCAACTCAAATCGCACGGGGTAGCCTAGAGGAGGAATTCATAGAATGGATACGGGATTGTTTCTTAGAACAGTATGTTACAGAACCTACATGGGAGCAAGCTATCTTAGATCTGGTCCTGTGTAATGAGACAGGAAAAATAAACGATCTCCTCATAAAAGATCCTCTCGGAATGAGTGATCATAGTATGGTTGAATTTGTAATACAGATTGAGGGTGAGGAAGTTGTGTCACAAACGAGCATACTATGCTTAAACAAAGGAGACTACAGTGGGATGAGGGCAGAGTTGGCTAAAGTAGACTGGAAACACAGACTAAACGGTGGCACAATTGAGGAACAGTGGAGGACTTTTAAGAAGCTCTTTCATAGTGCGCAACAAAAATATATTCCAGTAAAAAAGAAGGGTGGTAAGAGAAGGGATAACCAGCCATGGATAACCAAGGAAATAAACGAGAGTATCAAATCAAAGACCAATGCGTATAAGGTGGCCAAGGTTAGTGGGAAACTAGAAGATTGGGAAAATGTTAAACAACAGCAAAGAATGACTAAAAAAGCAATAAAGAAAGGAAAGATAAGATTACGAAGGTAAACTTGCGCAAAACATAAAAACAGATAGCAAAAGCTTTGACAGATATATAAAACGGAAAAGAGTGACTAAATTAAATGTTGGTCCCTTAGAAGATGAGAAGGGGGATGTAATAATGGGAAATGTGGAAATGGCTGAGACTTTAAACAATTATTTTGCTTCGGTCTTCACAGTGGAAGACACAAAAACCATACCAAAAATTGCTGTCAGAGGAATGTGGGAAGGGAGGACCTTGAGACAATCACTATCACTAGCGGGGTAGTGCTGGACAGGCTAATGGGACTCAAGGTAGACAAGTCCCCTGGTCCTGATGAAATGCATTCCAGGGTATTAAAAGAGATGGCGGAAGTTATAGCAGATGCATTCGTTATAATCTACCAAAATTCTCTGGACTCTGGGAAGGTACCAGCGGATTGGAAAGCAGCTAATGTAACGCCTCTGTTTTAAAAAGGGGGCAGACAAAAGGCAGGTAACTATCGCCCGGATAGTTTAACATCTGAAGTGGGGAAAATGCTTGAAACTATCATTAAGGAAGAAATAGCAGGATATCTAGATAGGAATAGTGCAATCAAGCAAACGCAGCATGGATTCATGAAGGGAAAATCATGTTTAACTAATTTAATGGACTTCTTTGAGGATATAACGAGCATGGTGGATAGAGGTGTACTGATGGATGTGGTGTATTTAGATTTCCAAAAGGCATTCAATAAGGTGCCACACAAAAGGTTACTGCAAAAGATAGAGATATGCGGAGTCAGAGGAAATGTATTAGCATGGATCGAGAATTGGCTGGCTAACAGAAAGCAGAGAGTCGGGATAAATGGGTCCTTTTCGGGTTGGAAATCAGTGGTTAGTGGTGTGCCATAGAGATCAGTGCTGGGACCACAACTGTTTACAATATACATAGATGACCTGGAAGAGGGGACAGAGTGTAGTGCAACAAAATTTGCAGATGACACAAAGATTAGTGGGAAAGCGGGTTGTATAGAGGACACAGAGAGGCTGCAAAGAGATTTGGATAGGTTAAGCGAATGGGCTAAGGTTTGGCAGATCGAATACAATGTCGGAATATGTGAGGTCATCCACCTTGGCAAAAAAAACAGTAAAAGGGAATATTATTTGAATGGGGAGAAATTACAACATGCTGAGGTGCAGAGGAACCTGGGGGTCCTTGTGCATGAATCCCAAAAAGTTAGTTTGCAGGTGCAGCAGGTAATCAGGAAAGCGAATAAAATGTTGACCTTCATTGCGCGAGGGATGGAGTACAAAAGCAGGGAGGTCCTGCTGCAACTGTATAGGGTATTGGTAAGGCCGCACCTGGAGTACTGCGTGCAGTTTTGGTCACCTTACTTAAGGAAGGATATACTGGCTTTGGAGGCGGTACAGAGACGATTCACTAGGCTGATTCCGGAGATGAGGGGGTTACCTTATGATGATAGATTGAGTAGACTGGGTCTTTACTCGTTGGAGTTCAGAAGGATGAGGGGTGATCTTATAGAAACATTTAAAATAATGAAAGGGATAGACAAGATAGAGGCGGAGAGGTTGTTTCCACTGGTCGGGAGACTAGAACTAGGGGGCACAGCCTCAAAATACGGGGGAGCCAATTTAAAACCGAGTTGAGAAGGAATTTCTTCGCCCAGAGGGTTGTGAATCTGTGGCATTCTCTGCCCAAGGAAGCAGTTGAGGCTAGCTCATTGAATGTATTCAAGTCACAGATAGATAGATTTTTAACCAATAAGGGAATTAAGGGTTACGGGGAGCGGGCGGGTAAGTGGAGCTGAGTCCACGGCCAGATCAGCCATGATCTTATTGAATGGCGGAGCAGGCTCGAGGGGCTAGATGGCCTACTCCTGTTCCTAATTCTTATGTTCTTATAAGAAGGGCAAAGAGAGAGTATTAGAATAGACTGGTAGCTAACATAAAAGGGAATCCAAAAGTCTTCTATAGGCATATAAATAATAAACCTGGTGGGATGGGGTCGATTAGTGACCAAAAAGGAGACATACGCATGGAGGCAGAGTGCATGGCTGAGGTGCTAAATCAATACTTTACATCTGTCTGTACCAAGGAGGAAGATGTCGGGTTGATAATATAAGTGAGAACCAGGCTGAATAAAGAAAGTTCAGAGCGGAAGTGAAAAGGGAAGTAAGAGGGGTAAAGAGAGAGTATAAGAAAAGACTGGCAGCTAACATAAAAGGGAATCCAAAAGTCTTCTCCAGGCACATAAATAGTAAATGGGTTGTAAGAGGAGGGGTGGGGGCGATTAGGGACCAAAGCGGAGACCTATGCATGGAGGCAGAGGGCATGGCTGAGATACAAATTGAGTTCTTTGCATCTATCTTTAAAAAGGAAGAAGATGCTCCCAAAGTCAAAGTGAAAGAGGAGGTACTTAAGATACTGGATGGATATTAATTGATAAAGAGGAGTTACTGGAAAGGTTGGCTGTACTTAAAGTAGATAATTCACAAGGACCAGATGAGATGCACCTAGGTTACTCAGTGAAATAAAGTTTGAAATTGCGGGTCATTATCTTTTACTGCTCCTTAGATACCGGGGTGCTGTCAGAGGACTGGAGAATTGCAAATGTGACACCCTTGTACAAAAAAGGGTGCAAGGATAAACTCAGCAACTATCCGCGAGACCGAGACTTTTGTGGATAGCACGTTTCTAGAGGATGTCAGCCCGCAGCTTAAAAGTGTGCAGGCAGAGAGGAAATAGGTGGCCACCAGACAGAAGAGGAGGACCAGGCAGGTAGTGCAGGAGTCCCCTGAGTGCATCTTGCTCTCCAACCAGTATTCTGTTCTGAGTACTGCTGAGGGCGATGGTGCCTCTGGGGAGTGCAGCCAGAGCCATGTCCAGGGCACGACAGGTGGCTTAGCTGCATGGAGGAAGAAGAATACAAACATAGAAATTAGGTACAGGAGTAGGCCATTCGGTCCTTCGAGCCTGCACCACCATTCAATAAGATCATGGCTGATCATTCAACCTCAGTACCCCTTTCCTGCTTTCTCGCCATACCCCTTGACCCATTTAGCCGCAAGAGCTATATCTAACTCACTTTTGAATATATCGAACGAACTGGCCTCAACAACTTTCTGTGGTAGAGAATTCCACAGGTTAACAACTCTCTGAGTGAAGAAGTTTCTTCTCATCTTGGTCCTAAATGGCTTACCCCTTATCCTTAGACTGTGACCCCTGGTTCTAGACTTCCCCAGCATCGGGAACATTCTTCCAGCCTCCAACCTGTCCAATCCCGTCAGAATTTTAAATGTTTCAATGATATCCCCTCTCATTCTTCTAAACTCCAGTGAATACAAGCCCAGTCAATCCAGTCTCTCCTCATATGTCAGTCATGCCATCCCGGGAATCAGTCTGGTGAACCTTCGCTGTATTCCCTCAATAGCAAGAATGTCCTTCCTCAGATTAGGAGACCAAAACTGTACACAATATTCCAGGTGTGGCCTCACTAAGGCCCTGTACATCTGCAATAAGACCTCCCTGCTCCTATACTCAAATCCTCGAGCTATGAAGGCCAACATGCCATTTGTCGCCTTCACCGCCTGCTGTACCTGCTTTCCAACTTTCAATGACTGATGTACCATGACACCCAGATCTCATTGCACCTCCCTTTTCCTAATCTGTCACCATTCAGATAATATTCTGCCTTCCTGTTTTTTCCACCAAAGTGGATAAACTCACATTTATCCACATTATACTGCATCTGCCATGCATTTACCCACTTACCTAACCTGTCCAAGTCACCCTGCAGCCTCTTAGCATCCTTCTCACAGCTCACACCACCACCCAGCTTAGTGTCATCAGCAAACTTGGTGATATTACATTCAATTCCTTCATCTAAATCATTAATATATGTTGTAAATAGCTGGGGTCCCAGCACTGAACCCTGAGGCACCCCACTAGTCACTGCCTGCCATTCAGAAAAGGATCCATTTATTCCGACTCTGCTTCCAGTCTGCCAACCAGTTCTCTATCCAAGTCAATACATTACCCCCGATACCATGTGCTTTAATTTTGTGCACTAATCTCTTGTGTGGGACCTTGTCAAAAGCCTTTTGAAAGTCCAAATACACCACATCCACTACTTTTCCCTTGTCCACTCTACTAATTACATCCTCAAAAAATTCTAGATTTGTCAAGCATGATTTCCCTTTCATAAATCCATGTTGACTTGGACCGATTCTGTCACTGCTTTCCAAATGCGCTGCTATTTCATCTTTAATAATTGATTCCAACATTTTCCCCACCACCGATGTCAGGCTAACCGGTCTCTAATTCATTGTTTTCTCTCTTCCTCCTTTTTTAAAAAGTGGGGTTGCATTAGCTACCCTCCAGTCCATAGGAACTGATCCAGAGTCAATACAATATTGGAAAATGATCACCAATGTATCCATTATTTCTAGGGCCACTTCCTTAAGTACTCTGGGATGCAGCCTATCAGGCTCTGGGGATTTATCGGCCTTCAATCCCGTCAATTTCCCTAACACAATTTCCTGACTAATAAGGATTCCCTTCAATTCCTCCTTCTCGCTAGACCCTCGGACCCCGAGTATTTCCGAAATGTTATTTGTGTCTTCCGTACTGAAGACAGAACCAAAGTATTTGTTCAATTGGTCTGCCATTTTTATGTTCCCCATTATAAATTCACCTGATTCTGACTGCAAGGGACCTACGTTTGTCTTCACTAACTTTTTTCTCTTCACATATCTATAGAAGCTTTTGCAGTCAGTTTTTATGTTCCCTGCAAGCTTCCTCTCATACTCTATTTCCCCCTCCTAATTAAACCCTTTGTCCTCCTCTGCTGAATTCTAAATTTCTCCCAGTCCTCAGGTTTGCTGCTTTTTCTGGCCAATTTATATGCCTCTTCCTTGGATTTAACACTATCTCTAATTTCCCTTGTTAGCCATGGTTGAGCCACATTCCCCGTTTTATTCGACATCGATGTACAATTGTTGAAGTTCATCCATGTGATCTATAAATGTCTGCCATTGCCGATCCACCATCAACCCTTTAAGTATCATTTGCCAGTCTATCCTAGCCAATTCATGTCTCACACCATCAAAATTACCTTTCCTTAAGTTCAGCACCCTCGCCTCTGAATTAACTGTGTCACTCTCCACCTTAATAAAGAATTCTACCATATTATGGTCACTCTTCCCCAAGGAGCCTCACGCAACAAGATAGCTAATTAGTCCTCTCTCATTACAAAACACGAAGTCTAGAATGACCAGCTCTCTACTTGGTTCCTTGACATATTGGTCTAGAAAACCATCCCTAATACACTCCAGGAAATTCTCCTCCACCGTATTGCTACCAGTTTGGTAAGCCCAATCTATATGTAGATTAAAGTCACCCATGATAACTGCTGCACCTTTATTGCACGCATCCCTAATTTCTTGTTTGATGCCACCCCCAACCTCACGACTATTGTTTGGTGGTCTGTACACAACACCTACTAGAGTTTTCTGCCCTTTGGTATTCCGCAGCTCTACCCATACAGATTCTACATCGTCCAAGCTAATGTCCTTCCTTACTATTGTGTTAATTTCCTCTTTAATCAGCAACACGACCCCACCTCCCAATTCAAGCACAACTTCTTTGCTCTTGTATTCCATGCCTCAACTAATAAGGCAAGTATTCCATATGCCTTCTTAACCACCTTATCTACCTGGCCTGCTCGGCTGGGAACTCAACATCCAGGGATATTCAACATTCAGAAAGGATAGACAGAAAGGAAAAGGAGGTGGGGTGGAGTTGCTGGTTAAAGAGGAAATTAACGCAATAGTAAGGAAGGACATTAGCTTGGAGTGCAGCAGCATAGAGTGGCATTCGTGAGTTTGGTAAGTGGGTGAGTTTTAAAGGTTATTCTCTTTAAACCATTTGGAGGCTGGAGTAAATTGTTAGTGGCAATTGCCAGTAGCTTCTAAGTAAGTAGCAGTTTAATTTAAAGGGGAAAAGTTAAATAGTTGGGAATCTTTCAGGTTTCGTCAGAGAAAAACAAGGTAACTCTCCAGTAGAAGGCAATTAGCAGCTAGTTAAAACCAGTTCTGTAAACAACTGACCAGTAGGAGTCATCTAACCTAGATACAGTTTAAAAAGAGGCAGCTTGTGCAGAGCACAGAGTGCAGCAGCAAAGAGTGACATTTGTGAGTTTGGTAAGTGGGCGAGTTCGGGCAAGTGGGGGTGGCAGGTGCTGTTTTGTCTTGTTTTTCCTACCAGTGCTGACACTAGAGCAGCTGATAAGGAGTGTGAGAGTAGGAGACGGAGGCCCAGAGACCAGCCCAACCAGCTGCAGACAAAGATAGAGGAGTGTGAAATTGAGAGGTGACATCACAGCCAAGCTGGTAAGTGGTTGGCTGTTCGACTGGTAAGTATAACTCTCTTTTAGACTGACATTTAGATTGGTTTAATTGGCAGCGAACTACTAAGTAGCTGTTTGGTGTTTAAGCAAATTTTAGTAAGTACATTAATTTAAAGGTTAAGTCATGGCAGGAGAGCTCGGACCCGTGTCATGCTCCTCCTGTGCTATGTTGGAAATCAGGGACACTTCCAGTGTCCCTGACTACTATGTGTGCGGGAAGTGTGTCCAGCTGCAGCTCCTGGCAGACCGCATGACGGCACGGGAGCTGTGGCTGGACTCACTCTGGAGCATGTGCGATGCTGAGAATGTTGTGGATAGCACATTTAGTGAGTTGATCACACAGCAGGTAAGGGTTAGGACAGATAGTGAATGGGTGACCAAGAGAGAAGGCAAGAGCAGGAAGGTAGTGCAGCAGTCCCCTGCGGTAATCTCCCTCCAAAACAGATATAGCGTTTTGGATACTGTTGGGGGAGATGACTTACCAGGGGAAGGTACCAGCAGCCAGGTTCATGGCACCATGGGTGGCTCTGCTGCACAGAAGGGCGGAATAAAGAGTGGGAGAGCTATAGTGATAGAGGACTCTATTGTTAGGGGAATAGATAGGAGTTTCTGCGGCCGCAACTGAGACTCCAGGATGGTATGTTGCCTCCCTGGTGCAAGGGTCAAGGATGTCTCGGAGCAGCAGCAGAGCATTCTGGAGAGGGAGGGTGAACAGTCAGTTGTCATGGTACATATAGGTACCAACGATATAGGTAAGAGGCGGGAAGAGGTCCTACAAGCTGAATTTAGGGAGCGAGGAATTAAATTAAAAAGTAGGACTTCAAAGGTAGTAATTTCTGGATTGCTACCAGTGCCACGTGCTAAGCAGAGTAGAAAGAGCAGGATAGTTAGAATAAATACGTAGCTTGAGCAATGGTGCAAGAGGGAGGGTTTCAAATTTCTGAGACATTGGAACCAGTTCTGGGGGAAGTGTGACCTGTACAAAAGGGATGGTCTGCACTTGGGCAGGACTGGAACTGATGTCCTGGGGATAACATTTGCG
Source organism: Pristiophorus japonicus (assembly GCF_044704955.1). Classification (NCBI taxonomy): domain Eukaryota; kingdom Metazoa; phylum Chordata; class Chondrichthyes; family Pristiophoridae; genus Pristiophorus; species Pristiophorus japonicus. Next base: position 245,592,647 of record NC_091983.1, read on the forward strand.
AATGCAGTTCGGGAGTGTTTAAACTAATATGGCAGGGGGATGGGAACCTATGCAGTGAGACAGGCAAAGTGATATGGAGTCAAAAACAGATGGTAGAAAGGCAAAAAGCAATAGTGGAAGGCCGAGTAAACAAAGGCAAGAAACAAAAAGGGCCACACCTCATCATAATTCTAAAAGGACAAAGGGTGTTAAAAAAAACAAGCCTGAAGGCTTTGTGTCTTAATGCAAGGAGTATCTGTAATAAGGTGGATGAAATAACTTTGCAAATAGATGTTAACAGATATGATGTGATTGGGATTACAGACACGTGGCTCCAGGATGATCAGGGCTGGAACTCAACTTGCTTTTCAGAATGGCAGGCAGTGATTAGTGGGGTGCCGCAAGGTTCTGTGCTGGGGCCCCAGCTGTTTACATTGTACATTAATGATTTAGACGAGGGGATTAAATGCAGTATCTCCAAATTTGCGGATGACACTAAGTTGGGTGGCAGTGTGAGCTCCGAGGAGGATGCTATTAGGCTGCAGAGTGACTTGGATAGGTTAGGTGAGTGGGTAAATGCATGGCAGATGAAGTATAATGTGGATACATGTGAGGTTATTCACTTTGGTGGTAAAAACAGAGAGACAGACTATTATCTGAATGGTGACAGATTAGGAAAAGGGAAGGTGCAACGAGACCTGGGTGTCATGGTACATCAGTCATTGAAGGTCAGCATGCAGGTACAGCAGGCGGTTAAGAAAGCAAATGGCATGTTGGCCTTCATAGCGAGGGGATTTGAATACAGGGGCACGGAGGTGTTGCTACAGTTGTACAGGGCCTCGGTGAGGCCACACCTGGAGTATTGTGTACAGTTTTGGTCTCCTAACTTGAGGAAGGACATTCTTGCTATTGAGGGAGTGCAGCGAAGGTTCACCAGACTGATTCCCGGGATGGCGGGACTGACCTATCAAGAAAGACTGGATCAACTGGGCTTGTATTCACTGGAGTTCAGAAGAATGAGAGGGGACCTCATGGAAACGTTTAAAATTCTGACGGGTTTAGACAGGTTAGATGCAGGAACAATGTTCCCAATGTTGGGGAAGTCCAGAACCAGGGATCACAGTCTGAGGATAAGGGGTAAGCCATTTAGGACCGAGATGAGGAGAAACGTCTTCACCCAGAGAGTGGTGAACCTGTGGAATTCTCTACCACAGAAAGTAGTTGAGGCCAATTCACTAAATATATTAAAAAGGGAGTTAGATGAAGTCCTTACTACTCGGGGGATCAAGGGTTATGGCGAGAAAGCAGGAAGGGGGTACTGAAGTTTCATGTTCAGCCATGAACTCATTGAATGGCGGTGCAGGCTAGAAGGGCTGAATGGCCTGCTCCTGCACCTATTTTCTATGTTTCTATGTTTCTATCCAAGGGTATTCAACATTCAGGAAGGATAGAATAAAAGGAAAAGGAGGTGGGGTAGCATTGCTGGTTAAAGAGGCGATTAATGCAACAGTTAGGAAGGACGTTAGCTTGGATGACGTGGAATCTATATGGGTAGAGCTGCAGAACACCAAAGGGCAAAAAATGTTAGTGGGAGTTGTGTACAGACCTCCAAACAGTAGTAGTGATGTTGGGGAGGGGCATCAAACAGGAAATTAGGGGTGCATGCAATAAAGGTGCAGCAGTTATCATGGGTGACTTTAATGTGCATATAGATTGGGCAAACCAAACTGGAAGCAATACGGTGGAGGAGGATTTCCTGGAGTGCATAAGGGATGGTTTTCCAGACCAATATGTCGAGGAACCAACTAGGGGGGAGGCCATCTTAGACTGGGTGTTGTGCAATGAGAGAGGATTAATTAGCAATCTCGTTGTGCGAGGCCCCTTGGGGAAGAGTGATCATAATATGGTGGAATTCTACATTACGATGGAGAATGAAACAATTAATTCAGAGACCATGGTCCAGAACTTAAAGAAAGGTAACTTTGAAGGTATGAGGCGTGAATTGGCGAGGATAGATTGGCGAATGATACTTAAGGAATTGACAGTGGATGGGCAATGGCAGACATTTAGAGACCATATGGATGAACTACAATTGTACATCCCTATCTGGCATAAAAATAAAAAAGGAAAGTTGTCTCAACCGTGGCTATCAAGGGAAATCAGAGATAGTATTAAAGCCAAGGAAGTGGAAAAAAAATTGGCCAGAAATAGCAGCGAACCCGGGGACTGGGAGAAATTTAGAACTCAGCAGAGGAGGACAAAGGGTTTGATTAGGGCAGGGAAAATAGAGTACGAGAGGAAGCTTGCAGGGAACATTAAAATGGACTGCAAAAGCTTCTATTGATATGTAAAGAGAAAAAGGTTAGTCAAGAAAAACGTAGGTCCCCTGCAGTCAGAATCAGGGGAAGTCATAACGGGGAACAAAGAAATGGCAGACCAATTGAACAAGTACTTTGGTTCGGTATTCACTAAGGAGGACACAAACAACCTTCCGGATATAAAAGGGGTCAGAGGGTCTAGTAAGAAGGAGGAACTGAGGGAAATCCTCATTAGTCGGGAAATTGTGTTGGGGAAATTGATGGGATTGAAGGCCGATAAATCCCCAGCGCCTGATGGACTGCATCCCAGAGTATTTAAGGAGGTGGCCTTGGAAATAGCGGATGCATTGACAGTCATTTTCCAACATTCCATAGACTCTGGATCAGTTCCTATGGAGTGGAGGGTAGCCAATGTAACCCCACTTTTTAAAAAAGGAGGGAGAGAGAAAACAGGGAATTATCGACCGGTCAGCCTGACATCGGTAGTGGGTAAAATGATGGAATCAATTATTAAGGATGTCATAGCAGCGCATTTGGAAAATGGTGACATGATAGGTCCAAGTCAGCATGGATTTGTGAAAGTGAAATCATGCTTGACAAATCTTCTGGAATTTTTTTAGGGTGTTTCCAGTAGAGTGGACTAGGGAGAACCAGTTGATGTGGTGTATTTGGACTTTCAGCAGGCTTTCGACAAGGTCCCACACAAGAGATTAATGTGCAAAGTTAAAGCACATGGGATTGGGGGTAGTGTGCTGTCGTGGATTGAGAACTGGTTGGCAGACAGGAAGCAAAGAGTAGGAGTAAATGGGTACTTTTCAGAATGGCAGGCAGTGACTAGTGGGGTACCGCAAGGTTCTGTGCTGGGGCCCCAGCTGTTTACATTGTACATTAATGATTTAGACGAGGGCATTAAATGTAGTATCTCCAAATTTGCGGATGACACTAAGTTGGGTGGCAGTGTGAGCTGCGAGGAGGATGCTATGAGGCTACGGAGTGATTTGGATAGGTTAGGTGAGTGGGCAAATGCATGGCAAATGCAGTATAATGTGGATAAATGTGAGGTTATCCACTTTGGTGACAAAAACACAAAGGCAGAATATTATCTGAATGGCGGCAGATTAGGAAACGGGCAGGTGCAACGAGACCTGGGTGGCATGGTACATCAGTCATTGAAAGTGGGCATGCAGGTACAGCAGGCGGTGAAGAAGGAAAATGGTATGTTGGCCTTCATAGCTAGGGGATTTGAGTATTAAAGCAGGGAGGTCTTACTGCTGTTGTACAGGGCCTTGGTGAGGCCTCACCTGTGTAGGGGAAGACGAAAACCCCCTCATTTTACCCAGAAGGAAAAGGGCTGTGGGATCAGTCTGTGCTGTGAATTGAAACCGATGGAAGGAAAACTTTGGGACACAAATGGAGACCCCCCCCGTGTTTGGACTCATAGGAAAGGGAATTTAATTTGGAACTATCTACCAGAAAGTTTGAAATCCTAAAGTGCACATGGAAGAAACTATGAACTTTAATCGAATTTGGGATTTTTTAAAGGTCTGCAAGAAAAGGGGTGGAGTCAATATCAAAAGGGCCAGGTTGGACATTGGAACTAATCAAATTGTCTGGGAACTGTATACCCTCGAAACTTGCCCCTTGAAAACATTAGCATTTAAACAATGCCACATACATATTCCAACACCTTTTTCATCAGGCATAGAAATATCTGGCTCAGGCCAGACTAGCACAATGGCTACAGGAGGCCAATGCAATCAACACCCACTCAAACCTTGAGTAGGTTAAGATCAGTGGGGAAAAAAACCTAAAAACCTCAAACTGTTGCATTTTTCAAAATCAAAAGTCCACCAATGAGAAGAATCGACTTCAGCAGGAGAGGCGGACTGGATAATCTGGCTATAAAAAAAGGGTTTCTGACGTAGTGAGAAAGGAGTGATGATTTTCCCTGCCCTGGTGATTCAACAACCACAACCACAGGCCTCTCGACACGGAAGGAAAACCAGTGTCCGAAGACACTGAAGATAGAAGAAACAAACCACCAGACTGCAGAAGGCACAGTAGTGAGTATAACCTCTGGTCCCCAGAACTCCCAACTCAGTTAGGCCAGGAAAGGTGGGAGGTTGGGCATTGTGCTGCTAAACTGGTGTAAAGATTTTCGTTGTGTCCGTTTAGTGGGATTTAGGGGGATTGTTTTGTTGGTGTATTGCTGTTTTGTTGAGTTACACCTTGCCAAATAAATTGGAAGCCTAAAGTTCCTCTTGGAATCACCTTGTCTCAGTTCTATTGTATTACATCTCCTGATCGTGAGTCTTATGTCAGAACAGTGTAAGGGAAGCTAGGAGCACCTCGAAAACGCTCAACTGTGTGTCACAGGCTAGGGAAGAAGGGGTTAGGAGTGTTTGACACTCACAGGTGCCTCACAGGCTAGGCATAAGCTGTGGGGACGCACGAGTCTCAAAACCCCCTTCATAAGCTGTGGACACAGTCTCTCCAGGGGTGCTCTTGCAGCACTCAGGGTACCTCACAGGCCAGGCATAAGCTGTGAGGGCAGAAGCCCAGAGAGAGACACCCAAGGCACAACAACCCTGTGAAAACCCCTTACAGAACATGGCGACCCAGATGGGACATAAGCAAACAGGAGATGTTAATATAACAGATGAGGTGATAAGAGAGGAAACTAAAATGGAGGAGAGAATTTCCTCATACATCTTTGGCAAGGTGAACCTCACCAAACCTTGGGTACAAGCCCTCACTCGGGCAGAGCGCCCAGTGGATGCTGCTGCCCAGTGGACAGCAGGGAAGGACCACAACCGCAGGGTGGAAAAGGCCATCTGGCTTATCTGCTTCACCCGCCAAGCCCGAAAGCTCGATCAGCGGGTGAAGGATTTGGAACAGAGTCTTCAGAAATCAGAGGAGCTCTCTGCTATCCGGGCTGTGGTTGGGGACAACCTGCTGGCCGAATTAGCCGGGGAGCAGCAAAGGAACCGGCAGTTGCAGGAGACCTTCCGAAATAGCCGGGACTATCTTCAGTGTCAGGTCACTGAGGCCAAGGGTAGTGAGGGGTCCCTCCGGGAACAGAATTCTCGGCACACCCAGAAAATTTGGGAACTGGAGAATAAATTAAAAGACGTACAGGCAGCCTATAAAGTGGCCAGTAGCAGTGAGTTCGCAGATCACGGTCCCTGCCAGGAGAGGATTAAAACTCTCACCCACGCTTTATCCCAGGCAAAGGGGATGGTCGCCCTGATAGGACCTGGAGGGTCCACAGGGGACAAAGGAGAGTATTGGGGGGTAGAGGAGAATCCAAAGGCAAGAGACGCCCGACCGCCTCCTGAGGCACCGGTGGTTTGTCCGGTGGGGTACCAGGAGGGGCGGGGCACGCAGGTAGTAGCATACCCAGGGCTGGGGGCAGGACCAATGTGTCCCGCTCAGCAGTAGGGATGTGAGGCTCCAGCCGAGGGTCAGTTAAAGGCTGGATCAGGCGACCAGGCACTGTCTGCTGCACCGGGTATGGTGGGACAGCCGGAGGTAGAGGGACCAGCGCAGAAAGATCCTGAACCAGGGCGGATGTGCCCGGTCAGGCAGCGCAAGTACGGTCCTCCACAGGCAGGTGGCCAAGGTCGGGGAGCGCTGGAGAGCGACTTTATTATTCCCCATGGAGTTCAATCACTCAGGGCCATGGTGGCCCATTTGGCCAAACTCACTCGCAGCGGGGACCCGTCTATCCACTTCATGGAGGTGACGCAGGCAGGGGAAATTAATGGGTGCGACGAGGAAGAGACAGCCAAGCTGCTGCTCTTCTCTCTGGACAGCAAATTGTACCAGGCCCTACCGGCAGAATGCCGGAGAGGACAGCGTACATTTACTGAGGTCCAGAGGGCCGTCCTTGAGGCTATGGGCTTCGATGACGGCAGTCCTTTTGAACGGGTCGAAAGGACAAGGCAGCTCGCAGGGGAAACCCCGCAGGCGTTTGCGGACAGGCTGTGGGTGGTATACCACGCAGCCTGTGGGGAGCTCCTCGACCGGGCGAATCTTTCCGCGGTACAGACTGGCCGCTGGCTGAGGATGCTGGTGGCAAACTGCTTGCCCCGGCTCAAGGCCAGGGCAGAACTGTGGTTCGATTCCCGGGACCCCAACCTCACCGAGGAAGCAGTGGTCAGGCAACTGGCACTGGTCCAACGGAATGGAGGAGGGGAGGAGGAGAAAACCTCCAAAGGTCGGGTAAATGAAGTAAAGCCCAACTCGATTCCCAAAAGGGAATGGCACCAGGAGGGTGGCCGCTCGATTGATAAGGAGGGTGTGTGCTACGGGTGCGGGAAAGCTGGGCATTTTAAAAGGGATTGCAGGAGCCCAGTAAAGAGATATGGGGGGAGAAGTCCTTCAGGAGCCGCCCAGAGTGAGGGAAGTGGAGTGAGCTCCTCACTATCCCTTGACCAGATAGTAGCTGCAGTGAGGACAGCGCTAGAGGGGACTGGGAAGGTAGCCACGGCAACAGGCAGGGAAGCACCAGCAACCCTGCCAGTACAGAGACCGTGACTAGCCCAGACCCAGCCTGCATACCTGTGCCCACTAGAATATGACCCCTGGGGACGACCCTGGGTCAAGATGGAGGTTGAGGGTGTATTGGGTGCCTACCTTTTGGACACTGGTGCTTCCAGCACGATAGTCCATTCGGAGGACCCCGCAACCTCACCTCTATCAAACGGGGTGCCGTATCAACTAGTTGGGTTCACAGGTAATGAGAAGGCTGGGTTTTTCTCAGTCCCGCTTGCAGTTCGTTTAGGAGCACTCCAAACACAATGGAAGTGCGTCCTGATGAACTGGGAGCAGGTGGGAAAAGGGATCTTGGGGGCTGATTTTATCATCGCTCGCCAGATCCTAGTAGACTTGAGGAATCACTGTCTATGGGGCACAGTGGGCACGGGAGCAGAGGGAGAAGTCATGGTTATTGATAAGAAACAGGGAAAAGGGACTCTGTGTACAATGAAGCGAAAAGGGGGTTACGACCTGGAGGTTCTGGTCAGTAACACCCCGGCCGAGTACCGGGACTATGTGCAAGCAAATCTTGCAGCATTTGCCACCCATAAACACGACTGTGGGAGAGTCACAGGAGTGGAGGTTCGAATAGATGGGGATCCCATGTCGCGCCCGCAAAAGCAGTATGGCTTTCCCCGAGAGGCAGAAGCAGACTTGGAGACAGCTTTAAGCTCGCTTGTCGAGCAGGGTGTTTTGAGACCCATAGCCACCCATGTCAACTCCCCGCTTTGGCCGGTTAGGAAACCAGATAATTCTTGGAGGGCTACGGTGGATTATAGGGTGCTCAATAAAAACATCCCAGCTTGTGCCCCCACAGTAGCGGCGGTTGCGGATCTGATAGGGGAAATCCCTGCATCCGCAACCACGTTCACAGTGTTGGACATATCCAACGGGTTCTGGTCTATCCCTGTACGGAGGGAAGACCAGTACAAGTTTGCCTTCACCCACCGGGAACAGCAGTATACATGGAGCTGCCTCCCACAGGGCTTTCATAATAGTCCCAGCATCTTTCACCAATGCATGGCGAACTGCTTAAAAGGCTTCAGCCAGCCACACCAGCTGGTCCAGTATGTGGACGACCTGTTGTTGTTCACAGACAGCAGTGAGGAACACGGTCCACTGCTGGCCGAACTGCTGGTATTACTGAAGGAAGGGGGTTTTAAAGTTAACCCCAAGAAAGCCCAGATAGGTCTAGGAGAGGTAAAATTCCTGGGCCTGACGATAAGGGCAGGAGAAAGGGCCATTGATGAGGCTAGAAGAAAGGCAGTGCAGGAACTCCCTGTCCCTAGGGATGTGTCGGGGGTAAGGTCTTTCCTGGGAATCACTGGCTACTGTAGGGACTTCATCGAGGACTATGCAGCCACTGCCACCCCTCTGATCAGACTCCTACATAAGGGGGTCGAGTGGGAATGGGACGAGGGCTGTGAGGCAGCATTTGTCTGTCTTAAGAGAGACCTGCAGGTAGCACCAGCCCATGGGGCAATTGATGGGGGGGAGGAATTCTTCATGGAGGTGGCAGCCAGTGGCGACAGCTTAAGTGCAGTGTTGCTCCAGGGGCGAAACGGTCAGCTGAGACCAGTGGTGTACTCCTCCAGGGTCCTCACGGAGGTAGAAAAGGGATACTCCAATTGTGAGAGGCACTTGCTTGTCACCTACTGGGCAGTAAAGAGAGCTCAGATCTTTACCGGAATATCCCCCATTACACTCCTCACCCATCATACCCCGACGCAGATGCTGTTGGACGGGAGGATTAAGGACAGGACAGTGAGCAGTGCTAGAATCACTCGCTGGACCCTCCTCCTCTCCCAAATGACTTTAAAGGTCAAGGGCCTCTGCGAGCCCAGGCTCGCAGCAAATTTAATCTATCCAGGGCAGCCGCATCGATGCTCTGTGGAGGGAGTATGGGACATTAACTTTGGATTTCGGGCAGGGATACACCCCACAGGCCGCGAGATCTATGTTGATGGCTCCAGTTCAGTGTCCGCGGGTACAAGACTCACGGGCTGCGGAGTTTGGGATCCCAAGGCAGGAATTGCCTTGGCTCTTAAACTCCCATGCACCCTGAGCGCCCAGCAGGCGGAACTCTCGGCGGTGATGTATGTGGTCACACACCCCGAGGAATTCCCTACCCCATACACGATTTGCTCGGACAGCATGTTCACTTGCAATTCGTGTACAGAGTATCTGGCGATTTGGTCACGCCGGGGTTACACCTCTGCGGATGGGAAGCCCCTTGTGACCAAACCCCTGCTAGAAAAGATTGTGGCTGCAGTGGGAGAAACCGGGGATGTATATATCCATAAGGTAAAGGCCCACTCCAAAACTGAGCCACGGGGGGAAGGTAACCAGCAGGCAGACCTGCTGGCAAGGGAAGGTGCTCGCACAGGTCGCGCATGGGACCCATACGAGGCAGGCAGGATAGCAGCAGCAAGAAGCAAGCCAGGGACACAAGGGAGCGTAGGGGCGGCTGTGGCCCTGGACCTTAAAGTAGTCCAGATGCAGGATCCGATCCTGAAGGCTGCCTTGGCTGCTATCAAAAGGGGGGGAAAGGCAGAGGGCCCATACAGTGCTGTAGATATTGCTGTGCGGGAAGGCATGTTGTTTAAAGGGGACAAATGGGTAGTGCCGCCACAACACCGGAGGGAATTCCTTCAGCTGGCCCATGAGGGTCCAGATGCGGGACACCCTGGGCCAGAATCTACCTGGCAACGGGTAGAAAAGGCAGGGTGGTGGCCAGGCCTCCGGGAAGACGTTCGCAACTTCTGTGCGGGCTGCCTGGTTTGCGCTGCAAACAATCCAGACCCTCAGAAAAGGAAGGCGTCTATAGGACACGTCAGGCGGGTAGAGGGACCATGGCAGTCGATCCAGATCGACTACATCGGACCCCTACCGGCCGCCCAGGGCGGTTATAAATACTGCCTTGTCCTGGTGGATGTGTTTTCCAAGTGGGTGGAAGCCTTCCCTTGCCGAACAGCTACCGCGGTGGGGACTGCAAAAGTCCTGGTGAAAGAGGTGTTCTCTCGGTGGGGTCTACCTCAAATCGTGGAGTCCGACCGAGGAAGCCACTTCACCGGCCAGGTGATGCAGGCCACCCTAAAGGTGCTGGGGATAAGAGCCAAATGGCATGTCGCCTACAACCCTCAGTCCTCAGGCCCCGTAGAACGCCTGAACCGGACCCTAAAGGAAAGGCTGTGCAAGGAGATGGGAGACTCACCGAACAAGTGGGTGGAGGTCTTACCGTTGGTCCTCATGGGAATCCGGGCCAGTCAGTCAAAGAGCACAGGGTACTCACCCCATGAGCTGATGACGGGCCGGATCATGAGAACCCCAGTGCATGTGTTGGCGCCGGTTCTCACCGAAGGGCAGCTCCGAGAGGTGAACCGGGACCGGTTTGTCAGGAACCTGTTTGAACACCTGAAACAGATTCACTGGCAGGCTGCTAGTAACATGGGCAGACAGCATCAGAGTAACCGATTGCTGCTAGAACCCAGCAAACACCACGAATGGGAGATAGGGGACCAGGTAATGGTGAGGAACTATGCTCGGGTCGGGGTTTTTGAAGCATTATATATGGGACCATATAGCATAGTCGACAAGGCTAGCCCTATGGTCTATGCGGTTCGATTGCCTCGCCGGGTGAAGTGGTATCACATTAATCAGTGTAAATTGTTTGACCCCAAAAGAGGTAAAAAACAGAGGGGACAAGCAAGGGAAGGGAATCAGACACTGGGGGAAGAACAGGCCCCGGTGGATTTGGAGGCTCCGGAGGAGGCAGCGGGCCTCGAAGCTCTACAGCCGGGGCTGGTTCATTGCTCCTGTAAGGCTATCCCACCACTGGGTAGAGGTTCCCAGCCCACTAACAGAAGTAGGGAGAAAGGCTCTACCATTAGCAAGGTTCAAGGGGAAGCTGAACCTCCCATGGTGGATCAGCTGGGGCTAGCCCAAGAGGTGGAGGAGATGGCACTGCAGCCCATAACGTGGGACTCTGCACCGACAGTAAGGAGGAGTAACAGAGTGCCACAGCCCAGGGCGCCGTGGTCCCCTGTTAACTTAGCCTCCCGCCCCAGACTGATACGGCGAAAGACAACAGGGAGGGTGCTCTGTTGCGCTAGCAAGGGTCTCCCACCGATCATCCGGGGCTCGGGACGGCCTTGGAGGGCAGCACAAGACTCATTTAGGGGGACCATACGAGCCCCTCAGCGGAGGACATCCTGGTCCCCAGGGTACGGTCAGCCAAGTGGTCGACGACACCTGTACAGTGACAGGATATAGCCTGGCCACCCGGGGACGGGTGGCGGTGTATATATTTTCATTTCCTGTTTTGTTACTTTGTGTTGTGAGTATATGTGTTTAGGTAAGGCAGTGACGGTTGGGTACAGCATTTTTGTGTTTGGAACATGTTAAGTGGGCCGAGCCTGGAGAGGTCTCTCAAGGCAAGGCCATGTTCTTCTTGCCTTTCAGATGTCAACACCTCCCTACTGGCCGTTAGTGATGCTGGTATCGCTAAGGATCTGCACCGGGCACCGAGGGGACACCGAGGACTCCCTAGTTTTCGGATGCTCCGGGGGCAGAGCGCCGACAGTGACCACAGGAGAAGGGACTCCGGTGGCGGATGGCCGGGTCACCTACTCCCATGAGGGGAAATGGCCTGGGTGGTTGGGATCGAACTCCACCAAGTACTCCAACCATAAGGACTTTACCTACGGAGAGGCCTCCATCCCCTGCCCGGAGATCACTGTGGCCACTTCCAGAGTGAGAGTGACAGAAGGCAGGAAGGTATGCCTAACTTGCCGAGGGGACATACCTCTGGGACGGTGGTGGTGGCTCAGAAAGCTCAAGAGGAAAATGAGAGACCGACACTCGGACTGGGAACGTCTGGATAATGATACCTACCGAACCATCAGTGGGTCATCTGGCGGGGTCACGGTGTGCTGGGAGAAATGGTGGGCGCACGACCAAGGAATTTATTTGTGTATGTGGGGATCCACTCGCGTGTGTTCAGAGGGGGTCTCCATTGCTTTTTATAGGTGGTGGCAGGATGTCGGGGATGGGGTGGTATGGGATCGCAGCGGGGAGGCGTGTGTGATCCCTAATCCCCGGGTACCAGTAAATGCCACTGAACTTGTAGTTCGGGAAAGGAAGCCCCCACCCACGGCCAAGCCCACCGTCCCACACGAGTGCCCGACAACAACCAGGGGGCCGGGGAATGGTTTAGTGTTGGTCCCTACCGAGAAACTATTTTATCAGGGGGTACACTACGCAGTGGCATCAGTGGTGCTAAATCCGACAGATCTGCCTACCTACGTGGTGTCCCCGGGAAACCGAGCTGTTATACCAGGCTCTGCTGCGGGAGATGTTCCGGAAGTTCTATGAACTGGACTTCGGGGATGTCAAAGTGACAGACTTGTATAAACAGTGGGATAGGGCCGAACCGGGCAGGCAGAGGCGAGGGACTTTAAATGACATTCTTACGGGGTTTAACACCGGGGCGTCCGCCATAAACAGTTTGGATAACATGCAGCTGGCCCTCCAGATAAATGGGTTAAAGAATCAGCTGCGCAAAGTCCTGGGGGACGAGAATACTGTAGTGGGATCCGCGCTCCACGAAGAGGTGGAGATGACAGTTCACTTAAAGGAGATTATCTCTCAATTGGAGGCACAGGCCAGGGCTGTAAACGCCTTGATTCGGGAGGATAGAAACGCCTCCGATCAAGCCACCCAAAATGAGGTGTGCGTGCTCTATGGGGCCTGGTTGCTGGGAGAGGGACGGAGTAACCTCGAGGATCTGAGACAGGGACAGGTCCCCTCCTGGATCAGCAACCAGCACTTAGCAGCACTGCACCCTTATGATAATGTTTTGAGTCCTTGCCAACTTCGTGTAGCGTCGGAAGCCTACCCGGTACCGGTGGACTGTGGAAAGTCAAATCATACCATCATGGGTGTGGTGGTCAGGATGCCCGTGATGGGGGCGTCCCCACGACCAGCACCCCTGTACCGAGTGGAGAATGTGGGAGTCATTGGTGGAGGGGTGCATGTTCGATTCCAAGAGGTCCCACCTTATGTCACAATGTGGGAGCACACTGTGACAGGTACAGACCTCTCGGGTTGTCGGAGCAGGGGAGCACAGGTAATCCTGTGCCCCCAGCACTTGAACGCTTTTGCAAGGCCACAATGCGGGCTCAGCACTGCTGGGGCAGAGCCTATCAATTGCACAATGGAGGTAATGGCCCCTAACCACATGCCTCCACAGGTAGCATATGTAGGTGGTGGGACATATTGTGTCACCACAAGTGCCCAACGGTATGAACACGGACCGGGAAGGTGGTGTCCAATTCCGTACAGCAGCTTTTGCTTTAAACCCAGGGCAGAGGTTCAAGTGGCACACACCAGAATCACACCCATCCCTGAACCTTCCACGATTCACCTCACGGTACAAAACAACCTCAGCCATCTACAACAATATGTCGCCCAGTTTGGCTATCCCATTGCCCCACTACCTGAGAAACTTACAGCCCTCCTCCAGGCAGTGGATTTGTCTCAAAAACATTTTTACACCATGGAGCAGAAAACTGAAATTCTAGCAGGGGAGATTGCCCAGATTAAACCCCCAGCATGGTGGGATTTGGGAATACAGGCAGACATACCTGCGTGGATCCGGGTGGGATCGCATGCCTTAGTAATCGGCCAACTCCTGATTGTAGCTTATCTGCTAGTTACAAGCTGTAAGCTCAGGAGAAAAAGAAAAAGAACGCAGTTCCTCAGGCTACTACACAGCCAGGAGAGCCGTTGCTAAACACTCAAGGTGTGTAAACAAAGCTTGACCGCGACACTTAGGCGGTTTTGTTATTTCCAGGGATGACTGCGTTTTCATACATGGCTCCTGGGGAGTTTGCAGGGCAGGTTTTTTTGTTATACGTTTGAGACTGAAATGAGACTCAATGTACAATTACTGCTGTAACCTTAAGTACATATATGTATGTTGATGTCGTGTATTGTAACCTGTTGGATTTCTGTGTTTAGTACAGCGTTAAAAGGAATTACGATATATATTGACGGGATCAGTTTAGAGTTAAACTGGGGAAAGTTGGGCAATTTGGGAGACCTAGGGTTTTCTCACCACCCTGAACTTTGACACACTCGAGTGGTGTCTGACTGTGTCAGATGGGGGATTATGTAGGGGAAGACGAAAACCCCCTCATTTTACCCAGAAGGAAAAGGGCTGTGGGATCAGTCTGTGCTGTGAATTGAAACCGATGGAAGGAAAACTTTGGGACACAAATGGAGACCCCCCCCGTGTTTGGACTCATAGGAAAGGGAATTTAATTTGGAACTATCTACCAGAAAGTTTGAAATCCTAAAGTGCACATGGAAGAAACTATGAACTTTAATCGAATTTGGGATTTTTTAAAGGTCTGCAAGAAAAGGGGTGGAGTCAATATCAAAAGGGCCAGGTTGGACATTGGAACTAATCAAATTGTCTGGGAACTGTATACCCTCGAAACTTGCCCCTTGAAAACATTAGCATTTAAACAATGCCACATACATATTCCAACACCTTTTTCATCAGGCATAGAAATATCTGGCTCAGGCCAGACTAGCACAATGGCTACAGGAGGCCAATGCAATCAACACCCACTCAAACCTTGAGTAGGTTAAGATCAGTGGGGAAAAAAACCTAAAAACCTCAAACTGTTGCATTTTTCAAAATCAAAAGTCCACCAATGAGAAGAATCGACTTCAGCAGGAGAGGCGGACTGGATAATCTGGCTATAAAAAAAGGGTTTCTGACGTAGTGAGAAAGGAGTGATGATTTTCCCTGCCCTGGTGATTCAACAACCACAACCACAGGCCTCTCGACACGGAAGGAAAACCAGTGTCCGAAGACACTGAAGATAGAAGAAACAAACCACCAGACTGCAGAAGGCACAGTAGTGAGTATAACCTCTGGTCCCCAGAACTCCCAACTCAGTTAGGCCAGGAAAGGTGGGAGGTTGGGCATTGTGCTGCTAAACTGGTGTAAAGATTTTCGTTGTGTCCGTTTAGTGGGATTTAGGATTCACTTGCCGTGTTACACCTCTCCAAATGCATCACCTCACACTTAGGTGAATTAAATTCCATTTGCCACTGTTCTGCACACCTGATCAGTACATTGATATCTTCCTGCAGTCTACAGCTTTCTTCTTCATTATCAACCACATAGCCTATTTTAGTGTCATCTGCAAACTTTTTAATCATACCCGCAACATTCAAGTCCAAGTCATTGATATATACCACAAAAAGCAAGGGAAATAGCACTGAGCTGTGCGGAACCCCGCTGGATACCGCCTTCCAGTCACAAAAACACCCATCAACCATTACTCTTTGTTTCCTGGCTCTGAGCCAATTTCGGATCTAACTTTCCACTTTGCCCTGGATCACATGGGCTTTTACTTTCATGACCTGAACTAAGGCATCACGATACAAACTGTAACTTCCTTTCGTTGTACTTGAACTGATCCTGTATGTTAATGTAACGGGCCTGCTGCATGATCTCGCTGTGGGAAGGGGGGCGGGGGGGAAATGTGTTATGTATTTAACCCCTTGCAACCTGTATTACACGACCACCAGAGGGCCTACCTGTCGTAGTCCCAAGGGATCCCAGCATCCCTTGGGAGCACGGTATATAAGCAGGCCACCCACTAGGTTCCTGCATTCTGGAGTCTTATTAAAGGAGCTGAGGTCACACTTGCTCATTGTACACAGTACTCAGTTTCATCCTTTATTATGAGCTTATCAAAATGTATGTATGCAGCCATGAACACACACATGGATCACACCCAGAACCCACTGGAACCTCCACTGCATCATCGAACCATCCAATCTGGTAACCACGACCCAAAGTTGTGGCAAAAGGACTTGGGAGTTAACAGGGAGAGAGCCAAGCCAAAGCACAGCGAAGGTGCAAGGGCTATTGGCACTTAAGTCTGGGGAAAGCTAAGCCAGAGCACATAGTGCAAAGGTAATCGGTACAAAGGACTTGGGGGAGAGTGATGTTATCGATGCAGACGATAGATATAATCTCAGTGTTGTCACTGTATAGTTGCATAAGATGGAGACTTGTTCACTGATGTACTATCAATTAGGTTTACACTGTGTATATACTATCCTGGCACCACTATAGGGTGCAACTGGTGGAGACTGGGGTTTCCTGACCCTGTGGCAGAGGCTGTCCACCAGAGGGTACTGCGGTGGAGACCTGAGGGTCACTTGCATAGGTGAGCAGGGCGCAGTATAAAAGGCTGCCCACCATGCTTGTGCCTCACTCTGGAGTTACGAATAAAGGACCAAAGGTCATTACAATTTGAGTACAACACATTGCCTCATGGAGTCATTCATAACTGCATTACAGACAAAACATCAACATTCCTGGTTACAGGCTTTTCAGAGGGGATAGAGACGGGGGTAACAAAAGGAGGGGATGTCGCAGTATTAATTAAAGAAACAATTACAGTTGTGAGAAGGGACGATATGTTTGAGGGGGGGTTCATCAAACAAGGCCATATGGGTTGAATTGAGGAACAAAAAAGGGGCAATCACACGACTGGGAGTGTACTATAGAGCCCCAAACAGTCAGAGGGAAATAGAAGAACAAATATGTGGGCAAATTGCTGCGAACCACAAAAACTATCGAGCTGTAATAGTGGGGATTTCAACTACCCTAATATTAACAGGGGTCAAAAGTAGTGTGAATGGAGCAGAGGCTGAGGAATTCCTAAAATGCATTCAGGCGAACATCTTTAACCAGTATGTAACAAGTCCAACAAGGGAAGGGGCGGTTCTGGAATTGGTTTTGCGGAATGAAGAGGGGCAGGTGGAAGGGATATCAGTGGGATAACATTTTGGTGCTAATGATCACAATTCAGTAAGATTTAGGGAAGTTACGGAAATAGATAAAGGTGGACCTGGAAAAAAAGTTCTAAATTGGGGTAAAGCCAATTTTGCTGAGCTGAGATGGGATTTGGCCAAGGTGGACTGGAAACGGTTACTTCATGGTAAATTAATGTCAGAGCAGTGGGCAGCATTCGAGGAGTGGATCCTCAGAGTACAGAGCAAGTATGTTCCCTTAAAAAAAGGGAAAATCTAGAGGCCCCTTGATGTCAAGTTGCATACTAGGATGAAAACACTCTACCTAAATGCACGCAGCATTAGAAATAAAGTAAATGAGTTGACGGCACAAATCATTACAAATGGGTATGATTTGGTGGCCATTACAGAGACATGGTTGCAAGGTGGCCAGGACTGGGAATTAAACGTACAGGGGTATCTGACGATTCGGAAAGATAGGCAGGAAGGGAAGGGAGGTGGGGTAGCTCTGTTAATAAGGGATGATATCAGGGCAGTTGTGAGGGATGATATTGGCTCCAATGAACAAAATGTTGAATCATTGTGGGTGGAGATTAGAGATAGTAAGGGGAAAAAGTCACTGGTCGGCGGAGTTTATAGGCCCCCAAATAATAACTTCATGGTGGGGCGGGCAATAATCAAGGGAATAATGGAGGCATGTGAAAAAGGAACAGCAGTAGTCATGGGGGATTTTAACCTACATATCGATTGGTCAAAATCAAATCGCAGGGGGTAGCCTGGAGGAGGAATTCATAGATTGCATACAGGATTGTTTCTTAGAACAGGATGTAACAGAGCCTACAAGGGAGCAAGCCATTTTGGATCTGGTCCTGTGTAACGAGACAGGAAAAATAAACGATCTCCTCGTAAAAGATCCTCTCGGAATGAGTGATCACAATATGGTTGAATTTGTAATACAGATTGAGGATGAGGAAGTTGTGTCAGAAACGAGCATACTATGCTTAAACAAAGGGGACTACAGTGGGATGAGGGCAGAGTTGGCTAAAGTAGACTGGAAACAAGGACTAAACGGTGGCACAATTGAGGAACAGTGGAGGACTTTTAAGGAGCTCTTTCATAATGCGCAACAAAAATATATTCCAGTGAAAAAGAAGGTCGGTAAGAGAAGAGATAACCAGCCGTGGATAACCAAGGAAATTAAGGAGAGTATCAAATTAAAAACCAATGCGTATAAGGTGGCCAAGGTTAGTGGGGAAAATAGAAGATTGGGAAAATTTTAAACGACGGCAAAGAATGACTAAGAAAGCAATAAAGAAAGGAAAGATAGATTACGAAGGTAAACTTGCGCAAAACATAAAAACGGATAGTAAAAGCTTTTACAGATATATAAAACGGAAAAGAGTGACTAAAGTAAATGTTGGTCCCTTAGATGATGAGAAGGGGGATTTAATAATGGGAAATGTGGAAATGGCGGAGACCTTAAACAATTATTTTGCTTCGGTCTTCACAGTGGAAGACACAAAAACCATGCCAGAAATTGCTGGTCACAGGAATGTGGGAAGGGAGGACCTTGAGATGATCACTATCACTAGGGAGGTAGTGCTGGACAGACTAATGGGACTGAAGGTAGACAAGTCCCCTGGTCCTGATGAAATGCATCCCAGGGTATTAAAAGAGATGGCGGAAGTTATAATCTTCAATAGCATTTGTTATAATCTACCAAAATTCTCTGGACTCTGGGGAGGTACCAGTGGATTGGAGAGCAGCTAATGTAACGCCTCTGTTTAAAAAAGGGGGCAGGCAAAAGGCAGGTAACTATAGGCCGGTTAGTTTAACATCTGTAGTGGGGAAAATGCTTGAAACTATCATTAAGGAAGAAATAGCGGGACATCTGGATAGGAATAGTGCAATCAAGCAGACGCAACATGGATTCATGAAAGGGAAATCATGTTTAAATAACTTACTGGAATTCTTTGAGGATATAACGAGCATGGTGGATAGAGGTGTACCGATGGATGTGGTGTATTTAGATTTCCAAAAGGCATTCGATAAGGTGCCACACAAAAGGTTACTGCAGAAGATAAAGGTACGCGGAGTCAGAGGAAATGTATTAGCATGGATAGAGAATTGGCTGGCGAACAGAAAGCAGAGAGTCGGGATATATGGGTCCTTTTCCGGTTGGAAATCAGTGGTTAGTGGTGTGCCACAGGGATCAGTGCTGGGACCACAACTGTTTACAATATACATAGATGACCTAGAGGAGGGGACAGAGTGTAGTGCAACAAAATTTGCAGATGACACTAAGATTAGTGGGAAAGTAGGTTGTGTAGAGGACTCAGAGAGGCTGCAAGGAGATTTGGATAGGTTAAGCGAATGGGCTAAGGTTTGGCAGATGGAATACAATGTCGGAAAGTGTGAGGTCATCCACCTTGGGAAAAAAAACAGTAAAAGGGAATATTATTTGAATTGGGAGAAATTACAACATGCTGTGGTGCAGAGGGACCTGGGTGTCCTTGTGCATGAATCCCAAAAGGTTAGTTTGCAGGTGCAGCAGGTAATCAGGAAGGCAAATGGAATATTGGCCTTAATTGCGAAAAGGATGGAGTACAAAAGCAGGGAGGTGTTGCTGCAACTGTATAAGGTATTGGTAAGGCCGCACCTGGAGTACTGCGTGCAGTTTTGGTCACCTTACTTAAGGAAGGATATATTAGCTTTGGAAGGGGTACAGAGACGATTCACTAGGCTGATTCGAGAAATGATGGGGTTACCTTATGATGATAGATTGAGGAGACTGGGTCTTTACTCCTTGGAGTTCAGAAGGATGAGGGGTGATCTTATAGAAACATTTAAAATCATGAAAGGGATAGACAAGATAGAGGCAGAGAGGTTGTTTCCATTGGTGGGGGAGACTAGAACTAGGGGGCACAGCCTCAAAATACGGAGGAGCCAATTTAAAACCGAGTTGAGAAAGAATTTCTTCTCCCAGAGGGTTGTGAATCTGTGGAATTCTCTGCCCAAGGAAGCAGTTGAGGCTGGCTCATTGAATGTTTTCAAGTCAAAGATAGATAGATTTTTAAGCAATAAGGGAATTAAGGGTTACGGGGAGAGGGCGGGTAAGTGGCGCTAAGTCCACGACCAGATCAGCCATGATCTTATTGAATGGTGGAGCAGGCTCGAGGGGCTAGATGGCATACTCCTAATTCCTAATTCTTATGTTCTTATGTTCTTATACAGGGTAAGATAAAAAATAAAAGGGAAGCTTATGATAGATACCAATAATTCAATACTACAGAAACTCTAGAGGAGTATAAAAAGTGCAGGAGTGCAATTAAAAAAGATATCAGGAAACCAAAGAGAACATGAAAGAATGTTGGCAAGCAAAATCAGGGAAAATCCAAAGATGTTTTATATTAAGAGCTAGAGTACAACTAGAGAAGGAGTGGGGCCTATTAGAGAGCATAAAGGAAAGCTGTGTGGAGGCAGAAGACGTTGGTACAATTCTTCATGAATACTCTGCATCTGTTTTCACAAAAGAGACCGGCTTTGCGATGAGGGAGCAGCAGTATAAAATATTATTTGAGATAAACATAGTGAGAGAGGAAGTATTAAGGCACTCAGAAACTTTGAAAGTGGATAAATCCTCAGGTCCGGATGAATAAAGAGTGGATAAAGGGAAACCAGTGGATATGGTGTATTTGGTCTTCCAGAAGGCATTTGACAAGGTGCCACATAAAAGGTGACTGGGGATAATATATTCGCATGGATAGAGGATTGGCTAACTAACAGAAAACAGAGATAAATGGGATAAATGGTTCATTCTCTGGTTGGTGGGGTGCCGCAGGGATCAGTGCTGGGACCCCAACTATTTACAATCTATATTAACGACTTGAAAGAAGGGACTGAGTGTAATGTAGCCAAGTTTGCTGACGATACAAAGATGGAAGGAAAAGCAATGTGTGAGGAGGACAAAAAAAATTTGCAAAAGGACATAGACAGGCTCAATGAGCGGGCAATAATTTGGCAGATGGAGTATAATGTTGGAAAGTGTGACATCATGCACTTTGGCAGAAAAAAAATCAAAGAGCAAGTTATTATTTTAAATGGAGAAAGATTGCAAAGTGCCGCAGCACAGCGGACCTGGGGGTACTTGTGCATGAAATGCAAAGGATAGTATGCAGGTACAGTAAGTGATCAGGAAGGCCAATGGTATCTTGGCCTATATTGTAACGGGGATGGAGTATAAAAGCAGGGAAGTCTTGCTACAGCTATATAAGGTATTAGTGAGGCCACACCTGGAATACTGCGTGGAGTTTTGGTTTCCATATTTACGAAAGGATATACTTGTTTTGGAGCCAGTTCAGTGAAGGTTCACTAGGTTGATTCCGGGGATGAGGGGGTTGACTTCTGAGGAAAGGTTGAGTAGGTTGGGCCTCTACTCATTGGAATTCAGAAGAATGAGAGGTGATCTTATCGAAACGTATAAGATTATGAGGGGGCTTGACAAGGTGGATGCAGAGAGGATGTTTCTACTGATGGGGGAGACTAGAACCAGAGGGCATGATCTTAGAATAAGGGGCCGCCAATTTAAAACAGAGATGAGGAGAAATTTAGTCTCTGAGAGGGTTGTAAATCTGTGGTATTCGCTGCCTCAGAGAGCTGTGGAAGCTGGGACATTGAATAAATTTAAGACAGAAATAGACAGTTTCTTAAACGATGAGGGGATAAGGGGTTATGGGGAGCGGGCGGGAAAGTGGAGCTGAGTCCATGATTAGATCAACCATGATCTTATTGAATGGCGGAGCGGGCTCGAGGGGCCATATGACCTACTCCTGTTCCTATTTCTTACGTTCCTATGTTATCCCAGGCTGTTAAGAGAAGCAAAAGAGGAAATAGCAGAGGCCCTGACCATCATTTTCCAGTCCTCTCTGGTTACAGGTATGGCACCAGAGGACTGGAGGACTGCTAAAAGAAACATAGAAATATAGAAATTTACAGCGCAGAAGGAGAAGATTTTGGCCCATCGTGTCCACGCTGGCCAACAAAGAGCCACACGGTCCTTGGTCAGCAGCCCTAAAGGTTATGTATAAACCTATGAACAATGACGGAATGGCAAGAGCACACAGCCCAACCAGTCCGCCTCACACAACTGCGACACCCCTTATACTGAAACATTCTACACTCCACCCCAACCAAAATTGTGTGATCTCCTGGGAAAGGTAAAAATCAGATAAAAACCCAGGCCAATTTAGGGAGAGAAAAATCTGGGAAAATTCCTCTCCAACCCATTCAGGCGATCTAAACTAGTGCAGGAGATCACCCTGCCCATATTAGATTCCCTGCAGTACTTATCATTATGTCCACAACGTCCAACAAAAGGTCATCCAGCCTCATCCCAATTACCAGCTCTAGGTCCGTAACCCTGCACGTTACGGCACTTTAAGTGCCCATTCAACCATCTCTTAAAAGTGGTGAGAGTTTCTGCATCCACCTCTCTTCCAGGCAGCGAGTTCCAGATCCCCACAACCCTCTGCGTAAAGAAGCACCGCCCCCCCGTCAAATCCCCTTTAAACCTTCCACCAGCCACCTTAAAACTATGCCCCCTCGTAATAGACCCCTTCACCAATGGAAATAGGCCCTTACTATCCACTATGTCCAGGCCCCTCAATATTTTGTACACCTCAATGAAGTCTCCTCTCAACCTCCTCTGTTCCAATGAGAACAAACCCAGCCTATCCAATCTGTCCTCATAACTAAGATTCTCCATTCCAGGCAGCCTCCAAGTAAATCTCCTCTGCACCCTCTCTAGTGCAATCATGTCCTTCCTATAATACGGCGACCAGAACTGCACGCAGTACTCCAGCTGTGACCTGACCAAAGTATTATACAATTTAAGCGTAACCACCCTGGTCTTATATTCGATGCATCAGCCATTGAAGGCAAGCATTCCGTATGCCTTCTTAACCAATGTTGTAATATTGTACCGTTGTTTAAAAAGTGAGAAAGGGCAGCCAGCCTAACCTCAGTGGTGAGAAAATTATTGGAAAAATTCCTGAGGGACAGGATAAATCTTCATTTGGAAAGACATGAATTAATCAAGGGAACGTGTTAAGGGAACGTCGTGTCTGACTAACTTGATTTAATTTTTCGAGGACATAACCAGGAGGATCGACGAGGGCAGTGCAGATGATGTCGTGTATATGGATTTTAGCAAAGCTTTTGATAAGGTCCCACATGGCAGACTGGTCATGAACAGAAAAGCTCATGGGATCCCGGGCAAAGTGGCAAGTTGGATCCAAAATTGGCTCAGAGGCAGGAAGCAAAGGGTAATGGTTGATGGGTGTTTTTGTGACTGGAAGGCTGTATCCAGTGGTGTTCGGCACGGCTCATTGCTGGGTCCTTTGCTTTTTGTAGTATATATCAACGATTTGGACTTAAATATTGAGGGTATAATTAAGAAGCTTGGAGACGACACTAAAATGGCCTCTGTTGTTGATAATGAAAAAGCAAGCTGCGGACTGTTGGAAGCTATCAATGTACTGGTCAGGTGGACAGAACCGTAGCAATGGTATTCAATCAGGATAAGAGTGAGGTAATGCATCTGGTGAGGTCTAAAAAGGCAAGGGAATACACATTAAATGGTATTGTTGTGTATCAGTAAAGCATGCACTCACATGCTCCGCCACCAGGGAGCTCATCCCTTAAAGTCCAAGGGATCCCAGCATCCCTTGTGAGCACTGTATATAAGCCAGCCCCTAAGGCCTGTTCCTCACTCTGGAGTGTCTTATTAAAGACTGAGGTCACTGTTACGTTAACCTCCCTGTGTGCAGCCTCATCTGTGTTAGGAACACAATAACTGGCGACGAGAATACGAATCCAACGCAAAGGTGTAGCAAACTGTGGGCATCCTGGAGAAGTTCTCGGAAGGTGAGGACTGGGAAGCCTATGTCGAACGGCTAGACCAGTACTTTGTAGCCAACAAGCTGGACGGAGAAGGAAGCTCTGCAAAAAAGGAGAGCGGACCTCCTCACAGTCTGTGGGGCACCGACCTACAGCCTCATGAAGAATCTTCTGGCTCCAGTGAAACCCACAGATAAGTCATATGAGGAGCTGTGTACACTGGATCAGGAGCATCTTAACCCAAGGGAGAGCGTGCTGATGGCGAGGTATCGGTTCTAAACGTGCCAGCGATCTGAAGGTCAGGAAGTGGCGAGCTAAGACAGGACAATGTGAGTTTGATGGCTACCTGGAACAAATGCTGAGACTTTTTTGTACTGGGCATTGGCCACGAGAACATCCTACGAAAACTTTTGACTGTAGAGACACCGACCCTCAGTAAGGCCATTGCGATAGCACAGGCGTTTATGTCCACCAGTGATAATACCAAACAAATCTTTCAGCACACAAGTGCTAGCAATGTTCATAAATTAACTGGAACTGTGTTTGCGAGCAGAAATGTACAGGGCAGAAACCACAAGTCTGCAACTGCCAGCAGGCCTCAGGTGACCAAGATGACTCAGAGTCCCCAACAAAGGATGAATGCAAGGCAATTCACACCTTGTTGGTGTTGTGGAGGCTTCCATTCAGCCTATTCATGCCACTTCAAAGGGTATGTTTGCAAGAGCTGTGGAACAATGGGGCACCTCCAACGAGCTTGCAAACGAGCTGCAAGCTCTGCAAAACCTGCTAACCGCCACGTGGCAGAGGAAGATCGGTCCATGGTGGATCAAAGCAATTTCGAGCCTCAGAGAGAGGAGGCAGATGCTGACGAACTCGGGGTGCACACCTTTTCGACGAAATGTCCACCTATAATGCTAAAGGTAAAATTGAATGGCTTACCCGTAGCCATGGAACTGGACACTGCCGCTACCCAATCCATCATGATTAAGGAGATGTTTGAGAGACTGTGGTGCAAAAAGGCATTCAGACCAGCTCTGAGACCCATCCACATGAAACTGAGAATGTACACCAAAGAGCTTATCACTGTCCTGGGCAGCGCCATGATCAAGGTCACCTACGAGGGCATGGTGCACGAACTGCCACTCTGGATTGTCCCGGGCGATGGCCCCACACTGCTTGGAAGGAGCTGGCTGGGCAAAATCCGCTGGAAGTGGGATGACATCCGAGCGCTATCACATATCGATGAGGCCTCATGTACCCAAGTTCGAAACAAATTTCCTTCCCTTCTTGAGCCAGGCATTGGAAACTTTTCAGGGGCGAAGGTCCAGATCCACTTGGTCCCAGAGGCATGACCCATTCACCAAAAGGTGCGAGCGGTACCTCACACGATGAGGGAGAGAGTGGAAATCGAGCTGGACAGGCTGCATGCAAGGGCATCATCTCCCCAGTGGAATTCAGCGAGTGGGCCAGCCCGATTGTTCCAGTACTCAAAAATGATGGCACGGTCAGGACTTGCGGCGATTATAAAGTTACTATGAATTGTTTCTCGCTACAGGACCAATACCCACTACCTAAGGCAGACGACCTATTTGGAACCCTGGCAGGAGGCAAGACGTTCACCAAGCTCGACCTGACTTCGGCCTACATGATGCAGGAGCTGGAGGAGTCTTCGAAGGGCACGCACAAGGGACTGTTCATCTACAACAGATGCCCGTTTGGATTTCGGTTGGCTGCAGCGATCTTCCAGAGAAACATCGAGAACCTACTCAAGTCGGTACCACACACGGTGGTCTTTCAGGACAACATATTGGTCACGGGTCGGGACACCGTCGAGCACCTACAAAACCTGGAGGAGGTCCTCCAGCTACTGGATCGCATAGGGCTGCGGCTGAAGAGGTCGAAATGTGTCTTCATGGCAACAGAAGTGGAGTTTTTGGGGAGAAAGATCGCGGCGGACGGCATTCGGCCCACAGACGGCAAGATAGAGGCTATCAGGAATGCCCAGGTCACAGAACGTCACGGAGCTGCAGTCGTTCCTGGGACTCCTCAACTATTTTGGTAACTTCCTACTGGGGCTAAGCACCCTCTTTGAGCCCCTACATGTGTTATTGCGCAAAGGTGAGAACTGGGTATGGGGAAAAAAACAAGTAATTACTTTTGAGAAAGTTAGAAACATTTTATGCTCCAACAAGCTGCTTGTATTGTATAACCCGTGTAAAAGACTTGTGCTACCATGTGACGGGTCGTCGTACGGAGTCGGGTGTGTATTACAACAAGCTAATGTTGCGGGGAAGTTGCAACCTGTCGCCTATGCGTCCAGAAGCTTGTCTAAGGCCGAGAGGGCCGACAGCATGATTGAGAAAGAGGCATTAGCATGTGTGTTCGGGGTAAAGAAAATGCATCAGTACCTGTTTGGCCTCAATTTTGAGCTGGAAACCGATCACAAGCCCCTCACATCCCTGTTCGCTGAAAACAAGGGGATAAATACTAATCCCTCAGCCCGCATATAAAGGTGGGCACTCGCGCTATCAGCGTATAACTATACCATCCGTCACAGGCCAGAAACGGAGAACTGTGCGGATGCTCTCAGTCGGCTACCATTGCCCACCTCGAGGGTGGAAATGGCGCAGCCTGCAAACTTGTTGATGGTGGCGCAACCCGCAGACTTGTTGATGGTCATGGAAGCATTTGAAAATGATAAATCACCTGTCACAGCCCACTAGGTTAGGACTTGGACCAGCCAAGATCCTCTGCTGTCCCTAGTAAAAAACTGTGTACTGCATGGGAGCTGGGCCAGCATCCCCGTTGAAATGCAAGAGCTAATCAAGCCGTTCCAGCGGCGAAAGGATGAGCTGTCCATTCAGGCAGACTGCCTGTTGTGGGGTAACCGCGTAGTGCTACCATAAAAGGACAGGGTAACGCTCATCTCCACAGCACACACCCGGGTAGAGTAATGATGAAAGCAATAGCCAGATCCCACGTGTGGTGGCCTGGTATCAACTCGGACTTAAGAGTCCTGTGTGCGACAATGCAGCGTATGTGCTCAGTTGAGCAACGCGCCCAGAGAGGCACCACTAAGTTTGTGGTCCTGGCCCTCCAGACCATGGTCAAGGATTCATGTCAACTATGCAGGCCCGTTTCTCGGTAAAATGTTCCTGGTGGTGGCGGATGCTTTTTCAAAATGGATTGAATGTGAAATAATGTTGGGAAGCACCACCATTGCAACCATTGAAAGCCTGAGGGCTATGTTTGCCACCCACGGCCTGCCTGACATACTGGTCAGTGACAACGGGCCATGTTTCACCAGTGCCGAATTTAAAGAATTCATGACCCGCAATGGGATCAAACATGTCACCTCGGCCCCGTTTAAACCAGCCTCCAATGGGCAGGCAGAGCGGGCAATACAAACAATCAATCAGAGCCTTAAACGAGTCACAGAAGGCTCACTCTAAACCCGCCTGTCCCGAGTACTGCTCAGCTACCGCACGAGACCCCACTCGCTCACAGGGGTGCCCCCGGCTGAGCTACTCATGAAAAGGACACTTAAAACCAGACTCTCGCTGGTTCACCCCAACCTGCATGATCAGGTAGAGAGCAGGCGGCAGCAGCAAAATGTAAACGATGGTCGCGCCACTGTGTCACGGGAAATTGATCTGAATGACCCTATTTACATGCTAATCTATGGACATGGTCCCAAGTGGATTGTGGGCATGGTGATAGCTAAAGAAGGGAATAGGGTGTTTGTAGTCAAACAAGACAATGGACAAATTTGCAGAAAGCACCTGTTCACAGACTGCCCTGAACAACTCACAGCAGACACCACCTTTTTCGAGCGCACAACACACACCCAAAGGATCAACAACACCACGCCGGACCAGGAAATCAAACCCAGCAAGGCCAGGCTTACCTAGCAGCCCTGCAGGGCCAACAATGCGCCAGCCTAGCGAGGGCACAGCCAACACACCAGAACAGACATTTGTACCGAGGCAGTCCACCATGGAAAGAAAGGCTCCCGACTGCCTCACCTTGTAAATAGTTTTTACTTTGACTTTGCGGGGGGAGTGATGTTGTATGCACTCCCATGTTCCGCCACCAGGTAGCTCATCCCCTTGGGAGCACTGTATGTAAGCTGGCCCCTAAGGCCTGTTCCTCACTCTGGAGTGTCTTATTAAAGACTGAGGTCACTGTTACTTCAACCTCCCTGTGTGCAGCCTCATCTGTGTTAGGAACACAATAGGTACAACACTGAAAAGTGTAGAGGAACAAAGGGACATTGGCGTGCAGGTCCACAGATCCCTGAAGGTAGCAGGTCAGGTAGATAAGGTGGTTAAGAAGGCAAATGGAATAATTGCCTTTATTAGTCAAGGCATGGATTATAAGTGCAAGGACATTATGCTTGAACTATATAAAATACTGGTTAGGCTGTAGCTGGAGTACTGTGTGCAGTTTTGGTCACCACATTACATGAAAGATGTGATTGCACTGGAAAGGGTGCAGAGGAGATTTACAAGAATGTTGTCTGGGCTGCAGAATTTTGGCTATGAGGAAAGATTGGAGATGCTTGGTCTGTTTTCTTTGGAACAGTAGAGGCTGAGGGGAGATCTGATTGAGGTGTTTAAAATTATGAGAGACCTGGATAGAGTGGATAGGAAGGATCTGTTTCCCTTGGCAGAGGGGTCAACAACCAGCGGGCATAGATTTAAAGTAATTGGATGGAGGTATAGAGGAGATATGTGGGGAAATTTATTTACTCAGATGGTGGTGGGGTCTGGAACTCTCTGCCTGAAAGGGTGGTCGAGGCAGAAAACCTCACCACATTTTAAAAATATTTTGATGTGCACTTAAAGTGCCGTAACCTAAAGGGCTACAGACCAAAAGCTGTAAAGTGGGATTAGGCTGGATAGCTCTTGGTTCGGCTGGCGCAGACACGATGGGCCTAAATGGCCTCCTTCCATGCTGTAAATTTCCAGGATTCTATGATTCTATGGGCTAGACTTTTCCAAGATCCCCTCAATGCCCGATTGGCCGCCCAGAAAAACCACTCACGTTTGATAAGTAACTCTGGCGAAAATTTCCACTTTTAAGTTAAAACTAATTAAAACTAATCGCCCAGTGAGAAAATGGATCTTGCACCATTATTCCCGGTGGTTTTCTCAGCAGTTAAAGGGAAACTAAGTAAAATTTAGTCCGAGGCTGTGGTTGGGCCTAGGGAGGGGGGAAAACTTAAGAAAAAATTTGCACTAAAAAAAAATTAAAGGTTAGAAAACATTTCCAAGGCACTTTTACACATAAACGCCCTTTTAAAATGTTTAAAAAATAAAGAACCTTTGACTTACCTTTCTTTGCAGAGTACTCACCTACTGCCCTGTTTAAGCAGCTTTTACAAGGCGGTTTCTCAGTGATCTGGACAGGCTTCCATTAAAACAAAACTTACGCCCTGGCAATTTTTTCGGCGGTGCACGTTGGTGGTTTGGTCCCGGCGGATGTTTTCCCGATTTGGGCGGTACCATTAAAAAAACTAAGGGGGAAACTTTCGCCAGGTGGAAAAACAGCTGTACCACCAAGAAAGTCGCCGAGAACCCGCCAAAAATGAAAGGAAAGTTTAGCCCTTTGAATCAGTCCAGTCAGTTTAACCTCAGTAGTGGGGAAGCTTTCAGAAACGATAATCCAGGACAAAATTAAGAGTCACTTGGACAAGTGCTGATTAATTAAGGAAAGCCATGTGGATTTGATAAAGGCAAATCGTGTTTAACTAACTTGATTGAGTTTTTGGATGAGGTAACAAAGAGGGTTGATGAGGGCAATGCATTTGAAATGGTGTACATGGGTTTCCAAAAGGCTCTTGATAAAGTGCTACATTATAGGCTTGCCAGCAAAATTGAAGCTCATGGAATAAAAGGTACAGTGTCAGCACAGATACGAAATTGGATAGGTAAGAGGAAACAGAGAGAAGTGATGAATGGTTGTTTTTCGGACTGGAGAAGGTATACAGTGGTGTTCCCCAGGGGTCAGTACTAGGACTACTGCTTTTCTTGATATATATTAATAACTTGGACTTGGGTGTACAATTTCAAAATTTGCAAATGCCACAAAATTTGAAAATATAATGAACAGTAAGAAGTATTGTGATAGACTTGAAGAGGACATAGACAGACTGGTAGAACGGGCTGAAACGTGGGAGTTGAAAATGAATGCTGAAAAATGCACAGTGATACATTTTGCTCGGAAGAACGTGAAAAGGCAATATAAACTAAAGGGTACAATTCTAAAGGGAATGCAGGAAAAGAGAGACCTGGGGGTATATGTGCACAATTCGTTGAAGGTGGCAGGGAAGTTCGATAAAGCTGTTAAAAATGCAGATGGGATTATGGGCATCATAAATAGAGGCATAAAGTACAAAAACAAGGAAGTTATGATGAACATTTATAAAACACTGGTTCGGTCTCAACTGGAGTATTGTGTCCAGTGCTGGGTACTGCACTTTAGGAAGGTTGTGAAGCCTGTGGAGAGGGTATAGAAAAGATTTACAAGAATGGTTCCAGGTGGTACACTCATAATAAAGGATGAAACTGAGTACTGTGAGCAAGTGTGACCTTAGCTCCTTTAATAAGACTCCAGAGTGCAGGTACCTCGTGGGTGGCCTGCTTATATACCGTGCTCCCAAGGGATGCTGGGATCCCTTGGAACTGCAACATGTGGGCCCTCTGGTGGTCAGGTGTCATACAGGTTACATGGGGTTAAATACATAACATCACTCCCCCATGAAGTTAACAGTACATTTATTTACAAGGTGAAACGATCTGGGGCTTTTCGCTCTCTTGTCCCACATGCAGGTGTGGGTGAGTTGGTCAGTTCTTCACTGGGCTGTTCGGCAGCCAGCCTTGCCGGGCTGCTGGGGATGATGAGTTCAGCTTCGTGGTCAACCATGATGTCAGTTGCCACTTGTATGTGTGTTGGAGGGTTAAATTTGGTGGTGTCTGTCATGTTTGTAACCACAATGTAACACCACTGTATTACTGTATACACTCAACTTAGATGCACACCTTGACCACAGGGGGTGAACTTGTGGGAGACACTCCTTACCTGATCACATAGGTATATAAAGGGAGGTCCCACGCAGGGTCATCACTTCTGGAGTCCTGTAATAAAGAGTGAAGGTCACAGAGTGGCCTTGTCCCTGGAATGTGCCTCGTGTGGTTTCATGCTGTAGAGTAAGGACTTTACATTGGCAATGAGAAACGGGAATTCACGACCCACGAGAATGGCCACCGGTAGCACAGGGGAACGGTACTGTGTTGGGGAAGACAGGGACGATTTTGTCGAGAGGCTTCAGCAAAGCTTCGTTACGAAAAACTGGCTGGGGGATGCAGCGGCCGGCTCATCTCCTGACCAGCTACGGGCCAAAGACTTATGCACTCATGAAGGTCTTACTGGCACCCGAAAAGCCGTCGGACAAAACCTTTGAAGAGCTTAGCAAATTAATCGGGGAGCACCTCAAACCAGCGAGCAGCATACACATGGCTCGACACAGATTCCTCACCCACCGACGTCGTGAAGGACAGAGCGTACCGGATTTTGTAGCAGACGTCCGTCGTTTGGCCAGCCTCTGTAAGTTCACAGACGCCTGCAGGGGGGAGATGCTAAGGGACTTCTTTATCGAGGGTATCAGTCATGCGGGAATTTTTCGCAAGTTAATTGTGACCAAGGACTTGACCTTGGAAGGAGCAGTGTTGTTAGCTCAAACTTTCATGGCGGGGGAGGAAGAGACGAAAATGATTTACGTGCGCAATTCTCCCTCTAATGCGGCGATGGATCAGGGAGTCAACATCATCAATGCGACTCAGAGCCCTGCAGGCAGGCAGGGGCGTCCGACAGGTACCAGGCAGCAATAGATTCCAGAGCAGGACCTCAACAGAGAAAATGGCAGGTTGAACGGACGTTCACACCATCACAGTGGACAATGTGGCCCGGGATGGGGCCATTGACACCCACTAATAGGGTACTTAAGAGCAGTCAAAGGGACAGTCAGCATGGGATTCCTGGCCATAGTCCCTTTGTCCCCAACAATGGAAACTTTAACTCATGCTGGAGGTGTGGGGGAAAACACTCAGCCAGATCTTGCAGATTCCAACAGTTTGTCTGCAGAAGCTGCAATCTCAGTGGCCATTTAGCTCGAATGTGCAGAAAACCTGCATCCAGACTAATATATGAGGCAGATGGACCAGAAGAGGGTTCTGTGAGGCAGGATGATTTTTGGGGCAAATCGATGGACGCCGAGGTTCGGCGGGTCCATGTGGCGAATATTCACAGTTCATGCACCAAAACGCCACCATTGATGATGAGGGTTTTGTTGAACGGTATCCCAGAATGCACGGAGCTGGACACTGGGGCCAGCCAGTCACTTATGGGCGTTCAGCAATTTGAGAAGCTATGGCCACTCAAAGCCAGTAGACCCAAATTAGAATGTATTGAGGCACAATTACGGACTAACACCAAATAACTCATTCCTGTGCTAGGCAGTGCAATGATGGCTGTCACACACAACATGTTAGTGAACCGGCTGCCACTCTGGATTGTCCTGGGCAATGGTCCTGCACTGTTGGGGAGGAGCTGGTTAGCCGAGATGAACTAGAAATGGGGGGATGTTCACGCAATGTCCTCGGTGGAGCAAAGTTCATGCTCACAAGTCCTACAACAATTTGAGTCACTATTCCAACCAGGCGTCGTGACTTTCAAAGTCACTAAAGTAGTGATACATATCACCCCGGACGCCAGGCCAGTGCACCACAAAGCCAGAGCGGTGCCATGTGTGATGTGGGAAAAAATCGAGAGCGAATTGGACCGGCTGTTTCGAGAGGGCATCATTTCGCCTGTTGAATTCAGCGACTGGGCGAGCCCCATCATTCCTGTTCTAAAAGCGGATAGCTCTGACAGGATCTGTGGCGACTACAAAGCCACCATCAATCGGGTGTCCCTACAAGACCAATACCCGCTCCCAAGAGTGGAGGACCTCTTCGCCACACTGGCAGGCAGCAAGCTGTTCACCAAGTTGGACCTCACTTCAGCCTGTATGACCCAGGAACTGGCTGATGAATCCAAACTACTGACCACCATCACCATGCACAAGGCGTATAACAGGTGCCCGTTTGGCATTCAATCAGCGGCCGCGATTTTTCAACGTAACATGGAAAGCCTGCTTAAATCCATTCCGGGAATGATCGTATTCCAGGACGACATCCTCATCACGGGTCGAGACACCGAGGAACACCTCCACCGACTGGACCGGGTAGGCCTGCGACTCAAGAAGTCTAAATGCATGTTCTTAGCTCCTGAGGTTGAGTTTCTGGGCAGGAGGGTTGCTGCAGATGGGATTCGGCCCACCGAATCCAAAACAGAGGCGATTCGATGAGCACCCAGGCCCTGCAACACATCGGAGCTGCGTTCATTCCTGGGACTGTTGAACAATTTCGGGAACTTTCTGCCGAACTTGAGCACGTTGTTGGAGCCGCTACATGTGCTCCTGCATAAGGGTTGCGATTGTTTTTGGGGGGACTGTCAGGAACGGATTTTTGATCGGGCGCGAAACCTACTTGTTCAAACAAGTTGTTGACCCTGCATGACCCCTGTAAACATTTAGTTCTGACATGTGATGCATCGTCCTGTGGGGTTGGGTGCATGCTGCAGCAGAGTAATGCTGAAGGTCAGCTACAACCTGTGGCTTATGCCTCCAGGTCGTTCTCTCAAGCAGAACGGGGATATGGGATGGTCGAGAAGGAAGTACATGCATGTGTCTATGGTGTAAAAAATATGCATCAGTACCTCTTCGGTAGGAAGTTTGAATTAGAGACGGACCACAAGCCTCTCACATCCCTGTTGTCAGACAGCAAGGCTGTCAATGCCAACGCATCAGCTCGCATACAGTGGTGGGCTCTCACACTAGCTGCTTCTGACTACTCCATCCGGCACGGGCCATGCACTGAAAACTGCGCTGACGCGCTCAGCAGGCTCCCACTGGCCACCACTGAGGGGGCAGCTGAGCAAAGCGCTGAGATGGTCATGGCTGTCGATGCCTTTGACAGTGCAGGCTCCCCCATCACAGCTTGCCAGATCAAAATCTGGACAAACAGAGATCCCCTCCTATCCTTGATTAAGAAATGTGTCCTGACTGGGATTGGGCGGCCACACACGGAGCATGCCCTGAGGAGGTCAGACCGTTCCACAGGCGGATGGATGAACTCTCCATCCAAGCCGACTGCCTACTATGGGGCAGCCAGGTAGTCATGCCCCAGCAGGGCAGGGAGGCATTCATCAGGGAACTCCACAGCGAGCACCCAGGTATTGTGATGATGAAGGCCATTGCCCAGTCACACGTTTGGTGGCCTGAAATTGATTCAGATCTGGAACACTGTGTTCACAGGTGCACGACCTATACCCAGCTGGGTAATGCCCCCAGGGAGGCCCCGCTCAGCCCGTGGCCCTGGCTCACCAAACCATGGTCACTCATTCACGTTGACTACGCGGGTCCGTTCATGGGGAAGATGTTCCTCATTGTAGTACATGCGTACTCGAAATAGATCGAGTGCATCATCCTGAATTCATGTATGTCATCCACCACCGTGGAAAGCCGACGTGAGATCTTTGCAACTCATGGCTTGCCAGACATCCTGGTTAGTGATAATAGCCCGTGTTTCACGAGCTATGAATTTCGGGAGTTTATATGCGGTAATGGCATCAACCACGTCAGGACTGCGCCGTTCAAGCCGGCCTCCAATGGCCAGGCGGAACGTGCAGTCCAAATCATTAAGCAAGGTATGCTCAGGATTCAAGGACCCTCCTTACAATGCCCCCTATCGCGCCTCCTGCTGGCCTACAGATCCCGCCCGCACTCGCTCACGGGGGTCCCGCCCGTAGAGCTACTCATGAAACAGACACTCAAAACTCGGTTGTCCCTCATCCACCCAGTCTTGACCGACATAGTTGAGGGCAAGCGCAAGTAACTAAACAAGTACCATGACCGTAATTCAAAGGGAAAATGTATAGAAATAAATGATCCTGTATTCGTCCTCAATTACGCCATGGGGCCCAAATGGCTTGAGGGTACTGTAATTGACAAAGAGGGGAATAGGATCATAGTGGTAAAACTCAACAATGGCCAGGTCTGCCGTAAGCATCTGGACCAAGTAAAAAAAAGGTTCAGCATCGACACGGAGGAACCTGAAGAAGACCATGAGATGGAGCTCACACTACCACCAGCGAACGTGCAACAAGAGCAATCAGAAGAATGCACAGCCCCTGAGGTCAGCCCGGACAGGCCGGAATCACCACAGGTGACAGACACTCACGTTAGTGTCCAACAACCAGAGCCCCAACTGCGGCGCTCCATGAGGGAGCGCAGACCACCTGAAAGACTAAACCTATGATCCCAGTAAGACTTTGGGGGGGGGGAAGGTGATGTCATGTTTGTAACTACAATGTAACACCACTGTGTTACTGTATACACTCAACTTAGATGCACACCTTGACCACAGGGGGTGAACTTGTGGGAGACACTCCTTACCTGATCACACTGGGATATAAAGGGAGGTCCCACGCAGAGTCATCACTTCTGGACTGCTGTAATAAAGAGTTAAGGTCACTGAGTGGCCTTGTCCCTGGAATGTGCCTCGTGTGGTTTCATGCTGTAGAGTAAGGACTTTACAGTGTCTTCTTCGGGTTGTTGGTTGCTGTTGGTGAACCGCAATTTGATTTGGTCCAAATGTTTTCTGTACGTTGGTCCATTGGACAATGTGACGTGAAACACCCTACTCCCCCCTTTGGCTGTGACGGTGCCGGCGAGCCATTTGGGACCATGTCCATAATTGATCACAAACACAGGATCATTGATCTCAATATCACGTGACAAATTTGCGCAGTCATGGTACACACTTTGTTGATGCCGCTTGTCCTCCACGTGATCATGGAGATCAGGGTGGACATGACAGAGGCTTGTTTTTAACGCCCTTTTTATGAGCAGCTTGGCTGTGGGAACCCCGGTGAGTGAGTGGGGTTTGGTGCGATAGCTGAGGAGCACTCAGGACAGCTGGGTCTGCAGGGATCCTTTCGACACTCGTTTCAAGGTAAATCCCCAGGGCCTGATGGACTGCATCCCAGAGTACTTAAGGAGGTGGCCTTGGAAATAGCGGATGCATTGACAGTCATTTTCCAACATTCCATAGACTCTGGATCAGTTCCTATGGAGTGGAGGGTAGCCAATGTAACCCCACTTTTTAAAAAAGGAGGGAGAAAGAAAACAGGGAATTATAGACCGGTCAGCCTGACATCGGTAGTGGGTAAAATGATGGAATCAATTAATAAGGATGTCATAGCAATGCATTTGCAAAGAGGTGACATGATAGGTCCAAGTCAGCATGGATTTGTGAAAGGGAAATCATGCTTGACAAATCTTCTGGAATTTTTTGAGGATGTTTCCAGTAGAGTGGACAAGGGAGAACCAGTTGATGTGGTGTATTTGGACTTTTCGAAGGCTTTCGACAAGGTCCCACACAAGAGATTAATGTGCAAAGTTAAAGCACATGGGATTGGGGGTAGTGTGCTGACGTGGATTGAGAACTGGTTGGCAGACAGGAAGCAAAGAGTAGGAGTAAATG
The DNA here is from genome assembly GCF_044704955.1 of Pristiophorus japonicus. NCBI lineage: Eukaryota > Metazoa > Chordata > Chondrichthyes > Pristiophoridae > Pristiophorus > Pristiophorus japonicus. Next base: position 245,628,870 of record NC_091983.1, read on the forward strand.
GGTACTTTTCAGAATGGCAGGCAGTGACTAGTGGGGTACCGAAAGGTTCTGTGCTGGGGCCCCAGCTGTTTACATCGTACATTAATGATTTAGACGAGGGGATTAAATGTAATATCTCCAAATTTGCGGATGACACTAAGTTGGGTGGCAATGTGAGCTGCGAGGAGGATGCTATGGGGTCGCAGAGTGACATGGATAGGTTCGGTGAGTGGGCAAATGCATGGCAGATGAAGTATAATGTGGATAAATGTGAGGTTATCCACTTTGGTGGTAAAAACAGAGAGACAGACTATTATCTGAATGGTGACAGATTAGGAAAAGGGGAGGTGCAACGAGACCTGGGTGTCATGGTACATCAGTCATTGAAGGTTGGCATGCAGGTGCAGCAGGCGGTTAAGAAAGCAAATGGCATGTTGGCCTTCATAGCAAGGGGATTTGAGTACAGGGGCAGGGAGGTGTTACTACAGTAGTACAGGGCCTTGGTGAGGCCACACCTGGAGTATTGTGTACAGTTTTGATCTCCTAACTTGAGGAAGGGCATTCTTGCCATTGCGGGAGTGCAGCGAAGGTTCACCAGACTGGTTCCCAGGATGGCGGGACTGACACATCAAGAAAGACTGGATCAACTGGGCTTGTATTCACTGGAGTTCAGAAGAATGAGAGGGGATCTCATAGAAACGTTTAAAATTCTGACGGGTTTAGACAGGTTAGATGCAGGAAGAATGTTCCCAATGTTGGGAAAGTCCAGAACCAGGGGTCACAGTCTAAGAATAAGGGGGAAGCCATTTAGGACTGAGATGAGGAGAAACTTCTTCACCCAGAGAGTGGTGAACCTGTGGAATTCTCCACCACAGAAAGTTGTTGAGGCCAATTCACCAAATAGATTCAAAAAGGCGTTAGATATGGTCCTTACTACTAGGGGGATCAAGGGGTATGGTGAGAAAGCAGGAATGGGGTAATGAAGTTTCATGTGCAGCCATGAACTCATTGAATGGCGATGCAGGCTCGAAGGGCCGAATGGCCTACTCCTGCACCTATTTTCTATGTCTATATCTATGATTTCTATGTCTGAACTGCCCGTTCTGCCTGGCCGTTGGATGCGGGCTTAAACGGGGCTGATGTGAATTGTTTGATCCCGTTGAGAGTCATGAATTCCTTGAATTCAGCACTGGTGAAGCATGGCCCATTGTCGCTGACTAGGACATCATAAGAACATAAGAACATAAGAACATAAGAATTAGGAACAGGAGTAGGCCATCTAGCCCCTCGAGCCTGCTCCGCCATTCAACAAGATCATGGTTGATCTGGCCGTGGACTCACCTCCACTTACCCGCCCGCTCCCGGTAACCCTTAATTTCCCACATTGGTTAAAAATCTATCTATCTGTGATTTGAATACATTCAATGAGCTAGCCTCAATTGCTTCCTTGGGCAGAGAATTCCACAGATTCACAACCCTCTGGGAGAAGAAATTCCTTCTCAACTCGGTTTTAAATTGGCTCCCCCATATTTTGAGGCTGTGCTCCCGAGTTCTAGTCTCCCCGACCAGTGGAAACAACCTCTCTGCCTCTATCTTGTCTATCCCTTTCATTATTTTAAATGTTTCGATAAGATCACCCCTCATCCTTCTGAACTCCAACGAGTAAAGACCTAGTCTACTCAATCTATTATCATAAGGTAACCCTCTCCTCTCCGGAATCGGCCTCGTGAATGGTCTCTGTACCCCCTCCAAAGCTAGTATATCCTTCCTTAAGTAAGGTGACCAAAACTGCACGCAGTACTCCAGGTGCGGCCTCACCAATACCCTATACAGTTGCAGCAGGACCTCCCTGCTTTTGTACTTCATCCCTCTCGCATTGAAGGCCAACATTCCATTCGCCTTCCTGATTACCTGTTGCGCAAACGACCTTTTTGGCATTCATGCACAAGGAGCACCGCAGCATGTTGTAATTTCTCCCCATTCAAATAATATTCCTTTTTACTGTTTTTTTTTCCAAGGTGGATGACCTCACATTTTCCGACATTGTATTCCATCTGCCAAACCTTAGCCCATTAGCTTCATCTTTCTAAATCTCTTTGCAGCCTCTCTGTGTCCTCCACACAACCCACTTTCCCACTTAATCTTTGTGTCATCTGCAAATGTTGTTGCACTACACTCTGTCCCCTCTTCCAGGTCATCTATGTATATTGTAAACAGTTGTGGTCCCAGCACCGATCCCTGTGGCACTCCACTAACCACCGATTTCCAACCCGAAAAGGACCCATTTATCCCGACTCTCTGCTTTCTGTTAGCCAGTCAATTCTCTATCCATGCTAATACATTTCCTCTGACTCCGTGTACCTTTATCTTCTGCAGTAACCTTTTGTGTGGCACCTTATTGAATGCCTTTTGGAAATCTAAATACACCACATCCATCGGTACATCTCTATCCACCATGCTCGTTATATCCTCAAAGAATTCCAGTAAATTAGTTAAACAGGATTTCCCCTTCATGAATCCATGCTGCGTCTGCTTGATTGCACTATTCCTATCTAGATGTCCCGCTATTTCTTCCTTAATGATAGCTTCAAGCATTTTCCCCACTACAGATATTAAACTAACCGGCCTATAGTTACCTGCCTTTTGTCTGCCCCCTTTTTTAAACAGAGGCGTTACATTAGCTGCTTTCCAATCCGCTGGTACTGCCCCAGAGTCCAGAGAATTTTGGTAGATTATGACGAATGCATCTGCTATAACTTCCGTCATTTCTTTTAATACCCTGGGATGCATTTCATCCAGACCAGGGGACTTGTCTACCTTGAGTCCCATTAGCCTGTCCAGCACTACCTCCCTCGTGATAGTGATTATCTCATGGTCCTCCCTTCCCACATTCCCGTGACCAGCAATTTTTGGCATGGTTTTTGTGTCTTCCACTGTGAAGACCGAAGCAAAATAATTGTTTAAGGTCTCAGCCATTTCCACATTTCCCATTATTAAATCCCCCTTCTCAATTTCTAAAGGACCAACATTTACTTTCGTCATTCTTTCCGTTTTATATATCGGTAAAAGCTTTTACAATCTGTCTTTATTTTTGCGCAAGTTTGCTTTCGTAATCTATCTTTCCTTTCTTTATTGCTGTCTCAGTCATTCTTTGCTGTCATTTAAAATTTTCCAAATCTTCTCGTTTCCCACTAACCTTGGCCACCTTATATGCATTGGTTTTTAATTTGATACTCTCCTTTATTTCCTTGGATATCCACGGCTGGTTATCCCTTCTTTTACCGCCCTTCTTTTTCACTGGAATATATTTTTGTTGAGCACTATGAAAGAGCTCCTTAAAAGTCCTCCACTGTTCCTCAATTGTGCTGCCATTTAGTCTGTGTTTCCAGTCTACTTTAGCCAACTCTGCACTCAGCCCACTGTAGTCCCCTTTGTTTAAGCATCGTACGATCGTTCCTCACCCTCAATCTGTATTACATATTCAACCATACTGTGATCACTCATTCTGAGAGGATCTTTTATGAGGAGATCGTTTATTATTCCTGTCTCATTACACAGGACCAAATCTAAGATAGCTTGCTCCCTTGTAGGTTCTGTAACATACTGTTCTCAGAAACAATCCCGTATGTATTCTATGAATTCCTCCTCAAGGCTATCCCCTGCGATTTGATCAATCGATATGTAGGTTAAAATCCCCCATGATTACTGCCGTTCCTTTTTCACATGCCTCCATTATTCCCTTGATTATTGCCCGCCCCACCATGAAGTTATTATTTGGGGGCCTATAAACTACGCCCACCAGTGATTTTTTTCCCTTACTATCTCTAATCTCCACCCACAATAATTCAACATTTTGTTCATTGGAGCCAATATCGTCTCTCACAACTGTCCTGATATCATCCTTTATTAACAGAACTACCCCACCTCCTTTCCCTTCTTGTCTATCTTTCCGAATTGTCAGATACCTCTGTATGTTTAATTCCCAGTCTTGGCCCCACTGCAACCACGTTTCTGTAATGGCCACTAAATCATACCCATTTGTAATGATTTGTGTCGTCAACTCATTTACTTTATTTCGAATGCTGCGTGTGTTTAGGTAGAGTGTTTTAATACTACTTTTTAAACCATGATTTTAAGTTTTGACCACTCCTGCAGCCACTTTATATTCATACATATTGTCCCTGCCTATCACCCTGTGGTTTACACTTACCCCAGTGCTACTCTGCTCTGTTGCCTCCTGCATTTTGCATTCGTTCGTGGGGCCCTGTTCATCTGAGCTCTCACCCACTCTAACTAGCTCAGAGCCCTCGGTCTTCACACTGGCAGACACAAAAACCATGCCAAAAATTGCTGGTCACGGGAATGTGGGAAGGGAAGACCTTGAGACAATCACTATCACTAGGGAGGTAGAGCTGGACAGGCTGATGGGACTCAAGGTAGACAAGTCCGCTGGTCCTGATGAAATGCATCCCAGGGTATTAAAAGAGATGGCGGAAGTTATAGCAGATGCATTCGTTATAATCTACCAAAATTCTCTGGACTCTGGGGAGGTACCAGTGGATTGGAAAGCAGCTAATGTAACGCCTCTGTTAAAAAAGGGGGCAGACAAAAGGCAGGTAACTAGAGGCCGGTTAGTTTAACATCTGTAGTGGGGAAAATGCTTGAAGCTATCATTAAGGAAGAAATAGCGGGACATTTAGATAGGAATAATGCAATCAAGCAGATGCAACATAGATTCATGAAGGGGAAATCATGTTTAACTAATTTACTGGAATTCTTTGAGGATATAACGAGCATGGTGGATAAAGGTGAACCGATGGATGTGGTGTATTTAGATTTCCAAAAGGCATTCGATAAGGTGCCACACAAAAGGTTACTGCAGAAGATAAAGGTTCGCGGAGTCAGCGGAAATGTACTCGCATGGATAGAGAATTGACTGGCTGACAAAAAGCAGAGAGTCGGGATAAATGGGTCTTTTTCAGGTTGGAAATCGGTGGTTAGTGGTGTGCCACAGGGATCGGTGCTGGGACCACAACTGTTTACAATATACATAGATGACCTGGAAGAGGGGACAGAGTGTAGTGTAAGAAAATTTGCAGATGACACAAAGATTAGTGGGGAAGCGGGTTGTGTAGAGGACACAGAAAGGCTGCAAAGAGATTTAGATAGGTTAAGTGAATGGGCTAAGATTTGGCAGATGGAATACAATGTCGGAAAGTGTGAGGTCATCCACCTTGGCAAAAAAAACAGTAAAAGGGAATATTATTTGAATGGGGAGAAATTACAACATGCTGCGGTGCAGAGGGACCTGGGGGTCCTTGTGCATGAATCCCAAAAAGTTAGTTTGCAGGTGCAGCAGGTAATCAGGAAGGCGAATGGAATGTTGGCCTTCATTGCGAGAGGGATGGAGTACAAAAGCAAGGAGGTCCTGCTGCAACTGTACAGGGTATTGGTGAGGCCGCACCTGGAGTACTGCGTGCAGTTTTGGTCACCTTACTTAAGGAAGGATATACTGGCCTTGGAGCGGGTGCAGAGACGATTCACTAGGCTGATTCCGGAGATGAGGGGGTTACCTTATGATGATAGATTGAATAGACTGGGTCTTTACTCCTTGGAGTTCAGAAGGATGAGGGGTGATCTTATAGAAACATTTAAAATAATGAAAGGGATCGACAAGATAAAGGCAGAGAGGTTGTTTCCACTAGTTGGGGAGGCTAGAACTAGGGGGCACAGCCTCAAAATACGGGGGAGCCAATTTAAAACCAAGTTGAGAAGGAATTTCTTCTCCCAGAGGGTTGTGAATCTGTGGAATTCTCTGCCCAAGGAAGCAGTTGAGGCTAGCTCATTGAATGAATTCAATTCACAGATCGATAGTTTTTTAACCAATAAGAGAATTAAGGGTTATGGGGAGCGGGCAGGTAAGTGGAGCTGAGTCCACGGCCAGATCAGCCATGATCTTTTTAAATGGCGGAGCAGGCTCGAGGGGCTAGATGGCCTACTCCTGTTCCTAATTCCTATGTTCTCATGTTCTGAATAGTCCTTGCATTGAAGCACCGAGCTTTCATACTTGCCTTTTTATTACACTTTGACCCTTTAGAATTTTGCTGCACAGTGGCCCTTTTTGTTTTTTGCATTGGGTTTCTCTGCCCTCCACTTTTACTCATCTCTTTTCTGTCTTTTGCTTTTGTCTCCATTTTTTTCCCTCTGTCTCCCTGCATTGGTTCCCATCCCCCTGCCATATTAGTTTAACTCCTCCCCAACAGCACTATCAAACACTCCCGCTCGGACATTGGTTCCCGTCCTGCCCAGGTACAGACCGTCTGGTTTGTACTGGTCCCACCTCCCCCAGAACCAGTTCCAATGCCCCAGGAATTTGAATCCCTTCCTGCTGCACCACTGCTCAAGCCACGTATTCATCTGAGCTATCCTGCAATTCCTACTCTGACTCGCTGATGGCACTGGTAGCAATCCCGAGACTACTACTTTTGAGGTCCTACATTTTAATTTAGCTCCTAGCTCCTTAAATTAGTCTCGTAGGACCTCATCCCTTTTTTTTACCTTATCGTTGGTACCAATGTGCACCACGACAACTGGCTGTTCACCCTCCCTTTCAGAATGTCCTGCACCCGCTCCGAGACAGCCTTGATCCTTGCACCAGGGAGGCAACATACCATCCTGGAGTCTCGGTTGCGGCTGCAGATACGCCTGTCTATTCCCCTCACTATCGCTCTCCCACTCTTTTTCCTGCCCTCCTGTGCAGCAGAGCCCGCCATGGTGCCATGAACTTGGCTGCTGCTGCCCTCCCCTGATGAGTCATCCCCCTCAACAGTACTCAAAGCGGTACATCTGTTTTGCAGGGGGATGACCGCAGGGGACCCCCTGCACTACCTTCCTTGCACTGCTCTTCCTGCTGGTCTTCCATTCCCTAGCTGGCTGTGGACCCTTCACCTGCGGTAAGAGCATCTTGCTAAACGTGCTACTCACGTCATTCACAGCATCGTGGATGCTCCAGAGTAAATCCACCCTCAACTCCAATTCCGCAACGCGGACCATCAGGAGCTGGAGGCGGATACACTTCCCGCACATGTAGTCGTCAGGGTCACCGGAAGTGTCCCTGAGTTCCCACATGGTACAGGAGGAGCATATCACGTGACCGAGCTCTCCTGCCATGACTTATCCCTTAGATACACTTAAATTGGCAACAACAATGCTGAAGTTAACTCACTGTTATAGAAGTGAATAAAGAAAAACTACTCACCAGTCACCAGCCAATCACTTACCCCCTTGGCTATGACGTCGCCTTTCTGTTTCTTTCTACTTCTTTTTTGCCTTCTCCCTGTAGCTGCACAGGCACGCCTTTATCGGCCTCTCCGACCCCGGACTCACGCCTCAGCGACGCACCTCCCAACTGCTGAACTCGCGGCCTTTATAGGCCTCTCGCCGACCCCAGACTCACGCCTCAGTGACGCACCTCCCAACTGCTGAAATCGCGGCCTTTATAGGCATCTCACCGACCCCGGACTCACGCCTCAGTGACGCACCAGGCAAGCTGTGTGTGGCAAACATGGCTCGTAGGCTTTCAATAGTGGCCGTGGACGTGGTTACAGGCATTATTGCACATTCAATCAATTTTTAGTAAGCGTCCATGACAACCAAAAACAGCTTGTCTAGAAATGGGCCTGCATAGTCCACGTGGATCCTCGACCATGGTTTGGAGGGCCACGACCACAAACATAGCGGTGCCTCTCTGGGTGCATTGCTCAGCTGAAGTGTTGCACTGGCGCACTGTAGGGGAGGACGAAAACCCCCTCATTTTACCCAGAAGGAAAAGGGCTGTGGGATCAGTCTGGGCTGTGAATTGAAACCGATGGAAGGAAAACTTTGGGACACTAATGAATTTTAAAAGAGCAGACAAGGCCTGCAGGGGATAAAAGGGGGTGCATTCATGGAGACTCCCCCCCCAGTGTTTGGACTCATAGGAAAGGGAATTTAATTTGGAACTATCTACCAGAAAGTTTGAAATCCTAAAGTGCACATGGAAGAAACTACGAACTTTAATCGAATTTGGGATTTTTTAAAAGATGTATGTTGGATCAGCAAGAAAAGGGGTGGAGTCTATATCTAAAGGACCAATTTGGACATTGGAACTAATCAAATTGTCTGGGAACTGTATACCCTCGAAACTTGCCCCTTGAAAATATTAGCATTTAAACAATGCCACATACATATTCCAACACCTTTTTCATCAGGCATAGAAATATCTGGCTCAGGCCAGACTAGCACAATGGCTACAGGAGGCCAATGCAATCAACACCCACTCAAACCTTGAGTAGGTTAACATCAATCTAAAACTGCTGCAATTTTCAAAATCAAAAGTCCACCAATGAGAAGAATCGACTTCAGCAGGAGAGGCGGACTGGATAATTTGGCTGTAAAAAAAGGGTTTCTGACATAGTAAAAGAAGTGATGATTTCCCTGCCCTCGTCATCCACAGCCAGCAAGTCTCTCGACACTGAAGGAAAACCAGTGTCCGAAGACACCGAAGATAGAAGAAACAACCCACCAGACTGCGGAAGGCACAGTAGTGAGTATAACCTCTGGTCCCTAGAACTCCCAACTCAGTTAGGCCAGGAAAGATGGGAGGTTGGGCATTGTACTGCTAAACTGGTGTAAAGATTTTCGTTGGGTCCGTTTTAGTGGGATTTAGGGGGATTTTTTGTTGGTGTATTGCTGTTTGTTGAGTTACACCTTGTCAAATAAATTGGAAGCCAAAAGTTCCTCTTGGAATCACCTTGTCTCAGTTCTATTGTATTACATCTCCTGATCGTGAGTCTTATGTCAGAACCGTGTAAGGGAAGCTAGGAGCGCCTCGAAAATGCTCAACTGTGTGTCACAGGCTAGGGAAGAAGGGGTTAGGAGTGTTTGACACTCACAGGTGCCTCACAGGCTAGGCATAAGCTGTGGGGACGCACGAGTCTCAAAACCCCCTTCATAAGCTGTGGACACAGTCTCTCCAGGGGTGCTCTTGCAGCACTCAGGGTACCTCACAGGCCAGGCATAAGCTGTGAGGGCAGAAGCCCAGAGAGAGACACCCAAGGCACAACAACCCTGTGAAAACCCCTTACAGCACGCATGACTCTAAATCTGAGTCGATGCCAGGCCACCACACATGGGATCTGGCTATGGCTTTCATCATTACAATGCCTGGGTGGGTGATGTGCAGTTCACATATAAACGTATCTCTGCCTTTCTTGGGCAAGACCACGCGATTGCCCCACAATAGACAATTCACCTGCAGGGACATAGAAACATGGAAAATAGGTGCAGGTGTAGGCCATTCGGCCCTTCGAGCCTGAAACTCGTCTTTGCGTCTGTGGAATGGCTTAATCGCCTCCTGCATCTCCGCTGGGACACCGGATCAGCTCCCATGGAGAACACAGTTTTTCATCAAGGACAGTAAAGAATTCTGGCTGGTCGAGATCCTGATCTCACGGGCTGTAACAGGGGACTTCTCATTCTCGAATGCTTCCATGACCATGAGCAAGTCCGCTGGCTGTGCCATTTCCACCCCGGTGGTGGGCAATGGCAGCCGACTGAGAGCATCTGCGCAGTTCTCTGTACCTGGTCTGTGGCGGATTACATCGTTGTATGCCGACAGCGTGAGCGCCCATCTTTGGATGCGGGCAGAGGCACTGGTATTAATCCCTTTGCTCTCAGAGAACAGCGATATGAGCGGCTTGTGGTCAGTTTCAAGTTCAAACTTGAGGCCAAATAAGTACTGGTGCATTTTCTTCACCCTGTAAACGCACGCCAGGGCCTCTTTTTCAATCATGCTGTAGGCTCTTTCGGCCTTGGACAATCCCCGATTCGTTAGCCTGTTGTAACACACACCCGACCCCATATGATGACGCATCACAAGCTAGCACTAATCATTTACAAGGGTTATAAAGGACAAGCAGTTTGTTTGAACACAACAGATTTCTGGCTTTCTTAAAGCAGCCTTTTGAGAATTCCCCCATACCCTTGCGCAGTAGCACATGTAGGGGTTCTAGCAGAGTGCCTAACCCAGGTAGGAAATATAGAAACAGAGAAAATAGGTGCAGGAGTAGGCCATTCGGCCCTTCGAGCCTGCACCACCATTCAATAAGATTATGGCTGATCATTCACCTCAGTACCTCTTTCCTGCTTTCTCTCCATACCCCTTGATCCCTTTAGCTGTCAGGGCCATATCTAACTCCCTCTTGAATATATCTAACGAATTGGCATCATGAACTCTCTGCGGTAGAGAATTCCACAGGTTAACAACTCTCTGAGTGAAGAAGTTTCTCCTCATCTCGGTCCTAAATGGCTTACCCCTTATCTTTAGACTGTGACTCCGAAATAGTTAAGGAGTCCCAGGAACGACCGCAGCTCCATCACGTTCTGTGGTCTCGGGGCGTTCTTGATGGTCTCCGTCTTGGCGTCGGTGGGTCTGATGCCATCTGCTGCGATTCTTCTTCCCAAGAACTCGACATCCTGCGCCAGGAAAACACACTTCGAGCATTTCCACCTGAGCCCCACGTGATCCAACTAACTAAGAACCTCTTCCAGATTCTTCAAGTGCTCAATGGTGTCCCGACCTGTAACCAGTATGTCGTCCTGGAAAACCATGGTGCAAGGAACCGACTTTAGCAGACTCTCCATGTTCCGCTGGAAGATAGCCTCGGCCGATCGAATCCCGAACGGGCACCAGTTACAGATGAACAGATCTTTGTGCATGTTCCTCCAGTTCCTGCGTCATGTAGGCCGAGGTCAGGTCCAGCTTGGTGAACGTCTTCCCTCCAGCCAGGGTCGCAAATAGGTCGTCTGCCTTGGGTACCGGGTACTGGTCCTGCAGCGAGAAACAGTTAATCATTACTTTATAGTCCCCACAAATTTTAACTGTGCCGTCCTCTTTAAGTACCGGGACAATCGGACGGGCCCAGTCATTGAATTCCACCGGCACGATGATGCCTTCTCGCTGCAACCTGTCTCGCTCAATTTCCATTTTTTCACGCATCATGTACGGTATCGCCCGTACCTTGTGGTGGATGGGTCACGTACGGGGAACCAAATGGATCTGCACTTTCGCTCCCGAGAAGCTTCCAATGCCTGCTTGAACAACGATGGGAACTTGCTCAGAACCTGGGCACATTAAGCGTCATCGACAGACGAAAGCGCTCGGATGTCGTCCCAGTTCCAGTGGATTTTTCTCAGCCAGCTTCTGCCAAACAAGGTGGGGCCATCCCTTGGCACAATCCACAGCAGGAGTTCGTGTACTGCTCCATCATAGGGGACTTTGACTTCTGCACTGCCAATTACAGGGATTAGTTCCTTGGTGCCGTGTACATTCTGCCATGTACGTTTTTGCTCGAAACCAACGTTACTTTATGCACAGTACTAGCCGAAACTTCTTTACTTTGCAAAATCTATTTGGTGTTGTCGCTAAATGCCTGGGCTATCATTATGGCTTTACTTAGATTCAGAGTTTCTACAGTCAACAGTTTGCGAAGGATTGTCTCATGTCCAATGCCTAGTATAAGAAAGTCTCTGAGCATTTGTTCTTGGAATCCCTCAAACTCACAATGTCCTGCGAGGCGCCTTAGTTCGGCGACATCGCTCGCCATTTCCTGGCCCTCCGATTGTTGACATATGTAGAACCGATATCTCACCATCAAAATGCTTTCCTTAGGATTTCGGTGATCCCGGACCAGCGTACACAATTCTTCATAGGATTTCTGTTGGCTTTGCCGGAGCCAGGTGATTCTTCATGAGGCCATAGGTTGTTGGCCGACAGACAGTTAGGAGGATCGCCCTTTGTTTGGTAGTGTTCTCCTCCCCTCCCAGCTCATTGGCCACGGAGTACTGGTCGAGTCTCTCCATGAAGGCCTTCAATCGTCCCCTTCTAAGAACTTCTCCAGGATACTGACTGTCCTTTGCATTTTCGCGCGGTTGTTCGTTACCTTGTCTTCAATTGGTACATTCATAATAAAGGATGAAACTGAGTACTGTGTACAAAGAGCAAGTGTGACCTTAGCTCCTTTAATAAGACTCCAGAGTGCAGGTACCTCGTCGGTGACCTGCTTATATACCGTGCTCCGAAGGGATGCTGGGATCCCTTGAGACTCCAACAGGTGGGCCCTCTGGTGGTCAGGTGTCATACAGGTTACAAGGGGTTAAATACATAACACCAGGGATGAGGGACTTCACTGCCTGAAATGGTGATGGAGGCAGATTCAATTGTGGCTTTCAAAAGTGAATTGGATAAGTACCTGGAGGAAAAAAATAATGCAGGGATATGGGGAAAGGGCAGGGGAGTAGGACTAGCTGAAGTAAGCAGGTGTGGGCTTGACGGGCCTAATGGCCTCCTTCTGTGCTGTAACCATTCTATGATTCTAATTTTAAAGGGGCTGCAGGAACATAGAGACTTGGGGGTGTATGTACTGGTTAGGCCCCGGCTGGCCTATTGTGTTCAATTCTTGGTACAAGAATTTAGGAAGGATGTCAATGTCTTAAAGAGGGTGCAGAAAATGATTACCAGAATGGTATTAGGGATGAGGGACTTCAGTTATGAGGGGAGACTGTAGAAGCTGGGGTTGTTCTCCTTCGAGCAGAGAAGGTTAAGAGATTTGATAGAGGCATTCAAAATCATGAACTGTTTTGATAGAGTAAATAAGGAGGAACTGTTTCTAGTGGCAGAAAGGTCAGTAATCAGAGGACACAGATTTAAAGTGATTGGAAAAAGAACCAGAGCTGACATGTAGAAAAAAATATTTACGCAGTGAGTTGATGTGATCTGGAATGCACTGCCAGAAGCACATTCAATAGTAACTTTCAAAAGGGAATTGGATAAATATAAGTATCGAAACATATGAGGAAGAAGGGAATAGAGGGTTATACTGATAAATTTAGATAAGAAAAGACGGGAGGAGGCTCGAGTGGTGCATAAACGCCGGCATGGACTGGTTGGGCCGAATGGCCTGTTTCTGTGTCGTATATCCTGCACGGTAGAAGGTGTCCTCAATGTGAAGACAGGACTTCATCTCTGTAATATTGTGTATACATATATAGGGCCCAAGTTTCCATACGATAAAAAACGGGCGCCCCTCCGAGCTGGGCGCCCGTTTTTCGCGCCTAAAACGGCGCCTAAAAAAAAATTGCAATTCTGGAGCGTTCTGCAGCTCCTTGTCTGCCTGGCGCGGCGCCCAGGGGGGCGGAGCCTACACTCGCGCCGATTTTGTAAGTGGGAGGGGGCGGGTACTAGTTAAATTAGTTTTTTTCCTGCCGGCAACGCTGCGCGTGCGCGTTGGAGCATTCGCGCATGCTCAGTGTGAAAAAAACATTGGCACTCGGCCATTTTTGTAGTTCTTTGTAGCTGTTTAATTTTCGAACATTTTTTTAATAAAAGCACATTGCCATCAGCACATCAGCACTTGCAGCCTTCTCACTGTCTCCTTCCCCCCTCCCCCCGCGGGAAGAACGGGCGCCTCCTCTCCCCCCCGCGGGAAAGAACGGGCGCCTCCTCCCCCCTCCCCCCGGGAAGAACGGGCGCCTCCTCTCCCCTCCCCCCCCCCCCCCGCGGGCAGAACGGGTGCCTCCCCCTCCCCCCGCGGGAAAGAATGGGCGCCTCCTCTCCCCTCCCCCCCCCCTGCAGGCAGAACAGGCGCCTCCCCCCCCGCGGGAAGAACGGGCGCCTCAGGCTGACTGCAGAATTCTCCATGCCTGAAGCACTTTCACACAGGTAGGAAGATGGTTTATTTAATCTTTTCTTTGCTTATAAATGTTTATTCAGGTTGGATTTATTTGTATAATATTTGTAGAAGTATAAATAAGGATTTATTGTAGAATTTAATGAGTTCCCTTCCCCCCCATCCTCCCCCACCTCGTTTTGGACGCCTATTTTGTAACCTGCGCCTGATTTTTTAATGTGCAGAACAAGTTTTTTCAGTTCTACAAAAATCTTCACTTGCTCCATTCTACTTTAGTTTGGAGTATGTTTTCACTGTGGAAACTTTGAAATCAGGCGTTAGTGGCTGGGCGATCCTCCTAACTGTCTGTCGGCCAACAACCTATGGCCTCATGAAGAATCACCTGGCTCCGGCAAAGCCAACAGAAATCCTATGAAGAATTGTGTACTCTGGTCCGGGATCACCGAAATCCTAAGGAAAGCATTTTGATGGTGAGATATCGGTTCTACATGTGCCCCCTTTTGAAGAAAAAATTCTGTTCCAAAGTAGAACTGTTCTACCTGACTAGAACTGCAGAAAAAAAAATGTGGAGAATTGCGATTTCTAAGATAGTCCGTTCTCCACCAGTTGCTCCTAAAAATCAGGCGCAAATCATGCAGAGAGAGAGAGAGAGAGAGAGAGATAGCTCCATCTTGTGGTCTCCTGTGGCACTGCAGCCAGTGCTGTGAACAAATAAAGAGGGAACAAGTCACCTGACTAGAGTTCCAGAGTGTTCTGCTATCTTAAGGCTGTGTGTGTGTTTGTGAGTTGTTCTGAAGATACAACAATGGCGATGATAATGGAATAATCGGGAAAAAAAGCTGCAATTTTTGTTGGTGGATGGTTCAACCAACCGACAGAGGGATTTTGAGAGCTTCTCTGTTTTGATTAACAGCTACAAATCCAAGGTAAATTACAAGCACACGTGTTTGAACTGCCAGAGTCTAGATGGCCATGCCTATGGGAATAATAGGGCATTTGGGGGAGGTTCAACGCGACCATGAAAGTTTCTGAGCGTATGTAGAGCGGCTGGAAATGTTTTTCACCGCAAATAATATCCTCGAAGTCCCCAATGATGAAAACCATAACTAGGTGGTGTTAGAAAGACAATGGGCTATTTTCTTAACTGAAGCAGGGCCCGAGGTGTAAGAAACCCTGAAAAATTTGCTTGTGCCTGTCAAGCCAAAGGACACAACTCTTAAGCAGAGAACAGCACGACAGTCCTGAGCCCCTTGAAATTGCTGAAAGCTATCGTTTCGGAATACGAGATCAGTTAACCGAAGAAAATATCAGTGAGTACATTGCAGCAGTAAAAAGCTATCTATTCACTATAATTTTGGAAATTTTCAAGACTGAGCATTGCGTGACCACTTTGTTTGTGGGATGAAAAATGATGCTATCAAAAGAAAGTTATTGACAACTCCTAACTTGACTTTTCATTTAGCTTGTCAGACAGCTATGCCAATTGACATGGCCGACCAATATTCCCGAGAATTTCGGGTAACATTTCCAGTCGTCAGACAACAGCCAAGATTAGTGAAGACAAATGTAGGTCCCTTGCAGTCAGATTCAGGTATATTCATCATGGGGAACAAAGAAAAGACGGACTGCTTAAACAAATACTTTGGCTCTGTCTTCACGAAGGAAGACACAAATAACCTTCTGGAAATACTAAGGGACCGGGTGTCCAGTGACAAGGAGGAACGGAAGGAAATCCTTATTAGGCGGGAAATTGTGTTAGGGAAATTGATGGGATTGAAGACTGATAAATCCCCGGGGCCTGATAGTCTGCATCCCAGAGTACTTAAGGAAGTAGCCCTAGAAATAGTGGATGCATTGGTGATCATTTTCCAACAGTCTATCGACTCTGGATCGGTTCCTATGGACTGGAGGGTAGCAAATGTAACACCACTTTTTAAAAAAGGAGGGAGAGAGAAAACAGGGAATTATAGACCGGTTAGCCTGACATCGGTGGTGGGGAAAATGTTGGAATCAATTATTAACGATGAAATAGAAGCACATTTGGAAAGCATTGATGGGATCGGTCCAAGTCAGCATGGATTTATGAAAGGGAAATCCTGCTTGACAAATCTTCTAGTATTGTTTGAGGATGTAACTGGTAGAGTGGACAAGGGAGAACTGGTGGATGTGGTGTATTTGGACTTTCAAAAGGAAGCAGAGAGTCGGGATAAACGGATCCTTTTCAGAAGGGGTGCTGCAGGGTTCAGTGCTGGGACCCCAGCTATTTACAATATACATTAATGATTTGGATGAGGGAATTGAGTTTAATATCTCCAAGTTTGCAGATGACATTAAGCTGGATGGCGATGTGAGCTGTGAGGAGGACACTAAAAAGCTGCAGGGTGACTTGGACAGGTTAAGTGAGTGGGCAAACGAGTGGCAGATGCAGTATATTGTGGATAAATGTGAGGTTATCCACTTTCGTGGCAAAAACACGAAGGCCGAATATTATCTGAATGGCGTCAGATTAGGAAAAGGGGAGGTGCAACCAGACCTGGGTGTCATGGTGCATCATTCATTGAAAGTTGGCCTGCAGGTACAGCAGGCGGTGAAGAAGGCAAATGGTATGTTGGCCTTCATAGCTAGGGGATTTGAGTATCGGAGCAGGGAGGTCTTACTGCAGTTGTACAGGGCCTTGGTGAGGCCTGACCTGGAATATTGTGTTCAGTTTTGGATTCCTAATCTGAGGAAGGGCATTCTTGCTTTGAGGGAGTGCAGCGAAGGTTCACCAGACTGATTCCCGGGATGGCAGGACTGACATATGAGGAGTGACTGGATCGACTGGGCCTGTATTCACTGGAGTTTAGAAGGATGAGAGGGGATCTCATAGAAACATATAAAATTCTGACGGGACTGGACAGGTTAGATGCAGGAAGAATGTTCCCGGTGTTGGGGAAGTCCAAAACCAGGGGACATAGTCTAAGGATAAGAGGTAAGCCATTTGGGACTGAGATGAGGAGAAACTTCTTCACTCAGAGAGTTGTTAACCTGTAGAATTCCCTACTGCAGAGAGTTGTTGATGCCAGTTCATTGGATATATTCAAAAGGGAGTTAGATATGGCCCTTACGGCTAAAAGGATCAAGGGGTATGGAGAGAAAGCAGGAAAGGGGTACTGAGGTGAATGATCAGCCATGATCTTATTGAATAGTGGTGCAGGCTCGAAGGACCAAATGGCCTACTCCTGTACCTATTTTCTATGTTTCTATCATGGGGCTGTGTTTGAGGTACATAATCTGAATTAAGTGAAAAGTTAGCGGCGGCCGAGATCGGTGAAACATAGAAACATAGAAACATAGAAAATAGGTGCAGGAGTAGGCAATTCGGCCCTTCTAGCCTGTACCGCCATTCAATGAGTTCATGGCTGAACATGAAACTTAAGTACCCCATTCCTGCTTTCTCGCCATATCCCTTGATCCCCCTAGTAGTAAGGACTTCATCGAACTCCTTTTTGAATATATTGAGTGAATTGGCCTCAACAACTTTCTGTGGTAGAGAATTCCACAGGTTCACCAATCTCTGGGTTTAGAACTTTCTCCTCATCTCGGTCCAAATGGCTTACCCCTTATCCTTAGACTGTGACCCCTGGTTCTGGACTTCCCCAACATTGCGAACATTCTTCCTGCATCTAACCTGTCTGAACCCATCAGAATTTTAAACGTTTCTATGAGGTCCCCTCTCATTCTTCTGAACTCCAGTGAATACAAACCCAGTTGATCCAGTCTTTCTTGAGAGGTCAGTCCCGCCATCCCGGGAATCAGTTTGGTGAACCTTCGCTGTACTCCCTCAATAGCAAGAATGTCCTTCCTAAAGTTAGGAGACCAAAACTGTACACAATACTCCAGGTGTGGCCTCACCAAGGCCCTGTACAACTGTAGCAACACCTCCCTGCCCCTGTACTCAAATCCCCTCAATATGAAGGCCAACATGCCATTTGCTTTCTTAACCGCCTGCTGCACCTGCATGCCAACCTTCAATGACTGATGTACCATGACACCCAGGTCACGTTGCACCTCCCCTTTTCCTAATCTGTCACCATTCAGATAATAGTCTGTCTTCCTGTTTTTACCACCAAAGTGGATAACCTCACATTTATCCACATTATACTTCATCTGCCATGCATTTGCCCACTCACCTAACCTATCCAAGTCACTCTGCAGCCTCATAGCATCCTCCTCGCAGCTCACACTGCCACCCAACTTAGTGTCATCTGCAAATTTGGAGATACTACATTTAATTCCCTCGTCTAAATCATTAATGTACAGTGTAAACAGCTGGGGCCCCAGCACAGAACCTTGTGGTACCCCACTAGTCACTGCCTGCCATTCTGAAAAGTACCCATTTACTCCTACTCTTTGCTTCCTGTCTGACAACCAGTTCTCAATCCATGTCAGCACACTACCCCCAATCCCATGTGCTTTAACTTTGCACATTAATCTCTTGTGTGGGACCTTGTCGAAAGCCTTCTGAAAGTCCAAATACACCACATCAACTGGTTCTCCCTTGTCCACTCTACTGGAAACATCCTCAAAAAATTCCAGAAGATTTGTCAAGCATGATTTCCCTTCCACAAATCCATGCTGACTTGGACCTATCATGTCACCTCTTTCCAAATGCGCTGCTATGACATCCTTAATAATTGATTCCATCATTATACCCACTACTGAGATCAGGCTGACCGGTCGATAATTCCCTGTTTTCTCTCTCCCTCCTTTTTTAAAAAGTGGGGTTACATTGGCTACCCTCCACTCCATAGGAACTGATCCAGAGTCAATGGAATGTTGGAAAATGACTGTCAATGCATCCGCTATTTCCAAGGCCACCTCCTTAAGTACTCTGGGATGCAGTCCATCAGGCCCTGGGGATTTATCGGCCTTCATTCCCATCAATTTCCCCAACACAATTTCCCGACTAATAAGGATTTCCCTCAGTTCCTCCTCCTTACTGGACCTTCTGACCCCTTTTATATCCGGAAGGTTGTTTGTGTCCTCCTTAGTGAATACCGAACCAAAGTACTTGTTCAATTGGTCTGCCATTTATTTGTTCCCCGTTATGACTTCCCCTGATTCTGTCTGCAGAGGACCTATGTTTGTCTTTACTAACCTTTTTCTCTTTACATATCTATAGAAACTTTTGCAATCCGTCTTAATGTTCCCTGCAAGCTTCTTCTTGTACTCCATTTTCCCTGCCCTAATCAAACCCTTTGTCCTCCTCTGCTGAGTTCTAAATTTCTCCCAGTCCCCGGGTTCGCTGCTATTTCTGGCCAATTTGTATGCCACTTCCTTGGCTTTAATACTATCCCTGATTTCCCTTGATAGCCACGGTTGAGCCACCATCCCTTTTTTATTTTACGCCAGACAGAAATGTACAATTGTTGTAGTTCATCCATGCGGTCTCTAAATGTCTGCCATTGCCCATCCTTAAGTATCATTCGCCAATCTATCCTAGCCAATTCACGCCTCATACCTTCAAAGTTACCCTTCTTTAAGGAGGAAGTTAGCAATTTTGGCAATTTCTTTATCTGTTGGAGCGCTAAATGGCCTTCGCATGGCGCTGGAGCAGTGCTGAAAGCGGGGTGGTGGAAATGTGCAGCCAATTTCAGATAAATTTAATTCACTCGTAACTAGTCACCTAGTCATTGGGCTTCTTAAAGGGGATGCCTTGCAGGTTTATTCTGCTGATTCTCACAGGTCAGTGGCTGCTTAGTGAGGGCCATTATGGCAGCTGGGGCCTCGCATCTCTCAGACGCCGAATTGGAGACACTGGTTGGGATAGTGGAGGACAGGAGGTGCATCCTTTTTCCTCCAGCTGGGAGATCCGCTCCACAGCTTCTCAGAACTATCTGGACAGAGATAGCTACTGAGGTGTCAGGCACATCCACACAGGATGTCTGCCTACTCACAGTTATTGCTTCATTTGATGCTTTGCTTAGAATCACAGCTGCTTAAGCTGCCCATCCATTTCTTGCACATACATAAGTGCACTGTGACTCATCTTTTGCAGGCCAAGAGGGCACATAACAGGTTGCAGCAGCAAACAGGCCGAGCGGGGGGGGCAGCTTGAACTGCACTAGTTCACAGAACTGGAGGAGCGAGTACTTCACCTTATGGACTTGCAGTTGGCCATCACCATGGCAGTGGGGACTGCCTAGCCCATTAGGGCCAACATTGGTAAGTGAAACCCTTCCTCGCATCCCACCTAACCATCTTCAGCTGCTTCATCAATGACTTTCCCCCCATCATAAGGTCAGAAATGGGGATGTTCGCTGATGACTGCACGGTGTTCAGTGCCATTCGCAACTCCTCAGATAATGAAGCAGCCCATGCCCGCATGCAACAAGACCTGGACGACATTCAAGCTTGGGCTGATAAGTGGCAACTATCTTCATGCCACACGAGTGCCAGGCAATGATTATCTCCAACAAGCAAGAATCTAACCCCTGCCCCTTGACATTACCTTCGCCAAATCCCCCACAATCAACATCCTGGGGGTCACCATTGACCAGAAACTTAACTAGACCAGCCACATAAACACTGTGGCAACAAGAGCAGGTCAGAAGCTGGGTATTCTGCAGCGAGTGTCTTACCTCCTGACTCCCCAAAGCCTTTTCACCATCTATAAGGCACAAGTCAGGAGTGTGATGGAATACTCTCCACTTTGCTGGATGAGTGCAGCTCCAACAACACTCAATAAGCTCGACACCATCCAGGACAAAGCAGCCCACTTGATTGGCATCCCATTCACCACCTTAAACATTCACTCCCTCCATTACTGACGTATGTGGCTGCAGTGTGTACCACCTACAAGATGCACTGCAGCAACTCACCAAGGCTTCTTCGGCAGCACCTCCCAAACCTATGACCTCTATCACCTAGAAGGAAAAGGGTAGCAGGGGCATGGGATAATTCTTGCTAAATGTATTTCTCCCTAGCCTTCAACTGTCCCAATCCAAATTCCATGTAACTCTCCACTTCAACTTCAATTTCAATCCCTCTAACAGATACCAGTATGTTTAACTATATCCTGATTGTTTCATTAATTAGATAGTTTCTCAATGGAGTATGTGTCAATGCTTTAAAAATTGTCTCATTTTCATGAGCCACATTAACCATTTCATGTCTTCAAGAATCTGTGCATGTCTGAGACCCGTTCCTCAGTGCAAATTCACGATGCATTTCCGGATGGTAATTGCTTCATATGTAACAAATCACATTTACACACTCACACCGGTATCTCATGCCACACGTGCCATCCGATACAAATCAATTCTGTGCCCATCTTTCTTGCAATTCCTTGTTTGAATTCCTCCAATCCGGATTACGCACCTGCCACAGTATCGAAACGGCTCTCATCAAAGTCACAAATGATATCCTTTGTGACTGTGGCAAAGGCAAACTATCACTCCTCATCTTTTTTGGTGGCACCTTATCGAATACCTTCTGGAAATCCAAATACACGACATCTACTGGTTCCCCTTGATCTACTCTGTTCGTTACATCCTCAAAGAACTCCAGCAAATTTGTCAAACATCATTCCCCTTCCATAAAACCATGCTGACTCTGCTTGACTGCATTATGATTTTCTAAATGTCCTGTTACTACTTCCTTCATGATGGACTCCAGCATTTTCCCAATGACAGATGTTAAGCTAACTGGTCTATAGTTTCCTGATGTCTGTCTCCCTCCTTTCTTAAATAGGGGCGTTACATTTGCAGTGTCCAGTCTGCTGGGACCTCTCCAGAATCCAGAGACTGTTGGTAGATTACAACCAATGCATCCAGTATCTCTGCAGCCACTTCTTTTAAGGTGTTAGGATGCAGGCCATCAGGTCCAGCGGAATTGTCCATCTTTAGTCCATTAGTTTGCCTAGTACTTTATCTCTAGTGATAATAATTGTTTTAAGTCCCCCCGCCCCCCCCCCCCACAATAGCCCTTTGATTATTAACTATTGGGACGTTTTAATATCTTCTACCGTGAAGACCGATACAAAATATTTGTTCAAAGTCTCTGCCATTTCCCTGTTACCCATTATTAATTCCCCATTCCATCCTCTAATGGACCAACATTTACTTTAGCTACTCTCTTTTTATATACCTATAGAAGCTCTGACTGTCTGTTGTTATATTTCTTGCTAGTTTACTCTCATAATCTATCTTCCCTGTCTTTATCGGTTTTTTTAGTCGTCCTTTGCTTGTTTCTAAAAAATTTTCAATTATCTGGCCTTCCACTATTCTTCACAACCTACCATTACTATCAATGAGATTACGTCCCAAAACACAGAAAAATACATAAATTTTAAAAAAAACTCACATATTTAAAATTAATTGAAATTGAATTAAATTAAATGTTTTGGAAAAAAATGTTTCAAATTTTTTAAAATGTTTTAATACAGTTAAAATAAACTTATCTTAATGGACAGGGTTTTAAATATAAAAATTAGTGATAAAATTTAATTTTTTTATCTTTTAAAACTCTTGCGCTGGAAAAACAGGCCTTACTTCAGCTTATACCAGACATAAGAGTTTTAAACATATTCGCTGGGTAGGAGTTGGGCAAATAGCCCAATCTCTGCCCTCAAATGCCCTTCTACCGGGGGTTTCGTGTGATCTTTTAAAATAAATGTTGACAGATCGCACGTGCCGAGTTTAGGTGAATGCTCTTCGAGGGCCTAAACTCGGAACTTGCGGTGTCTCTTCGGGCATGTGCACGCATTGTACGGAGAGGCTGCAATTTACGGTCCACTTTTATTCTTTTCCACTGTTTCTCCCCCTAGGACAACACTGTATCCTATATGCAAATGAAGATTGAATGAGTAAGAATTGAAAAATGTTTTATAATGAGGCTGGCTGCTACACAAATATACAATTACAGACTGCATTTCATCTGACTCTTCCCAAACCTGTTGAGAACCTGTTGTCACTAGCTGCCAAAATGAAATGAGATGTTCTGTTTCCGACTACTGTTAGCCTTCAATTGAATAAGCACATTTACAGTTTGGAAGAAATCTACTTACTATCTTTAACAATGTAACCAGCTCATCTATGGCTGTATTCGCATCAGAGAAGAATTGTTCGAGTGTTAAAGATGACCAATTCAGTAAAGTGACTCCTTGTCTCAGAACAGACTCAATCTAAATGAAAAAGAAACATGTGATCGTGAAATTATTATGACTGCTTCATAACCAAAATATAAAAACCAAATATAAAAACTGCGCCTTTGGCCGCCTGAGGAAAAAGAGTGTTTGAAGACCAAGCCCTCAAAACTGCCACTAAGCTCATGGTCTGCAGGTCTGTAGTAATACCCGCTCTCCTGTATGACTCAGAGACATGGACCATGTACAGTAGACACCTCAAGTCGCTGGAGAAATACCACCAGCGATTTCTCCGCAAGATCCTGCAAATCACTTGGGAGGACAGGCGCACCAACGTTAGCGTCCTCGTCCATGCCAACATCCCCTGCATTGAACCACTGACCACACTTGATCAGCTCTGCTGGGCAGGCCACATAGTCCGCATGCCAGACACGAGACTCCCAAAGCAAGTGCTCTACTCGGAACTCCTCCACGGCAAACGAGCCAAAGTTGGGCAACGAAAGCGTTACAAGAACACTTTCAAAGCATCCCTGATAAAGTGTGACATCCCCAGTGACACCTGGGAGTCCCTGGCCAAAAAACACCCTAAGTGGAGGAAGTGCATCCGGGAGGGCACTGAGCACCTCGAGTCTCATTGCTGGAAGCATGCAGAAATCAAGCACAGGCCGCAGAAGGCGCGTGCGGCAAACCTGTCCCACCCACCCCTCCCCTCAACGACTATCTGTCCCATCTGTGACAGAGTCTGTGGCTCTCATATTGGACTGTTCAGCCGCCAAAGAACTCACTTCAGGAGTGGAAGCAAGTCTTCCTCAATTCTGAGGGACTGCCTATGAAGATGATGATAATAAAAACTGCTATCATTCATCCTGGTTCATCTTTACATCTCGAGATGAATTTATAACACTGATAAAAATGAATAGCTTTGATCTAACATAGAAACATAGAAACATAGAAAATAGGTGCAGGAGTAGGCCATTCGGCCCTTCCAGCCTGCACCGCCATTCAATGAGTTCATGGCTGAACATGCAACTTCAGTACCCCATTCCTGCTTTCTCACCATACTCCTTGATTCCCCTAGTAGTAAGGACTTCATCTAACTCCTTTTTGAATATATTTAGTGAATTGGCCTCAACAACTTTCTGTGGTAGAGAATTCCACAGGTTCACCACTCTCTGGGTGAAGAAATTCCTCCTCATCTCTGTCCTAAATGGCTTCCCCCTTATCCTTAGACTGTGTCCCCTGGTTCTGGACTTCCCCAACATTGGGAACATTCTTCCTGCATCTAACCTGTCTAACCCCGTCAGAATTTTAAACGTTTCTATGAGGTCCCCTCTCATTCTTCTGAACTCCAGTGAATACAAGCCCAGTTGATCCAGTCTTTCTTGATAGGTCAGTCCCGCCATCCCGGGAATCAGTCTGGTGAACCTTCGCTGCACTCCCTCAATAGCAAGAATGTCCTTCCTCAGGTTAGGAGACCAAAACTGTACACAATACTCCAGGTGTGGCCTCACCAAGGCCCTGTACAATTGTAGCAACACCTCCCTGCCCTTGTACTCAAATCCCCTCGCGATGAAGGCCAACATGCCATTTGCTTTCTTAACCGCCTGCTGTACCTGCATGCCAACCTTCAATGACTGATGTACCATGACACCCAGGTCTCTTTGCACCTGCCCTTTTCCTAATTTGTCACCATTCAGATAATAGTCTGTCTCTCTGTTTTTACCACCAAAGTGGATAACCTCACATTTATCCACATTATACTTCATCTGCCATGCATTTGCCCACTCACCTAACCTATCCAAGTCGCTCTGCAGCCTCATAGAATCCTCCTTGCAGCTCACACTGCCACCCAACTTAGTGTCATCCGCAAATTTGGAGATACTACATTTAATCCCCTCATCTAAATCATTAATGTACAGTGTAAACAGCTGGGGCCCCAGCACAGAACCTTGCGGTACCCCACTAGTCACTGCCTGCCATTCTGAAAAGTCCCCATTTACTCCTACTCTTTGCTTCCTGTCTGACAACCAGTTCTCAATCCATGTCAGTACACTACCCCCAATCCCATGTGCTTTAACTTTGCACATTAATCTCTTGTGTGGGACCTTGTCGAAAGCCTTCTGAAAGTCCAAATATACCACATCAACTGGTTCTCCCTTGTCCACTCTACTGGAAACATCCTCAAAAAATTCCAGAAGATTTGTCAAGCATGATTTCCCTTTCACAAATCCATGCTGGCTTGGACCTATCATATTACCTCTTTCCAAATGCACTGCTATGACATCCTTAATAATTGATTCCATCATTTTACCCACTACCGATGTCAGGCTGACCGGTCTGTAATTCCCTGTTTTCTCTCTCCCTCCTTTTTTAAAAAGTGGGGTTACATTGGCTACCCTCCACTCCATAGGAACTGATCCAGAGTCAATGGAATGTTGGAAAATGACTGTCAATGCATCCACTATTTCCAAGGCCACCTCCTTAAGTACTCTGGGATGCAGTCCATCAGGCCCTGGGCATTTATCGGCCTTCAATCCCATCAATTTCCCCAACACAATTTCCCGACTAATAAGGATTTCTCTCAGTTCCTCCTCCTTACTAGACCCTCCGACCCCTTTTATATCCGGAAGGTTATTTGTGTCCTCCTCAGTGAATACCGAACCAAAGTACTTGTTCAATTGGTCCGCCATTTCTTTGTTCCCCGTTATGACTTCCCCTGATTCTGACTGCAGGGGACCTACGTTTGTCTTTACTAACCTTTTTCTCTTTACATATCTATAGAAACTTTTGCAATCCGTCTTAATGTTCCCTGCAAGCTTCTTCTCATACTCCATTTTCCCTGCCCTAATCAAACCCTTTGTCCTCCTCTGCTGAGTTCTAAATTTCTCCCAGTCCCCGGGTTCTCTGCTATTTCTGGCCAATTTATATGCCACTTCCTTGGCTTTAATGCTATCCCTGATTTCCCTTGATAGCCACGGTTGAGCCACCTTCCCTTTTTTATTTTTACGCCAGACAGGAATGTACAATTGTTGTAGTTCATCCATGCGGTCTCTAAATGTCTGCCATTGCCCATCCATTATGAAGATGTGGTTGCAAAGTGACCATGGTTGGGAACTAAATATTCCAGGATACTTAACTTTTAGAAGAGATAGGCAAAATGGAAAAGGAGGAGGGGTAGCCCTTATAATAAAGGATGGGATAAAGACAGTCGAGGGAATGATCTTAGCTCAGAAAATCAAGGATCAGTTTGGGTGGAGGTAAGAAACAGCAAGTGGCAGAAAAAATTAGTGGGAGTTGTTTCATCATCATCATCATCATCATAGGCAGTCCCTAAATCGAGGCAAAATGGAAAACATAGAAAATAGGTGCAGGAGTAGGCCATTCGGCCCTTCGAGCCTGCACCACCATTCAATAAGATCATCGCTGATCAGCACCTCAGTACCCATTTCCTGCTTTCTCTCCATACCCCTTGATCCCTTTAGCTGTAAGGGCCATTTCTAACTCCCTCTTGAATATATCCAATGAACTGGCATCAACAACTCTCTGCGGCGGAGAATACCACAGGTTAAGAACTCTCTGAGTGAAGAAGTTTCTCCTCATCTCGGTCCTAAATGGCTTACCCCTTATCCTTAGATTGTGTCCCCTGGTTCTGGACTTCCCCGACATCGGGAATATTCTTCCTGCATCTAACCTGTCCAGTCCCATCAGTATTTTATATGTTTCTATGAGATCCCCTCTCATTCTTCTAAACTCCAGTGAATACAGGCCCAGTCGATCCAGTCTCTCCTCATATGTCAGTCCTGCCATCCCGGGAATTAGTCTGATGAGTCTTCGCTGCACTCCCTCAATAGCAAGAACGTCCTTCCTCAGATTAGGAGACCAAAGCTGAACACAATATTCCAGGTGAGGCCTCACCAAGGCCCTGTACAAATGCAGTAAGACCTCCCTGATCATATACTCAAATCCCCTAGCTATGAAGGCCAACATGCCATTTGCCATCTTCACCGCCCACTGTACCTGCATGCCAACTTCAACGACTGATGTACCATGATACCCAGGTCTCGTTGCACCTCCCCTTTTCCTAATCTGCCGCCATTCAGATAATATTCTGCCTTCGTGTTTTTGCCACCAAAGTGGACAACCTCACATTTATCCACATTATACTGCATCTGCCAAGACTGGCTTCCACTCTAAAAGTGAGTTCTGAGGTGGCTGAACAGTCCAATACAGGAATTACAGTCTCTGTCACAGGTGGGACAGACAGTCGTTGAAGGAAAGGGTGGGTGGAAAGACTGGTTTTCCGCACGCTCCTTCCGCTGCCTGCACTTGTTTTCTGTATGCTCTTGGCGACAAGACTCGAGGTACTCAGCGCCCTCCCGGATGCTCTTCCTCCACTGAGGGCGGTCTTTGGCCAGGGACTCCCAGGTGTCGGTGGGGATGTTGTATTTTATCAAGGAGTCTTTGAGGTTGTCCTTGCAACGTTTCCTCTACCCACCTAGGGCTCGCTTGCTGTGCAGGAGTTCCAAGTAAAGCGCTTGCTTTGGGAGTCTTGTGTCAGGCATGCGAACAATGTGGCCTGCCCAACGAAGCTGGTCGAGTGTGGTCAGTGCTTCGTTGCTGAGGATGTTGGCCTGATCGAGGACGCTAACGTTGGTGCATCTGTCCTCCCATGGGATTTGCAGGAGACATCGTTGGTGGTATTTCTCCAGTGATTTGAAGTGTCTACTGTATATGGTCCACGTCTCAGAGTCATACAGGAGGGTGGGTATCATTAGAGCCCCATTGACCATGAGCTTGGTGCCAGATTTGAGGGCCTGATCTTCGAGCACTCTCTTCCTCAGGAGTTGTTTATAGGCTCCCAAACAGTAGTGGTAATGTAGGGCAGAGTATAAAATAGAGGCGCATGTAACAACGCTAATACAGTAATCATGGGGGACTTTAATCTACTGGGCAAACCAAATTTGCAGTAATAGTGTGGAAGACGAATTCATGGAATATATACAAAATAGTTTGCGAGAACAGTATGTTGAGGAACCAACTTGGGAACAGGCTATTTTAGATCTCGTACTGTACAATGTACAATTAATAACCTTGTAGTAAAAGGGCCCTTATGGAAGACTGACCATAATATGTTAGAATTTTATATGAAGTTTAAAAGTGATTTAGTTAAATCCAAAACTAGGGTCTTAAATCTAAACAAAGCAAACTATGTGAGTATAAGGGGCGAGTTGGCTAAGTTCGATTGGAAAACTTACTTAAAAGATATGATGATAGACAAGCAATGGTTAGCATTTAAAGAATTAATACATAATTTACAACAAATATACATTTCTTTAAGGTTCAAAAACGCTGGCCCAATCGTGGCTAACAAGAGAAGTTAAAGATAGTACTCGATCAAAGGAAGAGGCTTATAATGTTACCAAAAAGAGCAGTAAGCCTGAGGATTGGAAGGATTTTAGAATTCAGCAAAGGAGAACTGAGAAATTGATGAAGAAAGGGAAAATGGAATATAAGTCTAAACTAACAAGATGCATAAAAATAGACTGTAAAAGCTTCGATAGGTATGTAAAAAGGAAAAGAAATGTGGGTCCCTTACAGGCTGAGACAGAGAAATTATAATAGGAAACATAGAAACAAAGAAACATAGAAAATAGGTGCAGGAGTAGGCCATTCGGCCCTTCGAGCCTGCACCACCATTCAATGTGATCATGGTTGATCATGCAACTTCAGTACCCCTTTCCTGCTTTCTCTCTATACCCCTTGATCCCGTTAGCCATAAGGGCCACATCTAACTCCCTTTTGAATATATCTAACAAACTGGCATCAACAACTTTCTGTGGTAGAGAATTCCACAGGTTCACAATTCTCTGCATGAAGAAGTTTCTCCTCATCTCGGTTCTAAATGGCTTACCCCTTATCCTTCGACTGTGACCCCGGGTTCTGGACTTCCTCAACATTGGGAACATTCTTCCTGCATCTAACCTGTCTAATCCCGTCAGAATTTTATATGTTTCACAGAGATCCCTCTTATTCTTCTAAATTCTAGTGAATATAAGCCTAGCCGATCCAGTCTTTCTTCATATGTCAGTCCTGCCATCCCGGGAATCAGTCTGGTGAACCTTCGGTGCACTCCCTCAAAAGCAAGAATGTCCTTCCTCAGATTAGGAGACCAAAACTGAACACAATATTCAAGGTGTGGCCTCACCAAGGCCCTGTACAACTGCAGTAAGACCTCCCTGCTCCTCTACTCAAATCCTCTCGCTATGAAGGCCAACATACCATTTGCCTTCTTCACCACCTGCTGTACCTGCATGCCAACTTTCAATGACTGATGTACCATGACACCCAGGTCTCGTCCCCTTTTCCTAATCTATCACCATTCAGATAATATTCCGCCTCTCTCTTTTTGCCACCAAAGTGAATAACTTCACATTTATCGACATTATACTGCATCTGCCATGCATTTGCCCACTCACCTAACCTGTCCAAGTCACCCTGCAGCCTCTTAGCATCCTCCTCACAGCTCACATTGCCACCCAGCTTAGTGTCATCTGCAAACTTGGAGATATTACATTCAATTCCTACGTCCAAATCATTAATGTATATTGTAAATAGCTGGGGGCCCAGCATTGAACCTTGCGGTACCCCACTAGTCACTGCCTGCCATTCTGAAAAGGACCCGTTTATTTCTACTCTTTGCTTCCTGTCTTCCAACCAGTTCTCTATCCACGTCAAAACATTACCCCCAATACTATGTGCTTTAATGTTGCATACTAATCTCTTGTATGGGACCCTGTCAAAAGCCTTTTGAAAGTCCAAATACACCACATCCACCGGTTCTTCCTTGTCCACTCTACTAGTTACATCCTCAAAAAATTCTCGAAGATTTGTCAAGCATGATTTCCCTTTCATAAATCCATTCTGACTTGGACCGATCCTGTCACTGCTTTCCAAATGTGCAGCTATTTCATCTTTAATAATTGATTCCAACATTTTTCCCACCACCGATGTCAGGCTAACCGGTCTATAATTCCCTGTTTTCTCTCTCACTCCTTTTTTTAAAAAGTGGGGTTACATTAGCTACCTTCTAATCCATACGAACTGATCCAGAGTCTATAGAATGTTGGAAAATGACTATCAATGCGTCCACTATTTCGAGGGCCACTTCCTTACGTACTCTGGGATGCAGACTATCAGGCCCTGGGGATTTATCGGCCTTCAATCCCATCAATTTCCCGAACACAATTTCCTGGCTAATAATGATTTCCTTCAGTTCCTCCTTCTCGCTAGACCCTCGGTCCCCTAGTATTTCCGGAAGGTTATTTGTGTCCTCCTTTGTGAAGACAGAACCAAAGTATTTGTTCAATTGGTCTGTTATTTCTTTGTTCCCCATTATAAATTCACCTAATTCTGACTGCAAGGGACCTACGTTGGTCTTCACCAATCATTTTCTCTTCACATATCTACAGAAGTTTTTGCAGTCAGTTTTTATGTTCCCTGCAAGCTTACTCTCATACTCTATTTTCCCCCTTCTAATTAAACCCTTTGTCGTCCTCTGCTGAATTCTAAATTTCTCCCAGTCCTCAGGTTTGCTGCTTTATCTGGCCAAATAAGGAAATGGCCTAGAAATTAAATAAATACTTTGTGTCTGTCTTCACGGAAGAAGATGCAAAAAAACCTCCAGGAAATAGTGGAGAAGCAAGGGTCTAGCAAGAATGAGGAACTGAAAGAAATAAGTATTGGTAAAAAAATATTACTGGAGATATTAACGGGACTGAAAGCCGATAAATCCCCATGACCTGATGGCCTACATTCTGGGGTGTTGAAAGAGGTGGCTATAGAGATAATGGTATTTGGTATTGGTTGTCATCTTCCTTGGTTTGACCAATAGGAAATTCCTGGCCCAGCTGCTGTCCAGTAACCTTTACTGGGTGTCTGGTTGGGGGCAGTGGAGGACAGGATTATTTGGGCTCATCTGTGATTTTGCCCACCTCACTTAGCCAAATAGCAAGCTGGCATTTGGTGGTTGAAGGAGGCGGGGCAGGGATGGGGGTGAGGGTTGGATTTTAACAGCTTGGTTTCTGTGAGTTTCCTGCCGACGCGATTTTAACCAATGGGTCTCATTAACATGCAGCTAATGGTAAACTTCTCACCTGGAGTACTGTGTACCTGAGGACGGATATACTTACCTTAGAGGGAGTGCAGTGCAGATTGACTAGATTGATCCCTTGGATGAGAGAGCTGTCCCATGAGGTGAGATTGAGTAGATTGGGCCTATACTCGCTGTAGTTTAGAAGAATGAGTGGTGATCTCAGTGAAACATACAAGATTTTGAAGGGGATTGACAGGATCAATGCTGGCAGCTTGTTTCCTCTGGCTGGAGAGTCTAGGGGGCCGAAATTCAGCACCGCTGGAAACCTGTCGCTCCTCCCGACATTTTGGGGCCATCACAGCCAACAGTTTTTTGCCGGTGACCCGATCCATATTCACCTCTAAAAGTGAAAAAATGGTTTCCAACGTTAAGGAATCCTTCCAAAGTCCATTTTTCAGTGGTGTGGCTGTCATAATTGGAGTAGAATTCCCATGGAGAAATTCAGCATGTAGGTAAGTGTTTCTAATGAGCCAGTTGCTGCCTGGCCTTTTTAAAGGCCAGGGTTTGCAGCTTGGCCCTGAGGGTGGAAGGAGTTGCATTGAAGGATGGCTGGCATGAGAGCAGGAAGGAGGGCGAATAGGTTCACCAATCTGGAGCTCGAGACCCTGATGCAGGGTGTGGAGGATAGACGGCCAGTGATGTTTCCAGACGTGGGGAGACCAAGCAGTCGGTCATAAATAATGGCTGGAATGAGATAGCATATCAGAGGACGCCAGTGCAGTGCATGAAGAGATTCCACGACATCATCCGAGTAGTGATAGTACCTTGTCCACCAACTGCTGACCTTGCATCTGCGGCACACTCCTTCAACATGCTCCTGTCTCCCATACTCATTGTTTAGTCACTCAAGCAGCATTTCATTGTTCACGCCTCTATACATATGTGTGCATTCTCGCAATGGAGGCTCCCTTTCATCTCTCACTTTCAGCTGCATGTCACGGACAAACACTTGTGCACTCATTTCTGATGCGTCATCACAGTCGTACTCACCAACCATGCTTTCTTTTGCAGGCTAAACTGGCACACAATAGAGGTGAGCAAAGGATGACCGGGAGTGGTAATGCAGACACACAGATGCTCACACCTCCGGAGGAGAGGGTTCAGGCATTCGTCGGTGGCCATGCTGCATTCGCTGTGACCGACGGTCATGCTGAGGCTGATGTGGGTAAGTGAAGGCTCTCTTTTAATTATATCTCCTTCAATGCACCAGCACCTACTGTTCCTTTCCTTTATGGAAGTTGTAAAGTCCTTACTCTGCAGTATGAAACCACACGAGGCACATTCTGGGGACAAGGTCACTCTGTGACCTTAACTCTTTATTCAGAGGACTCCAAAGACAATGACCCTGCGTGGGACCTCCCTTTTTATACCTGTGTGATCAGGTAAGGAGTGTCTCCCACAAGTTCACCCCTTGTGGTCAAGGTGTGCATCTAGGTTGAATGTATACAGTAATACAGTGGTGTTACATTGTGGTTACATACATGACAGAAGTCTGCTAGTTGCATCCTCCATGCCTTCATCCCCCACCTCCCCTTCACGGCAGCCCTTCTCCCATTTATGTTTACAGATGCTACGCCCCCGCTGTGGGCAGCGGAACTGCCGACAACCATGTGGGCAGCATTGGTAAGTGAGGCCGTCGTTGAATGTGCTCGTTACTGTGCTATTCTTGACTAAAATGTGCTAGTTTCATGCTCCTTGTGTCAATACCCCACCTCCTGCTCCCGGCAGCCCTTCTCCCATTTGTGCTGGCGGATGAAAAATGGAGTGGCAGCACACCACAAATGGACACCACCTGTGAGACCACCTGCAGGCCTGAAGTACTGGTGTGTGGACAGCAGCTCTCTTAAGATCGGCAAGCACTTGTTGTGTACGCGTAAATAACTGACAAACTGAGCCAGGAGAAAATTAACTTAACTTAACTGTGTGCTTTTATACAACCCAAAATGATGTCCCAAACTGGCATGAACCAGCATGAGTACAGCATCTGTGAATAGCTCCCACTGTCCGTCGTGTGAGCTGTAACAAACAAATAGAGAATGAACACAACATATTTCCCTCCTTTTTAAAACCACAGTCTCTGTACAGACAAAGTTCTTGAGATAGCCAGGTCGTGTTATGATATGCTGAGACCGGCATGGAGCTTGCGGTGTTTGCTCTAGGTTTTGGTTGTGAAACACAACTGTGCCTCTGTTCCATCCTGCTGATCTCTTCGCACTAGGTTTGGTTGGGGGTTTGAGAATGTCCAATAGCCAGCGAAGATTCTGTCCAATCATGAGCTCAGCGGGTGTCTTCCCCGTTAGTGAGTGCTTTGTCGAACGGTATGTGTAGAGAATGATTTGAACCGCTTCGTCAAATGTATGGCTTGCTGCGTGGTTGGCTTTCAAACCCTCTTTGATGACACGGTTAAATCGCTCAACACCTCCGTTGCTTTGAGGATTGTACCGAGCAGTGAGGCGATGCTCGATAGCATGACGAATGAGGAAATCCGCAAACTGGTCGGACACAAACTTGGTCCATTGTCGTGATTATGACCTCTGGGAGGCCCCACTTCGCTGCAGAATAGTGACGATCGTTGATGAGGTCACTGAGCTTGTTGTAGCAATTTCTGGCCATTTGGAATGCAGGTCATGTACTACAACAAGGAAACGCTGGTGCTGTGGAACTGCTTCAACTGGACCGAAAATATCCAACTGAAGTCGTTGCCATGTTTTTTGTGGTCATGGAATGGGCTTCATTGGCACTAGTTGGATGTTTGTGGCTTTTTCGCTCAGACTGCATGCTTCGCAGTGTGAGACGAAAGAATTCCTCGATGCGAGTGTCAATCCCAGGCCACCATACTGAATCGCGACATCTCTGCTTCATGCAGACAATGCCAGGGTGTCCATCATGTACCAATGAGAGAACGCGCAGTTGAAGAGACATGGGAATTACTGCTCTATCACCACGAGCTAGGCAGCCATCGCAAAGTCTGTGGAAGGTTTTCAGCTCTTCTGGAATTTTCTTAGGCCACTCAGTCTGGAGGAAGTGGCACATGTGCTGGAGCGTAGCATCACACCGTGATTTGATTTTGAGTTAGTCACAGGAGACAAGGTTTCTGATGGACTGAGTGATGATCAATATGACATATGTATCATCATCTGTGAATAAGTCAGCACCAAAGTCCGAAACAGGTGTCGAGCGGCTGAGCATGTCAGCTACATAGTTGCGACTGCCAGCGATGTACTGTACATCAAAGTTATATTGATGAAGGCAATCTGATCATCGGCTGATTCGTAGTGGTCTGTACCAGATCCAGTTGTAGCGTAGTTAGCGCTTGGTAAATTTCCTGCCATAGAGGTAGATGTGCCAGTGTTCACATGTGTAGATACAAGCGAGTGCTTCGCATTCCCCTGTAGAGTATTTACGTTCTGCAGACGAAAGCATGCGAGAGGCGAAGGCGACTGGGCATTCCAGGCCGTCAATCCATTGCGAGAGCTCATCACCCAAGGCGGTGCCTGATGCATCCGTGATGACATACGTAGTGGCATTCGGATCAAAATGCGCAAGGATAGGAGGGGATGTGATTTTCTCCTTAAGTGCAGTGAATGCCTGAGCCTGGGAATCTGTCCATTCCCAAGGGACATCCTTGCACATCAACTTGCAAAGTGGTTCAGCAATGTGTGCGTAGTGTGGGACGAACTTCAGATAGAAGTTGCAAGTGCCGAGGAATGATGAAGTTCTTTGATGTTTTTGGCCTTAATTGCAAAGGGGATGGAGTATAAAAGCAGGGAAGTCTTGCTACAGTTATACAGGGTATTGATGAGACCATACCTGGAATATTGCGTGCAGTATTGGTTTCCATATTTACGAAAGGATATACTTACTTTGGAGGCAGTTCAAGAGAAGGTTCACTAGGTTGATTCTGGAGATGAAGGGGTTGATTTATGAGGAAAGGTTGAGTAGGTTGGGCCTCTATTCATTGGAATTCAGAAGAATGAGAGGTGATCTTATCGAAATATATAATATTATGAGGGGTCTTGACAAGGTGAATGCAGAGAGGATGTTTCCACTGATGGGGAAGACTAGAACTAGAGGACATTGTAAAGTCCTGACACAATACCACAAATCCACACGAGGCACATTCTATGAACAAGGTCACTCAATGACCTGAACCTTTATTCACAGGACCAATAAGTGATGACCCTACATGAGATCTCCCTTTATATACCTGGGTGACCAAGTGAGGAATGTCTCCCACAAGTTCACCTCCTGTGGTCAAGGTGTGCATTTCTTACGTATATACAGTATTGCAGTATTGTTATATAAAGGTTACATACATGACAGACATAATCTTAAAATAAGGGGCCGTCCATTTAAAACTGAAATGAGGAGAAATTTCTTCTCTCAGACGGTTGTGAATCTGTGGAATTCACTGCCTCAGAGAGCTGTGGAAGCTGGGACACTGAATAAATTTAAGACAGAAATGGACAGTTCCTTAAACGATAAGGGAATAAGAGGTGTGGAAGAACTTTAGTTCACGATATAGGAAGGGGTTAAATTTCTCTCTTCCTTTTAGTAAGTTTAATTCTGTGCTGAGACTGCAGAATCCTGCAAGGCCAGAAAATACTTGATGTCTCTTCTTTGTTAGAAAAGAACAGATAACATGAAAGCTGTACATCTGGTATTTGTATATGTTAAGATACCCCCATTGCCTGGACAAACTGATTTCTCTGATAAGAGGGGCTTTTAGTGATGATCTTGCTGACCCTCGAAAAGATTGAATAATGACGTGACAAGATACTGTTGGGCTGTGTAAACTGACCTTTGTGCCCTGTTTAGAATTGGTAATGTTCCTGAATAATGTAGGTGTCAATTGTAGAGATAAAATTCCTTTTTTTTCTGTATAAAGATGGAACAAGTTTCTATAGAATTTCGGAGTATTGCCTTGGTAAGGACCAAGCAGCTCTCCGAGATATCTCGCCTGTACATATTAAAGAATCTCTTGAAGCAAGACTCTGAAATCTCCGCTTGAGTTACTTTAACTTAGAAATTTCCTCGACAGTTTCTGGCGTAGTCTGCAGGACCTCTGATAACGAGATCCCAAACGAACAAGTTTAAAAGTAAAAATTGGCTTAAAAGAAAAAGAGGAATTTTAAAAGGATTTTCCCAGCTTAAGGGGGAAAGTGCCTAGGCTGTCCTAGAAAAGGGGGCAAGCCGCCGAGATCCCGGAAGGGTGAGGCATAGGGTAGCTACCGTAAGAAGCTAAAATAACAAGAAAGCTAAAGGAGACCCGAGCCGAGCCGAAAAGAGACACCGGTGAGCGCTTTGTAAATACTGTGTGTGTATATATTTTTGTGGGCGTGTCTTAACCTCTCATTTCAGGAAACACCGCGAGAAACTGCATCCGGAGAGAATGGGAAACAGCTCTAGTCGAGCAGGATGCTTGCGTCCAGTTCCTAGAAAAGGGAAGAAAACCGACCCTCCAACTAAAAGAATGAGTATGCAGCGCAAAACTGAAAAAAGGATTCGTAAGGTAGTAAAGCAACGAGAGAAGGTAGGAGATCCAATTGTGCCACCCGGCTCGCCGGCGGACACTGTAATTAAAGAAACAGGAGATGACCGATACGCGGTAACGTTTAGTAGCGATTTATATGGTTGGTCTGATGGGGACTGGCCATATGGAGGAAGTTTTAAATTGTCTTTAATCGAAGAATGGAGGAAAATAACTAAGGAAGGGGGAGGAGACCCTACTTGGGACAAAGATTATATGGATGAATGTTTTATTAAATGGCTAGAGGTTGCAAAAAGACATCAGCCTCCGAAAGTAAAAATATCAGAGAATAAATCAGGAGAGAAAGAAAAGGGGGAAACTGAAAAACCTCCCTCTTATAGCCCTCCAAACCTCCCTATCCCCTCAGCACCAACCGTGGGACTCTATCCTCGCATAGAACCCCCAAAGCGAAATAGCTGGCAGGAAATTTTAGAAATGGTTATTGCCCATAGAGATCAAGCCCAGGGAGAACTAGCTGTCTTCCCGGCCCCACCACCTAATGGAGGAGCTGATGAAGGAAACCCGGGGGTATTGGGAGCAGGGGCTGGAGCAGCAGAGGGAGGGGGAGCCAATCTGAGAGCTGGTATGGTCCTAAGGTCACAAACAACCCCAGCTCAGGCAGAAGCCGACTCTACCCTCCTCCTCCAAAATCCCCGAGTAATGATAGGAACCACAGCGGTTTTAAAACCCTGGTCTCCGGGAGAGGCCAGAGATATGATCTCTGCAGCCCCAAACCCGGTAAAGAAACCTGTTGCATTTCATAACTGGCTTGAGCAGACCTGTACAATTTATAATCCGCTACCAGGGGATGTTAAACTATTATTACAAGCAGCGTACGGATCTTCCTGGCAGGGAGTAAAAGATATGTTCCATATCCCGCCCGGAGAAGAAGGGGATTGGAGAGCTAATAATGATTTGCTAAATGAAGGAAACGAATCTTTAACACACTGGCTACAGAATAGAGGACGGAATGCAATTCTACAAGGGGCTAGACAACATGGGGATATAGGGGAGGTTACTCGCTGTTTGCAGAAAGCGGAAGAATCAATGATAGATTTCGCAGCCAGGTGGAAAAATAGCTGGGAGGAGTATGCAGGAATACCCTTAGATACGAATGAACCTTTAGCAGTACAAACACTGCTGAACTGCATGTTACCACAGCATGCAAAGACCTACAAAATTAAAGTTTTAGATTGGCAAGGAAAAACCTGGAAAGAGACAGTCACTGTCTTGGCAAACATGAACAGGGAGGGATTGTTCAATTACGTAAGTAAAACCAAAGCAACAGGTCAATATTACCAGCAGAGAGGCGGAGGGCAGGCGCAGAATCGAGGGGGATTTAGGGGTGGAGGAAGAGGAAGAGGACAGTGGTCACAGCGAGATCGCTCTCAAGATGAGTGTAGAAATTGTGGAAGAATAGGGCATTGGGCTCGCGACTGTAGATGCCCGCCCAAACAGAATAGAGGGTCGCAAGGGAACTTTTCCGAACCTCCACCTCCACCAGCCCCTCAATTTTCCTTTTCTAACCCCAATCCGTATCAATCAGCATAGGGATGCCCCAGAGGCATAACGGTACAGGCAGCGACTCTTCGCTTATCAACGGACATAGAAGAAAATCCCTTAGCAATACTAAAAGTAGGAAACACTTATGTAAAGTTCCTGGTGGATACCGGCGCCACTATGTCCTCTGTACCGCCCTCTGTGGGATTACCCGTAAGCAACACCACTGTTTTAAGCATGGGTGTGGCCGGCGTCCCCTTGAAAGATTTTTTATCCGAACCTACTAAATTGACAATTGAAGGACAACAAGTTAATGACGAAACCCTGATAGTCTCTAAGACAACGCCTCTCCCTCTATTAGGAAGACAGACTTTGTGCAAACTAGGAGCCACAATATATTGCACAAAGGGAGGGATGTTTATGGAGATCCCTCCAAATAACATTCATCAGTTCTTTAATGGGATAGAAAGAGAGAAAGAGGAAAAGAATGAAGAAAGTGCTGCCCTTTATAGTTGGCAACTGAGTGGCAACTTCTACTCCCCCCTGATAAAAGAGGCAGTGGAAAACTTAAAGATTAAAATTGACCCTAATATTAAAGAGTTATTGTATATCATCTTAACAAGCTTTGAGGCAGTTCAGCTTCACTGTACAGCCTGGTATACTCGACACAGGGCTGAAGACTATCAGCGCTTTGTGCAACCGTTCTTAAATAAAAACGAAGTAATAGAAGCTACTCCCCACATTTATTTCGGATCTGAAGGGTTGGGGGTGGCCGTGGAGCTAACACCGTTACAACAAAAACGATTTAAAGAAGAAAATACGACACCCCATCTGACATTGGCTGTAAAGCCCCCAGCAAAACCTAAAGACATGGGCGGGATGATCTTAGACATAGAAGAGAAAAGACAGCGACCAGGTTATCAACCATGGGCGATGATAGAACTGCAGGATATACGGCTAGAATTTATCACCCGTGACAGAGGAATTCTCCACTGGGAGAGAAAAGGGCACGATGCTACGTTTGAAAAACAGCAACCCCCCGGACAAACTAGCCCTAACATACCAATGGCACTGAGTCAAGTGTCCCCCGAACTCTGGGCTAAACATAAAAACCATGTTGGACAAGTCTATTCTGCGGTGCCCCATAGGGTACAGTTGATAAAAAATGCTGTATTGCCAAGTATAAGGCAGTACAGACTGCCACCGGAGGCGGAAGAAGGGATAGAGCCAGTCATCTTAGCACTGTTAGAGCAAGGCGTCCTGAAAAAGACACAGAGCCCGTGTAATACGCCGATACTGCCTATCCCGAAGATTAATAGACCAAATGAGTGGAGATTTGTACAAGATCTAAGAGCTATAAATAAGATAGTAGTCCCTATCACCCCTGTGGTACCGGACACCAACATCATACTATCCGCTATCCCACCCACAGCTACTGTCTTTACTGTAGTAGATCTGTGTTCGGCATTCTTCTCCATCCCTTTAAAGGAGGAAAGTCAATATTTGTTTGCCTTCACGTATAAGAAACAACAGTATACGTGGACTAGGCTGCCCCAGGGGTATACCGAAAGCCCCGCAGTTTATGCGGCAGCCGTAAAAAGAGACCTCGAGGACTGCTCATTATCAGATCAGTCGGTGCTATTACAATACGCTGACGATCTGCTCGTGGCCTCCAGCCACGGGTTTGAATGTATGCAAGACTCTATAAAGCTTTTACAGCACCTATGTGAAAGAGGGCATCGGGTTTCACTGCAAAAGTTACAATTCTGCCAAGTCCAAGTGCAGTACCTAGGGTTTCGTATATCCCAGGGGCAGAGGCAGCTGGGACCTGAAAGAATTCAAACCATCCAAAACACCCCCACACCAAGGACAAAGAAGGATGTTTTATCTTTTCTAGGGATGGTGGGATACTGTAGACAATGGATCCCCGACTATCGGGAATGGGATGCGGCTCTACGATCAGCTGCCCTAAAAGAAGCCCCACCTAAAGTGGAATGGACCCCTGAGAGGGAAGAAGCATTTAAACAGTTAAAAAATGCTATTACTAACGCTCCAGCATTGGGACTTCCGAACTATTCGAAACCTTTTCAAATGTATGTGAATGAAAAAGAAGGATTCGCAACAGCAGTGTTAACCCAAGAACATGGTGGGGGAAATAGACCAGTTGCTTATTATTCGGTAATGCTCCCCCCAGTAGTACGAGGAATGCCTGCTTGTCTGCGTGCTGTAGCCGCTACTGCGGTCATGGTGGAAAAATCAGTACCAATTGTATTGGACTATCCGTGCACTGTTATCACCGCGCATGCGGTGCTGTTATTGTTGAATTCCGCAGCAACTCAGCATTTCACAGCATCCCGAAGGACAGGCTACGAGGTGCTGCTGTTGTCACACCCTAACTACACTTTTCGCCGTGCGCCTGCAGTAAACCCTGCTGTTTTTGTTCCTACCAGCTCCACTAGAGAAATAGAGGACCCAGACCAGCACGACTGTCTGTCAACAGTGGAGATGGCTACCATGCCTAGACCAGATTTGCTTACGGAACCAATGGACAATCCCGATCTCATTC
The DNA here is from genome assembly GCF_044704955.1 of Pristiophorus japonicus. Classification (NCBI taxonomy): domain Eukaryota; kingdom Metazoa; phylum Chordata; class Chondrichthyes; family Pristiophoridae; genus Pristiophorus; species Pristiophorus japonicus. The sequence continues at coordinate 245,669,451 of NC_091983.1, forward strand.
TTTATACAGATGGGTCGTCTCACAGACCATCAGACAATTTGCTCCTGGCAGGCTATGCTATTGTGAACCCATATGAAATTGTTGAGGCATTTGCCTTGCCCCCCGGAACCTCGGCACAGGCAGCTGAATTGTTCGCCCTAACTAGAGCATGTATATTAGCTAAAAATCAATCTGCTAATATATATACCGATTCAAGATATGCATTTGGTGTAGTCCATGATTTTGGACAACTATGGAAAAACAGAGGCTTCATCACCTCTGGCGGGAAGCATATTAAGCACTCACAATTAGTGCTTAACCTGATAGATGCCATTCAATTGCCAAAAAGGGTTGCTGTTATTAAATGCGCAGCCCACACAACTGGTGAAGATGAAGTATCAATAGGAAATAGGAGGGCCGACGAGGCGGCCCGACGAGCCGCTTTGGAACAGACGTGCTGCCTACAGGCAGCCTCAGTCTCCCCTCTGCCAACACTGAGCGCCCAACAACTTGAAATAGCACAGCAACAAGTTACAGTGCAGGAAAGAAAAACATGGGAGAAACAAGGATGTTTTTTAAAAAATAATATCTGGACCCATCCTGACGGACGAACTGTATGTCCCAGGTCTTTGTTTTTGCCCTTGTCTCGCCTAGCTCATGGTCAGGCTCACATGGGCAAAGGAGGGATGATACATGCTATCAATGCGCAATGGTATGCACCAGGAATAACAGTAATAATTGAGAAAATTGCTAAAACCTGCCAAATTTGCCAACAAAACAATAGAGGAAAGACGCCTGCAGAATATGACCATCTACCCCAACCAAGCATGCCCTTTGAAAATTTGCAAATTGATTTTGTCCACATGCCTCCAGTATTAGGCTTTAAGTATCTATTAGTAATAGTAGATATGTTTACAAGGTGGGTAGAGGCATATGCAACAAGGAAGGATGATGCCCGAACAGTAGTGAAGATCCTATTTAAAGAAATAGTGCCAAGATATGGGATACCTATGGGAATCAATAGTGACAGAGGAACACATTTTACAGGAAAAATAGTGCAGAATCTAGCCGAAGCGCTAGGTTTCCAGTGGAAATTGCACATACCGTATCAACCTCAGTCCTCAGGCATGGTGGAAAGAGTCAATGGAGTGATAAAGTCCACCCTTACTAAAGTATGTCAAGAAACAGGACTAAAATGGCCAGATGCCCTTCCATTGGTACTATATACCATAAGAAACCAAAAGAACCAAAATACTGGTTTGACACCCCATGAAGCCTTATTAGGAAGGCCAATGCCTACTGGTGTGAAACCGCCACTAGGAGCAGAAAAGGTAGCATTAATTTGGAATGACGAAAAGTCGCTAAAATATGCTCAGGCCATGTGTGAAATAGCGAGAAGCCTGCATGAGCGAATAAAACAGACCCAAGTACCTCCGTCAGAGGGAAACATGCACCCTTTCAGGCCGGGAGAGCAAGTATTAGTGAAAACTCTAAACAAGGAATCTTTTTCTCCTAGGTGGAAGGGACCATATCAGATAATCCTCACAACAAGAACCGCCCTGAAACTGGAAAAACATCCAAATTGGATACACGCCACCCGATGTAAATACTACCTTCCAGACGAAACACAGCAAGAAGAAGAAATACCGAGCTAGGGCGGACACACCCCGAAAAGAACTGTACTCATCCCCTTTTGTTTCTACCGAGCCAGGCTGGACTAAGAGCATAATACCCCGAAGTATCAAGCTAGATGTCAGAACTTGCCTGTATACCAATTTGGGTCTTTATCTTGTGGATCACTGTTACTATTGTACTAGTAAGCTATTATTTTAACGAATTGGTTCAGGAGCATTATAGAAGAAAACAAAGGGAGGAAGATGAGGAAGGACTCCTGGCAAAACTATCAGGGGACACTGGGTATGTTAATCCTTCTGGCAGTGGGAAGAGTTAAAACAGAAGAAAGGTTTATAAAAGAAGGTAAAATATGGAAAGGAGAAATGGCCTGGGGCACGATTGACAAAGCAGGACAGCAGGACACTTATGTATGTTCGGAAAAAGAGGATTGCAAAGTGGGGAACTTCACAGTAAGGTGTGAGGCCTGCGGAATAGGGGTGGACCCAAGATCAGGGGAAGTGAAAATAACCAGTGAGGAAGGATTTAACATAACCTTGAAATGGAAGGTACATATGACATGCCTGACCAGCAAGGAAATAGCTGAGAGCCAAGAAACTAATGGCACGTTTTGTGACCCCGAAGAAGATTGTCATTTTAAAATAGAAAACAGAGGATGGGTAAAGTGCATGAACCGTACAAAAATACTACATGGGGGAACCTATATTAAACAGTGGACACATAATAAAAATAGGCATTCCCCCAGAGATCCGGGCCATTTAAAACGGATATTGACCACCTGCATATCGGTAGTAAGATCCCCAGGTATAGTAAATTTAACCATACAAATCCTATATCCGCTAAGGGAGAGGGATGGTTGCAACACGACCAGTGTTGGAGTCACACTGGACCGATCCTTGAGAAAAAAGCGAGACGTGCTGGGAACTGTATTAGGTGGGGTAGGAGTAGGAATGGGAGCCTTGAACACAATAGATATAGAGACCCTGCAAAACAAAATCCAGGTTGTAGGAGGACTAATAGGAGAAAGTATAGAGTTGAGAAACGCGTGGGATGAAGGGCTACAGCAACTACAGGTATCTGGCTACATAACAGACCAAATGACGTGGAGGCAAAGTAAAGAAATAGAAAAGGAAATCGAAAACCTGATGAAGGAACAGAAAGGGGTAAATTGGTACACCAGCTGCATGTTTAAGGAGACTATCAGACAGTTATTGAGAGCCGAGTTAGAAAGGAAAATACTATCTTTCCACGCTGAGACCTGGGAAAGATTACTGGGAATCAATAAGTTTCCAGATCTTGCCCTCAAACCTCAAGAAAAATACACTAGCTGTGATATAGACGGATGTAATATCACAATGGAAATAATAAGTATGACTAAGAAGGAAATTTGGTGTCAGTATCAAGTAATACCCCAATTATTCGGACAGAACTTTTGGTATCCAAAATTTAAAGGGGACTGGGTCGATGAAAGGAATCTAACACATCATGACAGGGGATGTGTTAAATGGCCATTCGGGATGGTTTGTCCTTACCGAACCGCCATCCACGAACCATGTTCTTTACAGCACTCGACAGGAATATGCAAGTGGGAACTAAAACAAGCTAATGACACAGAGGTCTCAGAGATAGGCCAAAACGAAGTTTGCCTAACAGGAAATAAACCCGTCTACTTAGACGGGATTTTATATATACCTCCTATTAATATTTGTGTGAAAGGAGTTTACACTCTATATAACCCAGAAGAAAAAAGAACTTATACTTTTGGACAGTGGAAAAATGTGGAGAAGTATTTAACGGTGCACAGAATTGAACCATTACCACCTACAATTAATTTAACCCGACTGCATAATTTAATACAAAATGACAAAGAAATAGAAAAGGCATTGTCCAAGCGGGGCAGAGATATTCACCAATTTGAGATAGAAATGAGTTTTAAAAAGGGACAATTAGTACGAATAGCAAACACAGTTACCTCTATAACAGCGCATCACTGGTGGGATATATTCCTAGGCTGGTCCCCCAGGGCAACAGCGGTATTAAAACTGGCAATACACCCGATAGTAGTACTTGGTGTAATTTTGCTGATTCTGCTGCTAATTGTCTGTGGAATGGGGCTGAAAGTAAGATCCCTGTTAGGACAAGTAATGAACCTAGTAGAAAAAATAGAGCAGAAAAATGTGATCGTGAAAGGAAGGTTAAACAGAATAGAGGGACAGTTAGATGACTATAATGAAAAAGAATGTTTAGAGATGAGACCTTACCCCGAGGGGTATGAGCCTCCCTTTTCTTTCTAAGAAGGAAAGCATGTTGATCATTAAAGATAAAAGATCAACAAGGAGGGAGTTGTGGAAGAACTTTAGTTCACGATATAGGAAGGGGTTAAATTTCTCTCTTCCTTTTAGTAAGTTTAATTCTGTGCTGAGACTGCAGAATCCTGCAAGGCCAGAAAATACTTGATGTCTCTTCTTTGTTAGAAAAGAACAGATAACATGAAAGCTGTACATCTGGTATTTGTATATGTTAAGATACCCCCATTGCCTGGACAAACTGATTTCTCTGATAAGAGGGGCTTTTAGTGATGATCTTGCTGACCCTCGAAAAGATTGAATAATGACGTGACAAGATACTGTTGGGCTGTGTAAACTGACCTTTGTGCCCTGTTTAGAATTGGTAATGTTCCTGAATAATGTAGGTGTCAATTGTAGAGATAAAATTCCTTTTTTTTCTGTATAAAGATGGAACAAGTTTCTATAGAATTTCGGAGTATTGCCTTGGTAAGGACCAAGCAGCTCTCCGAGATATCTCGCCTGTACATATTAAAGAATCTCTTGAAGCAAGACTCTGAAATCTCCGCTTGAGTTACTTTAACTTAGAAATTTCCTCGACAAGAGGTTATGGGGAGCGGGCAGGGAAGTGGACAAGAGTCCATGATCAGATCAACCATGATCATATTAAATGGCGGAGCAGGCTCGAGGGGCCGTATGGCCTACTCCTGCTCCTATTTCTTATGTTCTTATGTTGGTAGCCTCCTGCATTCGCTGGATCACATCAATGTTGTCAAGCGTCGGTTTGACACCTTGTGCTGTGACTCTGTAGCCCAGAAAGTTTATTTCTCCAGCAGCGAATGTACACTTATCGGCATTAAGTGTAATGTTATGTGTAGCAGGTCTAGGCATAACTGCGTGAAGTCGCTGGTCATGTTCTTCCATGGACGACGATATCATCAAGCAGATTGAGGGCTCCCTCTATGCCTGCTAGCATAGTAATGCCAATCTTCTGAAATGCACGTGGTGCAGAAGATAGTCAGTAGGACGTGCATCAATACTGATACAGACCATCATGCATCATGAATGCCATGAGGGTTTTGCTGTCCTCTGCTAGGGATATTTGCAGGTAACTGCGGTGCATGTCGAGTTTTGTGCCGTGGAATTCTGAAGACAGTTTGTTGATGGTAGGAAGAGGGTACTTGTCGGGGATGATGACGTTGTTGACCTTTTTCAGGTCGATGCCTAGGCGGATCTCATTTTTACGCCAAGCAATGACTAAATTTCGAGATCCAGGGTGAGTAGTTGATGCTCTCAATGATTCCCTGAGATTCGAGGCACGTTAATTCTGCAGATACTTGGTCGCAAACCGCGAAAGGGAGATGGCAAAGTCGCTGCGTAACCGGTTTGATGGAAGGGTCAACACAGGGATGATAGCAGAATTTTGTTGTCACTCCAAACCCTGTGAAGATTGAGGGATACTGCTTGTCAAAGTCCATCATGTACACAGGTGTGCCCGTTGGGTCGTAAATTTTGAAACCAAGCTTGTCAAAAAGGTCAACACCCATGAGGCTTCGTCTCTTCGTGATATAAAAGGAAAGGTTCTCCAATGTTATGTCCTTGTAGTATATCAGGAAGTACCTCAATTTTGGAGTCGGATGTATGTATGTAGAATGGAAGTTGCGGGCTGCAGTTGACAGTGCGTGAAGTGGGTTTTGTACACAGCCTCGCTCAATATGAAGACTTTGGCTCCAAGGTCAATGAGGAGGCAGATGGGTGTGCCGTCAATGTTTACCTCACAGTCCTTGAATTTACCGTTGTGCGAAATGTCACTAATGTAAACCATACTGGGTTCATCATTAAGGGGGTTGTCGACCTGTCGAATATGCTGCGATGAGTGACAGACACTAGCAAAATGGTTCATTCTACCACATGCAGAGGATTTCTTCCCACATGCAGGGCAGTTAGGACTCTTTGCTGAGTGTGATTTATCCCCACAGTTAAAGCAGTGTAAGTTAAACCCGCAATCCATAGTGGATGGCTTATTACTAGCCCTGGGTCTCTGCAGTGATTTCGGCTTTGGACGAATGCCTTGCACATGGGCTGTAGCTGAAGACTGCAGCACAGGAGGAGCAGGGGATCTGATTGCTTTTGAATCGGAAAGCGATGATTCAATTTGAATGGCAAAATTGGTTGGTTTGTCAAATGATAATTTGTCATCCTCCATTAGCAAATGTTCCCAAATGCGGAGGATCATTGTTTTCTCCATAATTTGATCCCTGATCATTTCCTCTGTGTGCTCTAAAGTTACACATAGCGGCCAGTTCAGTTAATGAAATGATGTACTGTTTGGTTCACTGTTCCCTGGCCCCCTTTGATGAAATTGGTATCTCGATACTTTTCATTGACCCAAAATATTTTTCTCGGGAACTTACCATTTTGTCACAGGACTCCGTGTCTTCGATTTGGCCAAAGATGCATTGGCCTTCGGTGCTGAGGCAGTGGATAAGTATTGCACGGCAGCGAACTGGTGTTACGTTGTCGCCGTCTATCCCACTCGCCGTGATGTATGTAGAAAAACTTTTTATCCAACTCGGCTACAGAATTTGGCGGTCACCGGGTGTGGAAAGGAAAGACGGTGGGGGGGGTGGGGGGTGGGAGGGCGGTGGTGGGGGGTGGCTAGGAGGTTAATTTGTGTCATCCTCGTCGCAAATTATGTTATGTACGCATAAATAACTGACAAATGGAGCCGGGAGAATAGTAACTTAACTTAACCCTGCTTTTATACAACCCAAAATGGTGTCCCAAACAGGCATGAACCAGCATGAGTACAGCAACTGTGAATAGCTCCCACAGAGTCCTAATGCCCGTCCTGTGATCTGTAACAAACAGACCATGAACACAACAGCATTGTTAATGACATTGAGGCCTCAAGCGATCAAGAGACCATTCTCAGCACTCCCCGGCTCATGCAGACAACTGATGAGGAAGAGGAGCAGGAGGAGGACACAGATGGCACAAGCACGTCACTGCTTCCACCCACATGCGCCAACTCAGATATTAGTGGGAGTGCGCGGTCTGAAGTAGTTGATGTGGTAGGTGGGGCAGCACTGGGTATTGCACTGGAGACGAGTGGGCTGCAGTATGGTGACGGGGCTAGGCAACCTCAGGTGTCACCTCTCCGGGGGCGAGTCCACACCAGAGATCTGCCGATGAGGACTCAGATGAAGCCATCGACGTAGCGGCTTACAAGAGAAGGGTAGAATCCATGCATTCCCAGATGTTGGGGCAATAACAAGGGTGCCAGAGAGCCTGTCGGAAGTGGTCAGGAGTATCAAGGATTCAGCCTTCTGCATAGTCGACAGCTCTGCGCACACCATGGAGCCCATCATTGCCAGTATGCAGGCAATGGTGGACTCCCAGAGTGTCCGTGCGGATCCACCTCTGATGTCTCAACCTGCAGGTGATGTGGCAGCTGCCATTTTGGCACAGGTACAAGCGAACGATCGCATCGTTACTGGATTGGAGAGGAATGCCACAGCCCTGGAAGCACAATGCTCTTATGCTCTCTGGGCAACAGGTCACGGAGCGTCTTAGTGCTGTCATGGAGCATCTCTGGTGTATTTGAGATTCTGGCTGCTCTCATGCAGTCTCCGCTCGATGCCACCAGACACCTCTGTTGCAATCGCGACTGGGTCCAACACGGGCCATGGGGGACCTTCCAGTGTCATGCTACTGCACTGACCTGACCTCCCTCCGCTTGGTGGTGGTGTTAAGGTGCTGCCCCCAGGGAGCGATACAGGTTCCTCAGACCAGGATCCTGATGTGCTCTCTCAGAATCACAACATTCCTGGCCCCAGAACTCACACTCTGCCAGTGCCTCCGCACATGGTTCCACCTGAGCCAAGCCAGACTGCACCGTCCCTAGAGGGTGCTGGCCAGTCTGCACCCGGCCCTTCCACATAGGTGTTTGAAGGCATCCTAGAAGGACAGCTGTAGGTCCCAGACAACAAACACAGCAGCCTTCCCAGACCCATGATGCAGCCACAGGGGAGACACTCAGGCATAGTGTGAGGGTAGGCATGCACACAAGGTGTTATAAAGACATGCACAGGGGTAAGATATGATTATTGGTGTTCGTTGATGGGAGTGTTTTTGCACTCAATTTAATATTTTGATAAATCTTTATTTTGGCACTTTTATCTGGACAGGTCTTTCATTTGGGATTGGTCAATTGTGAGTGAAGACACATTGTGATGGTCATTGAAAGTGGGAGCTGAAGGGTCATGTGTGGATGGGATTATCTGAAGCGAGCAGCTATGAGATGCAGCTGCACCTCCCTTGCATGGTTGTGCTGGGGATAACCTTTCCTAGCTCGATGGCGAAGAGGCTCCTCATCCTCATCATCATCAGATGGAACTGCTGGCTCGACCTCCAGCGGCTGTCCTCTCATGATGGCCAGATTGTGCAGCATGCAGCAGACCACAACGAATATGGAGACCCATTGAGGGGAGTACTGCAAGGCACCACCAGACAGGTCCAGGCAAGAGAACCTCTGCTTAAGGATGCCTATGCAGTGCTTCATGGTGCCACAATGAGCATCATTGTAGCCATGCTCTGGCACTATCTTGGGGTTCCACAGCAGAGTGAGCAGCCAAGTGGACAGGGGATATCCCTTGTCCCCGAGCAGCCAACCACAAGCCTGATTTGGTCCTGAAGAGGGCGAGCACACTGGTCTGGCACAGAGTGAAGGAATCATGGCTGCTTCTTGGGAACCTCACATCAACTGCCAGGATCAGACGCTGGTCACAGACAAGCTGCACATTCAGTGAACCCCTTGCGGTTCACAAAGATCTCGGTGATGTAGTGGCGCCCTCAGCCCAACGTGTGTGCAGACTATTGCACCCTGCACCCTCGGGAAGCCTGCAATTTGGGCAAATCTGTCCTGCCGCTCCAGCTGTTTGTCCCTTGTCATGGGGAAGGAGATGTACTGCACCCTTCTCCTGTAGAGTGTCAGTGACCTGCCGGATGCACCGATGTGCGGAGAATTGCAAGATGTTGCCAATGTCTGCAATGGCAGACTGGAAAGACCCCGTGGCGTAAAAATTCAAGGTGATGGTGATCTTGGTCTCTACAGTCAGGGTGGTCCTCAGCGTTGTATGTGGCTGGAGGACAATGCAGAGCTCCCTGAGTACTTCTTTCCTAAATCTTAGCCTTCGCAGGCATTGCTCATCATTCAGCTGGAGCAAGACGAACTGAGGTCTGTAGACCCTTTGAGGATAGGGCCTCCTTCCCCCACCTCTGCATTGGCCAACTCCACTGGCAGCTGGATGATGCTCATCTCCCTGGTCCTCCTGATTGTCGGGCACCTCTGTAGCCTGTTGCTGGCGAGGCTCCGGGTCCATTATTTGGGGGAGGGGGCAGTCAGCATACCTCACCCTCCTCCTGACGCCATCTCCCTCCTGGCCACCCTCTCAACTGCATATCTGCGCACATCTGCACATCTCTCTGTTAGGCAGCCATGGCTTCTGCCTCCCTTGCCCGCTGCGCCTCTAGATGATCCTGATGGCAATGCCTTCTTCACATGCCACCCTGTGTCTGCCCAGGTATACTAGGTGTTCCCCTGCCAACACTGATCCCATTCTTTTTCAGGCTGCACCCAGCCAAGGAGACCTCTGGAGCACAGAATGAGGCCTGCAGGCCTCCACTAAAGGCTGATGTGAAAGTCCTCAGAAGTCTCACTAAACCTCTGAAGACCAGTCAGCAGCTTCAATGCAGGCAAAAAACAAAGTTAAACTTTCCTCCAAAAATCGCCCCGATCATGAATAGTCCGTTGACCTCGTCCAGCGGTGTCGTGTTCCACGGCAAAGTGGACCGGCAGAAAAAACTGGTGGGGTCACTGCCGAAAAGAAACCTTTCTTTTAACTGCTGAAAATGGGTGGCGTGGCCGCCTAGTAGCAGCGCGCACCCTAATGACGTCACCGCGGGCCGAATCCCTTTACCGCTAATTCATTCCAGTGGAAGTATGCACCGCTGGAACCCCACCGAGCTCAATATGCTTCGGGTGGGACAATACACCCGAACTCTTTGGCCAAGCAATTTTTCCGATCGGCCGTCGAAAACCTGCGTTAAATGTCCCTTCACTCAGAGGGTGGTAAATCTTTGGAATTCTCTACCCCAGAGGGCTGTGGATGCTCAGTCATTGAGTATATTCAAGGCTGAGATGGATAGATTTTTGGACTCTAGGGGAATCAAGGGATCATGTGGGTAAGTGGAGTTGAGACAGAAGGTCAGCCATGATCTTATTGAATGGCAGAGCAGGCTGGAGGAGCCGAATTGCCTTCTCCTGCTCTTATCTATTATGTTCCAAAATTCTATAGATTCTCAAACAGTTCCCATGGATTGGATGGTGGCAAATGTAGCCCCACTATTTAAGAAAGGAGGGAGAGAGAAGACAGGGAACTGCAGACCAGTTAGCCTGACGTCAGTAGTAGGGCAAATGCAAGAACCTATTATTAAGGACATGGTATTAGAAAATAATAATAGGATTGGGCAGAGTCAACAAGGATTTATGAAAGGGAAATCAGGTTTTTGAGTTTGCAAGTCGCAGAATAGATAAGGGGGAACCACTGGATGTGGTGTATTTTGATTTTCAGAAGTAATTTGCTAAGTTGCCACACAAGAGGCTATTAAACACATTTAGGGCTCATGGGATTGGGGGTAATATACTAGCATGGACTGAGGATTAGTTAATGGACAGAAAACAGAGAGTAGGACTAAATCGGTCATTTTCAGGTTGGAAGACTGTAACTAATGGGGTACCGCAAGGATCAGAGCTTGGACTCCAGCTATTAACAATCTATATCAATGATTTGGATGAGGGGACCGAATGTAATATGGCCACGTTTACTGATGATACAAAGCTAGGTGGGAATCTAAGTTGTGAGGAGGATGCAAAGGGACTTCAAGGGGATATAGACAGACTAGGTGAGTGGACAAGAACATGGCAAATGGAATATAATGTGGGGAAATGTGAAGTTATCCACTTCGGCCGAAAAAATAGAAAAACAAAATATTTTTTAAACGATGAGAAACTGGGAAATGTTGGTGTTCAGAGGGACCGGTGTGTCCTTGTACATGAGTTACTGAAAGTTAACATGCAGGTACAGCAAGCAATTTAGAAAGCAAATGGTATGTTAGCCTTTATTACAAGAGGATTTGAGTAAAGGGGGCCGGAATTCAGGGCTGCCACAAACCGTCTTTTTTGTGTGATTATCACTACTATTTTTGCAGCAGCCAGTCGATCGATTTTCAGCGTTTTTTTTAAAAGGGTTCCAGCGGTAATGACCGGTGCAAATCAGGAGTTTGCAGCAGTGTGGGTGGGTTGATTGGAGCAGAGTAACTCCATGGAAATTCAGCCTTCTGATCATGTGCAGCTAATGAGCCAGCTGCTCCCTGGCTTTCTTAAAGGCCAGGGTTTGCAGCTAGACCCTGAAGGGAAGGAGTTCTGTTGAAGAATGGTTGGTGCTACTGAACAAAGAAGGACAAGTAGATTTTCAGATGCCGAGTTGGACACCCTGAAGGAAGGAGGCAAGTCCTTTACCCAGACACGGGGAGACCCACTCATGAGGTCTTTACAAATGCATGGAGAGAAATTGTTGTGGAGGTCTCCGGAACCTCCATTCATAACTGCACCGCCATCCATTGCAGAAAACAGCTGAACGACACCATCTGTCTGATGAAAGCTATTGCCTGTTCCACCAACTGTTTACCTTCCATATGCGAGCCTCTTCTTCCTTCTCTGATTTCCTACCTTCACTGTATTATCACTGAAGCAGCACAATGGAGGCTCCCTCTCACCTCAGTTACAGCTGCATGTCAGCAACATACTTTTGCACTCCTTTCTGATGCGTCATCATAGTGGCACTCACCAACCATTCTGTGTTTTGCAGGTCAAACTTGCTCATAATAGAATGGAGCAAAGGAGGACTGGTGGTAGCGAGGCCGACAACCAAATCCTCACACTCTTGGAGGAGAGGGTAGAAGTGCTCATCGGGAGACATACTGCCTTGCCTATGGCCACCGGTACTGGCGATGCCGATGTGGGTAAGTGAAAGGCCTCCTTTAATGCTATCTCTCTGTGAATGCCCCAGCGCCTACTGTGCCTTACCCTCTGAAAGTGTGCTAATTGCAGCCTCCACGCGTCAATCCCTCACCTCCCCCTCATGGCAGCCCTTCTCCCATTTATGCTTGCAGATCAGACCACCCCTGTGGCCTCTGGTGCTGGTGATGCCGATGTGGGCAGCATGGGTAAGTGAGGACCTCCTTTAATGCTATCTCTCTGTGAATGTGGCAGTGCTTACTGTGCCTTTCCTTCCAAAAGTGTGCTAGTTGCAGCCTCCATGTGTCAATCTCCTACCTCCCCCTCAGGGCAGCCCTTCTCAAATTAATACATACAGATGAGCCAGCACCTGTCAGCCCAGTGCCAGGCCTCGATGACACTCTTGAGGACATAACTTCCGATATGCCTATTGACAGCATCGAGGACATTGAAGGCTCCAGCCTTGCTGACACCCTGGAGTGCATGCCATCTTTTGGGCACCTTAGTGATGAGGAAGGGGGAAAAGGATAACACTGCTGGCACCAACGCATCACTGCTTACATCCAAATATGCCAGCTGAGATACTGGGAGTGCGCGGTCCGAACTAGTTCAGATATTACAGGGGTCTGCACTGGGTGTTGCACCAGGGCTTAGAGGGCTTCAGCATGGTGACGGGGCTAGGCAAACTCAGGTGCCATCTCTCCGAAGGGCGAGTCTGCACCTGAGTTCTGTTGAGGAGGACTCCGATGAGCCCATCAATGTAGCAGCTTATGAGAGAAGGGTGGAGGACATGCATTCCCAATGTTAGAAGTAATGGCAAGTGTGCCAGAGAGCTGTCGGAAGTGGTGAGGAGCATGGAGGAGTCCGCCTCCTGCATAGTCGACAGCTCTGCCCATGCCATGGAGCCCATCATTGCCAGTGTGCAGGCGATGGTGGACTCCAAGATTGGTTTGTGTGGATCCAGCTGTGATGCCGCAATCTGTAGGTGATGTGGCAGCTGCCATTGCAGCACAAGCGCGAGGGAATGAGCGCATCGGTGCTGGTTTGGAGAGGATGGCTGGGGCCCTGGAAGCGCAGAATGTTTTTATGTACTCGGCAACAGACCATGGAGCATCAAACTGCTGGCATTTCTGCTGGTTTTGAGACTCTGGCTGCTCTCATGCAGTCTCAGCTCGATGCCACCAGCCACCTCAGTGTTGCCTTCAAGGCTAGGTCTGCCACTGGGGACCTTCCGGTGTTGGGCCACAGCACTGACCTGACCTCCCTCAGATTGGTGGTGGTGGCACCCCCAGTGAGTGACTCGGGCTCCTCGGACCAAGATAAGGATGATGCGCTCCCTCAGGATCATAGCATTCCTGGCCCCAGACCTGTGACTCCGCCAGTGCCTCCACGCATAGCCTCGCCTGAGCCAAGCCAGACTGAACCCTCTCAGGAGGGTATTGACCAAAGCTGATCAAGGGCGTCCAAGAAGAATATCTGCAGCTTCCTATCAATCAACTGGTCAGGTGGGCAGAACAGTGGTAAATGGAATTTATCGGGAGAAGTGTGAAGTAATGCATTTGGAGAGGGTTAACAAGGAAAGGGAATACACATTAAAATGTGTTAAAAAGGTATACTTGTATTTACTCTGTACAGCCACCAGAGGGCTCATCCCCTGGAGTCCCAAGGATCTCATAATCCCTTGGGAGCATAGGTATTTAAGGAGGCCTCACAGATTGGAGAGGCACTCTGGAGACCTGCAATTAAAGACTAAGGTCACACGTTACTTTAAGCTCAGTGTTCAGTCTGAGGTCTTTCTCCATACATAACTAAATGGTAGTTCACTGAGAAGTGTAGAGGAACAAAGAGACCTGGGAATGCATGTCCACAGATCCCTGAAGGTAGTAGGCCAGGTAGATAAGGTGGTTAAGAAGGCATACGGAATGCTTGCATTTATTAGCCGAGGCATAGAATATAAGAGCGGGGGGGGGGTTATGCTTGAACTATAACAAAACACTGGTTAGGTCACAGCTGGAGTACTATGTGCAGTTCTGGCCACTGTATTACAGAAGGATGTGATTGCACTGGAGAGGGTACAGAGGAGATTAATGAGGATGTTGCTGGGAGTGGAGAATCTTAGCTATGAGAACAGATTGGATTGGCGAAAGTGGACTGATACAATAGATTAAAGAACAGTGGCGTACATTTAAGGAGATATTTCAAGCCTATTATCAAGAGCAGACATCGATGACGAGATTCAACACCACCTCCAGTGCACCAGCGCAGCCTTCGGCCACCTGAGGAAGAGAGCGTTCGAAGATCAGGCCCCCAAATATGGCACCAAGCTTATGGTCTACAGAGCTGTAGTGATGCCGCCCTCCTGTGTGGCTCAGAGACGTGGACCATATACAGTAGACAACTCAAATCGCTGGAGAAATACCACCAACGATGTCTCCGCAAGATCATGCAAAGCCCAGGGAGGACAGACAGTGTCTTTGATCAGGCCAACATCCCCAGCATTGAAGCACTGACCACACTCAAACAGCTGCGTTGGGTGGGCCACATAGTTCGCATGTCTGGCACAAGACTCCCAAAGCAAACGCTCTACTCGGAACTCCTACACAGCAAACGAGCCGCAGGTGGACAGAGGAAAAGATTCAAGGACACCCTCAAAGCTTCCTTGATAAAATGCAACATCCCCACCGACACCTGGGAGTCCCTGGCCAAAGACCACCCTAAGTGGAGGAAGAGCATCCGGGAGGGCGCTGAGCACCTCGAGTCTCGTCGCCGAGAGCATGCCGAAAGAAGCGCAGGCAGCAGAAGGAGCGTGCGGCAAACCAGACTCCTCACCCACCCATTCCTTCAATGATTCTCTGTGACCTGTGAAAGAGACTGTAATTTCCTTATTGGACAGTTCAATCACCTAAGAACTCACTTTTAGAGTAGAAGAAAGGCTTCCCCAATTTCGAGGGACTGCCTATGATGATGATATGATGATGATAACACTCAAGAAAAATATATTCCAGTGAGGAGGAAAGGGTGTAAATGAAAAGATAGCCGTCTGTGGCTAACTAAAGAAATAAAGGACGATATCCAATTAAAAACAAGGGCATACAAAGTGGCCAAAACTACTGGGAGGACAGAAGATTGGGAAGCTAGCAAAGAATGACTAAAAAAATTATTAAGAAAGGAAAGATAGACTATGAAAGTAGACTAGCATGAAATATAAAAACAGATAGCAAGAGTTTCTATAGGTATATAAAAAGGAAAAGAGTGTCTAAAGTAAATGTCAATCCCTTAGAGGATGTGACTGGGGAATTAGTAATGGGGAACATGGAGATGGCAGAAACTCTGAACAAATATTTTGTATCAGTCTTTATGGTGGAGAACACAATATCCCAACAGTGGATAGTCAAGCGGCTATAGAGGGGGAGGAACTTAACACAATCATAGTCATTAAGGAGGTGGTACTCAGTAAGATAATGGGACTAAAGGCGGATAAATCCCCTGGACCTGATGGCTTGCATCCTAGGGTCGTAAGAGAAGTAGCGGCAGAGATAGTGGATGCATTGGTTGTAATTTACAAAAATTCCCTGGATTCTGGGGAGGTCCCAGGAGATTGGAAAACTGCAAATGTAACGCCCCTATTTAAAAAAGGAGGCAGACAAAAAGCAGGAAACTATAGACCAGTTAGCCTAACATCTGTGGTTGGGAAACTGTTGGAGTCTATTACTAAAGAAGTAGTTGCAGGAAATTTGGAAAAAGATAATTCAGTCAGGCAGAGTCAACATGGATTTATGAAATGGAAGTCATGTTTGACAAATTTGCTGGAATTCTTTGAGGATGTAATGAACAGAGTGGATAAAGGGGAACCAGTGGATGTGGTGTATATGACTTCCAGAAGGCATTTGACAAAGGTTCCTGCACAAGATAAAAGTTCACGGGGTTGGGGGTGAGATATTAGCATGGATAGAGGATTGGCTAACTAACAGAAAACAGAGAGTCAGGATAAATGGTTCATTCTCGGGTTGGCAATCAGTAACTAGTGGGGTGCCGCAGGGATCAGTGCTGTGACTCCAACTATATTTACAATCTATATTAATGACTTGGAAGAAGGGACCGAGTGTAATGTAGCCAAGTTTGCTGACGATACAAAGATGGGAGGAAAAGCAATGTGTGAGGAGGACACACAAAATCTGCAAAAGGACAGACAGACTAAGTGAGTGGGCAAAAATTTGGCAGATTTAATATAATGTTGGTAAGTGTGAGGTTATGACCTTCGGCAGAAAAAATCAAAGAGCAAGTTATTGCTTAAATGGAGAAAAATTGCAAAGTGCTGCAGTGCAGCAGGACCTGGGGGTACTTGTGCATGAAACAAAAAAGGTTAGTATGCAGGTACAGCAATGGAATATTGGCCTTCATTGCAAAGGGGATGGCGTATAGAAGCAAGAAAGTCTTGCTACAGCTATACAGGATATTGGTGAGGCCACACCTGGAATACTGCGTACAGTTTTGGTTTCCATATTTAAGAAAGGATATGCTTGCTTTGGAGGCAGTTCAGAGAAGGTTCGCTAGGTTCCAGAAATGAGGGGGTTGACTTATGAGGAAAGGTTGAGTAGGTTGGGCCTCGACTCATTGGAATTCAGAATAATGAGAGATGTTCTTATCAAAATGTATAAGATTATGAGGGGGCTTGACAAGGTGGATGCAGAGAGGATGTTTCCACTGATAGGGGAGACTAGAACTAGGGTGCACCACCTTTGAATAAGGGGTCGCCCATTTAAAACTGAGATAAGGAGGAATTTCTTCTCTCAGAGGATTGTAAATCTGTGGAATTTGCTGCCTCAGAGAGCTGTGGAAGCTGGGTCATTGAATAAATTTAAGACAGAGATAGACAATTTCTTATTCTCCATCGGCCAAATTTTTGCCTACTCACTTAGCCTCTCTATGTCCTTTTGCAGGTTTTTTGTGTCCTCCCCACACATTGCTTTTCCTCCCATCTTTGAATTGTCTGCAAACTTGGCTACATTATACTCGATCATCCAAGTCGTTAATATGGATTGCAAATAGTTGGGGTCCCAGCACTGATCCCTGTGGCACCCCACTAGTTACTGATTGCCAACCCGAGAATGAACCATTTATCCCGACTCTCCCGACTCAAAGAATGTTCCACATATCCCATGAAAAGACAGGCATAGCTCATCATCATAGGCAGTCCCTCGGAATAAAGGAAGACTTGCTTACACTCCCAAAGTGAGTTCTTTGATGGCTGAACAGTCCGATACAAGAGCCACAGACCCTGTTACAGGTGGAACAGACATTCGTCGAGGGAAGGGATCGGTAGGGCTGGTTTGCCGCACGCTCCTTCCACTGCCTGCGCTTGGCCTCTTCATATGCTTTGCGTTGGGACTCGAAGAGCTCGACGCCCTCTTGGATGTACTTTCTCCACCTCGGGCGGTCTTCGGCCAGGGTCTCCCAGGTGTCAGTGGTGATGTCACACTTTACCAGGGAGGCTTTGAGAGTGTCCTTATAACGTTTCCGCTGTCCTCCTTTGGCTCGTTTACCATGAAGAAGCTCCGCATAAAGCATTTGCTTAGGGAATCTCATATTTGGCATGCAAACTATGTGGCCTGCCCAGCGAAGCTGATCGAGTGTGGTCAGTGCTTCAATACTGGGGAAAAAAAGGCATAGCTATGGCCCATATGGGTTCCCATAGCAATATTTGGAGGATGTGGGTGGAGTCAAAGGAGAAGTTGATTAATGTAAGAACAAGATCAACCATGTGGAGGAAGGTGGGGGGTGGATGGGGTCTGGTTGGGCATCCATTCAAGGAAGAAGTGGAGAGCCCACTGGCCAACATGGTTGGGGAAGAAGGCATAGAGGGATTGGATATCCATGGTGAAAAGGAGATGGTTAGGGACAAAACAGGAAACTATTAAAGTGATGAAGGGTGTCGAAAGATGTAGGTCGGATAAGACAGGACAAGGGGAGAAAATATCAAGTCACAATAAACAAAAACTGTCTTTTTAGATGGTAGAGGTCACGGGTTTGGGAGGTGCTGTCAAAGAAACCTTGGCGAGTTGCTGCAGAGCATCTTGTAGATGGTATGCACTGCAGGCACGGTGGGCCGGTGGTGGAGGGACTGAATGTTTGGATGGGGTGCCAATCAAGAGAGCTCCTTTTTCCTGGACGGTGTCGAGCTTCTTGAGTGTTGTTGGAGTTGCACTCCTCCAGGCATGTGGAGAGTATTCCATCACACTCATGACTTGTGCCTTGTAGCTGGTGGGTAGGCTTTGCGGAGTTAAGAGGTGAGACACTCGCCGCAGAATACCCAGCCTCTGACCTGCTCTTGTGGCTGGTCCAGTTAAGTTTCTGGTTGATGGTGATCCTAGGATATTGATGGTGGGAGATTCGGCGATGGTAATGCTGTTGACTGTCAAGGGCCAGTGGTTAGACTCTCTCTTGTTGGAGATATTGATTGCCTGGCACTTGTGTGGCACTAATGTTACTTGTCACTTATCAGCCCAAGCCTGATTGTCGTCCAGGTCTTGCTGCATGCGGGCATAGACAGCTTCATTATCTGAAGAGTTTCGAATGGAACTGAACACTGTGCAATCATCAGCGAACATCTCCACTTCTGACCTTATGATGGAGGGAAGTTCATTGATGGAGCAGCTGAAGTTGGTTGGGCCTAGGACACTGCCCTGAGGAACTCCTGCAGCGATGTCCTGGGGCTGAATTGATTGACCTCCAACAATTTCCTTCATCTTCCTTTGTGCTCGGCATGACTTCAGCCACTGGAGAGCTTTCTCCTATTCCCATTGACTTCTACTTTACTAGGGCTTCTTAATGCCACACTCGGTCAAATGCTGCATTGATGACAAGGGCAGTCACTTTCATCTCACTTCTGGAATTCAGCTCGTATGTTCATGTTTGGACTAAAGCTGTATTGAGATCTTGAGTTGAGTGGTCTTGGCGGAACCCAAACTGAGCATTGGTGAGCAGGTTATTGGCGTGTAAGTGCCGCTTGAGAGCACTGTCGATGCCACCTTACATCACTTTGCTAATGATTGAGAGTAGACTGATGGGGCGGTTGGATTTGTCCTGCTTTTTGTGGACAGGACATATACCTGTGCAGTTTACCACATTGGCAGGTAGATGCAAGTATTTTAGCTGTATGGAACAGCTTGGCTAGAGGCGTGGCTAATTCTGGAGCAGAAGTCTTCAGCACAATAGCTGGGATGTTGCCGGGCCCCATAGCCTTTGCTGTATCCAGTGCTCTCAGCTGTTTCTTGATATCACATGAAGTGAATTTAATTGGCTGAAGACTGGCTTCTGTGATGGTGGGGACCTCAGAAGGATGCCAATATGGATCATCCACTCGGACTTTTGGCTGAAAATGGTTGCACTCACGTGCTGGACGCCGCCATCATTGAGGATGGGGATATTCATGGAGCCTCTTCGTCCTGTTAGTAGTTTAATTGTTCACCACCATTCACGACTGTATGTGACAGGGCTGCAGAGCTGTGATCTGATTTGTTGATTGTAGGATCGCTTAGCTTTGTCTATAGCATACTGTTTTCGTTGTTTAACATGCATGTGTTGCAGCTTCCGCAGGTGGGCACCTCATTGTTAGGTACACCTATTTCTGCTTCTGGCATTCTCTTCTGCACTCTTCGTTAAACCAGGGTTGGTCCTCTGGCTTGATGGTAATGGGAGGGATATGCCAGGCCATGAGGTTACAGATTGTGGTGGAGTAGAAATTCTGAGACCGAGCGAGAAACAGACTCTGCTCTCATTTGAAGCAATTCAGCAAATCAGCGTTCACTGCATGAGCCACAGGTGCACTATTCTCTGGGAAAAGAATTATCTAACATCTAACTTGGTTCTTCCCTTACTTAATTTATAAGAGTGACCCCTAGTTCTCCCTAACCTATTCAGTTGAAACAATTGGACTACACAAACAGGCAATCACTTCATTGTCAATTCAGAAAGATAGACAAGAAGGGAAAGGAGGTGGGGTAGCTCTGTTAATAAAGGATGATATCAGGGCAGTTGTGAGAGATGATATTGGCTCTCATGAACAAAATGTTGAATCATTGTGGGTGGAGATTTGAGATAGTAAGGTGAAAAAGTCACTGGTGGGCGTAGTTTATAGGCCCCCAAATAATAACTTCATGGTGGGGCGGACAATAATCAAGGGAATAATGGAGGCATGTGAAAAAGGAACAGCAGTAATCATGGGCGATTTTAACCTACATATCGATTGGTCAAATCAAATCGCACGGGGTAGCCTGGAGGAGGAATTCATAGAATGCATACGGGATTTTTTCATAGAACAGTATGTTACAGAACCAACAAGGGAGCAAGTTATCTTAGATCTGGTCCTGTGTAATGAGACAGGAATAATAAATGATCTCCTAGTAAAAGATCCTCTCGGAATGAGTGATCACAGTATGGTTGAATTTATAATACAGATTGAGGGTGAGGAAGTAGTGTCTCAAACGAGCGTACTATGCTTAAACAAAGGGGACTACAGTGGTGTTGTCGGCATTAGGCACCTGCTGAATATATCTAAATTCATATAAGTTTAAAGTGGCCACACATAAAATGGCTGCCCAGGCATGATGGGAAATCAGGTAGTCAAGCTGTGAACTATTGACTGAGGCTGACCGAGCAATAACCCTGTGAGGCCCACTGCCAGGAATGCCTTGGATACAAGATAACTATAACAAACCATTATAACTCCACACAGCAGAGCCCCGAGAAATAGAGATAAGGGGGGCCTACATCACATAACGAGGGCATGGATCAGCCCGAGCTGACAAGAACCGAATATGTAACTCTAATAAGGAGGCTACCAAAGACAACATCCAAGGACAGTAAGATAAGGGAGGCCCAGGCCATGTTACAAGACACATGAGCCATTCCTAGCAACACACCCCTTAGCAACACATCTCTTGGCAACACATGAGCCACTTTACGTTTAGAGACTAACTCTATCTATTGGTCTAATGTAACTGCAGTAAACTGTTGTATGTAACTGTAGTAAACTGTTGTAAAACATATAAAGATCCATGAAACCCTTTGTTCTGTGGAGTGAAGTGCCTGGATCCAGTCCTGAGGCTTTCTCCCCGCTGGCGTTAATAAAAGCCGCATTGGCGTTGGAACCGACTCTGAGTGTTGAGTGATTCTTCTGAGAAAACATTCACGCTAACAGTGGCGTAGTCAGCAGGATTTCCCGGAGTCGCTGGACGCCCTTGGAAAAACCCGGGTGAGTATAAAAAACGATTTTTAATTATAAAGGGTGCGGAAGGTGGAAGCCGGTTGATCGACAAGAGGAGACGGTCTAATATCTCAAACGCCTAGCCTGAGCCTGAATTAAGAGGACTTTTGTCCCACGTGACGGCCAGGAACCAAGTTGGGAACACACTTAGACCGTGGGATTGTGATACCGAGAGACATCTTCCGGACCCAGTAGTGTGATTTGAAATATCCCGGAGACCAGGCAGTGCACAGCGACCAACGGAAACTAAACCTGTGAACAGGGTCGGACCAACAGACAAAGCGGTGGTAGGTAGTCGTTAAGGATACGTAGAGCGCTGCGGGAATTGCTGAAACGCGTTTTAAGAATTGTATAAGTTTGTGTAACAGCAGACTTGTGACCTGACAGCAGCCCAGAGATGGTCTACTACAAGTTGTGTGAGGTAAAAGGCAAACCTCTGAGAGTAGATTCCTAAGGGTTCTAGTCCTACCCAGGAATAGCCAATAAAGTAGTAAACTGGAGAGGGTATCAGAAGGGTCCCTTACCCGCCATCTGGCGGAAAAGCAAAAGAAACTAATCGAGAAAATGATTAGAGCAGGGTGGGACCTGCCAGCAGCCCAACGGGAATGGTGGGTGAAGGAACGGAAAAAAAAACAATACCGGTAGTCCACTACAAAAGTTATGTGAGGAATTATTTAGATAAAACTACGAATTCCCTGAAAGATCATGGATCCAAAAATTAATAGGCAAGAAGAGAGACTGTTGTAAATGTCTGGTCGTTGAGTGAGAGTCTCTGTGTGATTTTGTGACTGTGGAATGAATTTTTCTGAAAGCCTGGTTGGAAGAGGAATGCAAGTGTCTGGTTATTTTAGTGTTGTCCTGTATGTGGGAAGTTTTAAGACATTTAAGTTAGAAACGCAGGTGTGGATTTATTCGGATGATAAGTTACGGAGCTAGGAAATGTACAAAGGATAGGTTTGTTGAGCAAAAGATTTATTTGACACGCTCACTTACTTGCCGAAAGAAAACATGCAATGATTGATTGGGTTGAAAGACATAAATTTAGTCTCGGAATGAGATAAAGAATGCTTTTAAAAAAAAAGAGCTTCTAGCAAAAAAAAGTTTTAAATAAAGATTGAAATTACAAAGTTTGAATTGCGATTTTGAGATATTCAGAGAAGGCACAGAAAATACTGAGGTGGATTAAAAAAAAAAAATTATTCAATTAAATCTGATCAGGTCAAACTCCTGGGCGAGTGGCGAGCTATCTGCGCAGGTGTAAAAGGGACTTTTGAAAAAGGTTAAAAAAACAGCAAGCTTTAGTAACGACTTTGAAACTGGAGCATTTTGAGATAACGAAAAGCAGCCCTCAAACCCTCAAAGCTAGACTCCATTCCAGTTATGGAGAAAAGAAAAAGATAAAGACGCCACTTTGAAAGTAAACAAATGATTTTAAATTAACAACTTTATGGAGTTACGAACCCTCCATGTAAAATACAAAACCTAATTTGAAGAAAGAAAAAAAAGATGTAGCGGACTAAATAAGTGCTGAAAAAAAAAATATGTGTTTGTGATGAAAAAAGACATAACTTACTAAATACTAGTTGATGTTTGCTGTGAAAAAGATATTGGTTTAATTAGAAAAAGAAAAACATTTTGGAAGAGGTAAAAAACACTCAACATTGATAATGATTTTAAATTGAGTAAGTTTCAATGCAGTTTGAAAAGATTTCCAAAATGGACAGTGTTTATCAAGAAAAATCCCGAACAGTCTAAACAAGCAGGAGGGTTTTGAAGATAACGAGGAGAAAGAGAAATTTAAAAAAAAATTGAATTTCAGTAAACAATATTGCTATTAAAAATGTGTGGTCTCGTTTGAAATCAATTTAAAAAAAAAAGATTTCTTTGGCAAGCACTTGAATTAGAAGTTAAGAAAACATTGGAGTTTACTCTAAAATGCCGTCTTCCCTGATGAGAAGATTTGTATTATTTATGCTGTTTAACGGATTCCTAATTTCTAAGCAAGTTTTGAAGGCACAAAGACTTTTTTTTTCAGATGATTACGTGAAGTTACGTAATGACATCAGGTCTTCCCTTTCCATTGACAGCCGTTTTATACTGAACATGATTAGTTTGGATTTCTTAATAGAAAAAAGACTCACCTAACAGAGGAAACAAAAATAATACTTGCCTGATACAATAAAGAAATAGATACTCAAACAAAACAAATTGAAGAGTTAAAAGCTAAGATAAACAGGCTGGAAGAGATGTTTAAAAAAAAAACGAGACTAGACGGATAGTGCAGTGCGCAGCCATAGCACCATCACCTATAGCAATAGAGCCAATGTACCCCACGGTGGGTAGGTGTAGTCCACAAACCCTAACGGTAAAGCAGACAACGATGTTTGGAGGAATAATGGTGGCATTGGTGTTGATTGGAGTTTGGATAATATTTAGATGGGTCATCGTGCAGGCTCGAGCACAGCAGGCTCAAATGCAAAACCGACGGCAGCCCAGACAGGGACATGAAGTGATAAAGATGGTACGACTATAAAGAATATGGTTAACCTAATCCTTACCTTCGATTCCACAGAGTGACAGCGACACAAGTAGACCAGAACCTAACACCTGGTGACGACCAGGCTATCTGTTTAAAATTTTCAGATAAAACACTCACCAAGATGGGACCGCAGTGGTGACTTCGACACTGGGGACCCATGATACTGGGAACCTCAAGACCCATGCAAACACTGGATGATACCAACGGATTGCAGCGCACTCAGGAAATAAACAACGACATGAACTATGGAGTCTTGTTTAATTTAACGGATGGAATGTGCATCCCAGCAGCCAAGGATTGGAGCAAGGACAGGACTTATTTTAATGCATGGTTACAAGCAAATCCTAATAAGAACCTGGTATGTGTACAGTGCTCCACGGGTATAAGGAGCAGCTGCATTAAATAGAGGGATGTCAAAGGGCCCGATGAATGTACTTTCGGCATAATTTGCGCTCCTCCGGGACAATCCCAGCAATCAGTCATCCGCAAAAAGGGAGTGGGGCTGTGTAGGTACTATGAGGAGGTGGGGGGGCGGCTGCAATATCATTGTATGTATGCTTCTCACCCCCTCCGACACCGCGCCCCATAAGAACCACGACATTGCCCGAGGAACTGCCTTGTCCCATAATTACTAAGGGACCAGAAAATGGGATTGTAATGTACAACGAAGGGGAATTATTATATGATAATGTTAAACATGAAATTGTGCCTGTCCTGATCAATATTTCAGGCAGGAATACTGTACAGAACAGTCAAGGAAGATGTACAATGTATTAAGTAAAGTTGTAATGCAGCAGGCTGCCGATGCAATGGGTGCCAGTAGATTCCAAGGACAGGGGTCAGCCCCCAGGGTCAAGAGGGAAATAGTTAATGATATTGTCACCGTAGTAAACTCGATAGATATACAAGGGTTAAATGAGAGAGTGGAACAGCTTAGAGGGGTGATGAAGGGGTTATTAGAGAGGGTGGAGAAAAACCAGGAAGAACAAGCCAACCTAGGAAAGGAGGCTGCCGAAATCCAGTTGGATGGCATCTCAGTCCTGGAAGCTCACGCCAAAACCATCAATCACCTCATTGATAGAGAAAAAGAAGATACAGGAAAGCAAAGACAGGGGCAACTCTGTCACGCTTATGGTCTGTGGATGGTGGGACAGATCCGCCACAATCTCGACCAGATCCAACGCGGGGAAGTACCCGATTGGATAGACAGTTCACATTTGGCTCATTTGGCTAACCAGAGGGGGACACTAGATAATTGTACTCTGAAGGGACTGACCTGAGTATACCCAGCAATTCCAGATTGCCAGATGGGTAGAAATACTGGAATAGGGATAGTCCTGATGATCCCTATAGCCACGCCGGACTCAGGGCCGTTCCCCCTATACCAATTAGAGAATATCGGAGTAATACGGGAAAATGTCTCCATACGTTACTATCTGACCACCACCTCCGCCGTTCGTCGAAACAACATACTTACCGGGATCTCTCTAACAGATTGCAAGCAAAGGGGGGGGGATCACAGTATGCCCTCACCCGGTAGGCCGAGGTGAGCTAGACGAGTGCGGGTTTAACCGAAC
Organism: Pristiophorus japonicus; assembly: GCF_044704955.1. Taxonomy (NCBI): domain Eukaryota; kingdom Metazoa; phylum Chordata; class Chondrichthyes; family Pristiophoridae; genus Pristiophorus; species Pristiophorus japonicus. The sequence continues at coordinate 245,694,808 of NC_091983.1, forward strand.
CGACGGGTGTGTATTAGAAATAGTGCCCGCACACAGGCACTTCGCGAGGGCAGGCGACGGAGGGAAGGGAAGATACTGCGTCTCGACCACAGAGCGTTCATACCAGTATAATGACCTGCAGTGCCCTATACCACAACCAAACTTTTGCTTTACGCCACTACGACCTGTCACGATCGGGCAAGCGCATATCACCCAGGTCAGGCGCCGGAAGTCCGAAGTTATTGATGTAACCGATCAGCTCCACGATCATTTGCAGGATTATGACGATCAGGTCCCTATCCCACATCGAACCGAAGTATTACGAGAGTTGAGGCTCAGGGTGGGTCAATCCGTAAAGCTCTACCATGAACTGCAAACTAAAATCAAAGTACTGGAAGAAGATATCGATATAGACTTACAAAGTCAGAGTTGGTGGAGAAAGGTCTGGGACTGGGGAATAAATGTGAACATCCATCCTTGGATTCGAATAATTTCACACTGGTCGGGATAGAATTGATCTTAGCAATAACAGGGGCATGATGGCCTGCCAGGCATGCAGGCACCATGAATAATGAAGAGGGACCCATGACCGGTCCCCAAATACTAAACAAGCCTATCTTATAAAGGGGAAGGAGGATTTGACCTTTGTCAATTTGATCTAAGCAACCGGGACTCCTGAAACCGCGTGACTGGCCAGCACGTTGAGGCAGGGAGTACTGGGCCGTGCACAAAAACTAACAAGTGTAGGGCGGTCGGTTAAAGGGGGACTAGGACTAGTCCCTTTACCGAAAGGAGGGAATTGTTGTAGGCATTAGGCAACTGCTGAATATATCTAAACTCATATAAGTTTAAAGTGGCCACACATAAAATGGCTGCCCAGGCATGATGGGAAATCAGGTAGTCAAGCTGTGAACTATTGACTGAGGCTGACCGAGCAATAACCCTGTGAGGCCCACTGCCAGGAATGCCTTGGATACAAGATAACTATAACAAACCATTATAACTCCACACAGCAGAGCCCCGAGAAATAGAGATCAGGGGAGCCTACATCACATAACGAGGGCATGAATCAGCCCGAGCTGACAAGAACTGAATATGTAACTCTAATAAGGAGGCTACCAAAGACAACATCCAAGGACAGTAAGATAAGGGAGGCCCAGGCCATGTTACAAGACACATGAGTCATTCCGATTAACACACCCCTAAGCAACACATCTCTTGGCAACACATGAGCCACTTTACGTTTAGAGACTAACTCTATCTATTGGTCGAATGTAACTGCAGTAAACTGTTGTATATAACTGTAGTAAACTGTTGTAAAACATATAAAGTTCCATGAAACCCTTTGTTCTGCGGAGTGAAGTGCCTGGATCCAGTCCTGAGGCTTCCTTTCGTTAATAAAGGCCGCATTGGCATTGGAACCGACTCTGAGTGTTGAGTGATTCTTCTGAGAAAACATTCACGCTAACAAGTGGGATGAGGGCAGAGTTGGCTAAAGTAGACTGGAAACACTGACTAAACAGTGGCACAATTGAGGAACAGTGGAGGACTTTTAAGGAGCTCTTTCATAGTGCTCAACAAAAATATATTCCAGTGAAAAAGGGCGGTAAGAGAAGGGATAACCAGCCGTGGATAACCAAGGAAATAAGGGAGAGTATCAAATTAAAAACCAATGCGTATAAGGTGGCCAAGTTTAGTGGGAAACTAGAAGATTGGGAAAATTTTAAACGACAGCAAAGAATGACTAAGAAAGCAATAAAGAAAGGAAAGATAGATTACGAAAGGAAACTTGCGCAAAACATAAAAAGATAGTAAAAGTTTTTACCGATATATAAAATGGAAAAGAGTGACTAAAGTAAATGTTGGTCCCTTAGAAGATGAGAAGGGGGATTTAATAATGGAAAATGTGGAAATGGCTGAGACCTTAAACAATTATTTTGCTTCAGTCTTCACAGTGGAAGACACAAAAACCATGCCAAAAATTGCTGGTCATGGGAATGTGGGAAGGGAGGACCTTGAGATAATCACTATCACTAGGGGGGTAGTGCTGGATAGACTAATGGGACTCAAGGTAGACAAGTCCCCTGGTCCGGATGAAATGCATCCCAGGGTACTAAAAGAGATGGCGGAAGTTATAGCAGATGCATTCGTTATAATCTACCAAAATTCTCTGGACTCTGGGGAGGTACCAGCGGATTGGAAAGCAGCTAATGTAACGCCTCTGTTTAAAAAAGGGGGCAGGCAAAAGGCAGGTAACTATAGGCCGGTTAGTTTAACATCTGTAGTGGGGAAAATGCTTGAAGCTATCATTAAGGAAGAAATAGCGGGACATCTCGATAGGAATAGTGCAATCAAGCAGACGCAAGATGGATTCATGAAGGGGAAATCATGTTTAACTAATTTACTGCAATTCTTTGAGGATATAATGAGCATGGTGGATAGAGGTGTACCGATGGATGTGGTGTATTTAGATTTCCAAAAGGCATTCAATAAGGTGCCACACAAAAGGTTACTGCAGAAGATAAAGTTACGCGGAGTCAGAGGAAATGTATTAGCATGGATAGAGAATTGGCTGGCTAACAGAAAGCAGAGAGTCAGGATAAATGGGTCGTTTTCGGTTTGGAAATCGGTGGTTAGTGGTGTGCCACAGGGATCGGTGCTAGGACCACAACTGTTTACAATATACATAGATGACCTGAAAGAGGGGACAGAGTGTAGTGTAACAAAATTTGCAGATGACACAAAGATTGGTGGGAAAGCAGGTTGTGTAGAGGACACAGAGAGGCTGCAAAGAGATTTAGATAGGTTACGCGAATGGGCTAAGGTTTGGCAGATGGAATACAATGTCGTAAAGTGTGAGGTCATCCACCTTGGGAAAAAAAACAGCAAAAGGGAATATTATTTGAATGGGGAGAAATTACAACATGCTGCGGTGCAGAGGGACCTGGGTGTCCTTGTGCATGAATCCCAAAAAGTTAGTTTGCAGGTGCAGCAGGTAATCAGGAAGGCGAATGGAATGTTGGCCTTCATTGCGAGAGGGATGGAGTACAAAAGCAGGGAGGTCCTGCTGCAACTGTATAGGGTATTAGTGAGGCCGCACCTGGAGTACTGCGTGCAGTTTTGGTCACCTTACTTAAGGAAGGATATACTAGCTTTGGAAGGGGTACAGAGACGATTCACTAGGCTGATTCTGGAGATGAGAGGGTTACCTTATGATGATAGATTGAGCAGACTGGGTCTTTACTCGTTGGAGTTCAGAAGGATGAGGGGTGATCTTATAGAAACATTTAAAATAATGAAAGGGATCGACAAGATCGAGGCAGAGAGGTTGTTTCCACTGGTCGGGGAGACTAGAACGAGGGGGCACAGCATCAAAATACGGGGGAACCAATTTAAAACCAAGTTGAGAAGGAATTTCTTCTCCCAGAGAGTTGTGAATCTGTGGAATTCTCTGCCCAAGGAAGCAGTTGAGGCTAGCTCATTGAATGTATTCAAATCACAGATTGATAGATTTTTAACCAATAAGGGAATTAAGGGTTACGGGGGGTGGGCGGGTAAGTGGAGCTGAGTCCGCGGCCAGATCAGCCATGATCTTGTTGAATGGCGGAGCAGGCTCGAGGGGCTAGATGGCCTACTCCTGTCCCTAATTCTTCTTATGTCTTGTAAACTTAGATAAATCACGCCTAAGTTTCTCTTATAGAGAACCAACTCATTGAGCCTATCTGGGTAACTATGATGCTTTAAACTGAAATTAATCTTGCAGCATTCCTCTGAACCTTTTCCAAAGCCACAATATCATTGATTAAAACAGCACTCAACCATCTAAACTTGAAGGATTACAAGCTAAGTTTATGCAATCTGACCTTATAATTTAATTAACTCTTAGACCAAACTTATGCTTGGAGTATCAATGAATATGCAATTAATGTTGTCACTTTAACAAATTTTACTTTAACTTAACAATTCATTGGGGGTAAATTAGGCGATAATAGAAAAATAAATTGGCGAAGTGTAAAATGGCTGCCAATCCCCCTATCACCCGTTTTTCACACTGCGATTAAAGTTAAAATTATATTTTGGCGATGAAGATGAAGATGAATGTGATACTATTGCCAGCTCATCTGTTAGTGGTCTGTTTGCACAGTATGAAATCAATTAATAACTACAAGGTAAGACAAAACTTTGCGGTATATATAAATAATTTTATTTACCTTTACTATCTAACAAAAAATTTTTAACTTATATAATTTAGTACTCACCTTTTTAATTTTAGGTGTTATTAATGCCACAAACTCAGAAGGAATTCCTTTGCACACGCTCTCAAAAGTTTGAAGAACAGACTGTTTATAGGAATACAAAAGAAGATAAGATTCAGTATGTAAAAACAATTCTGTTCCTCGTAATCAACTCTCATTTGAGTTCACTTCTTCTTCTGAATAATGATGCAGAAACTGACACTTGACTATTAAATTTGCTGTGAATGGAAGATTTCGCCATTTTCTCTCCAAGATAGCAATTCAAATTTATGCTATTCTCTTCGCTGAGGAAATTAAGATGCAGCAAAGGACAGGAGTAGGTTTGGAGACAGAGGCCTAGTAATTGGGCCACGTTTTGCCTGTTTTTCAGGCTCTAAGCAGCCTGCTCCACCCCAAAATGCCAAATCAGAGGTGCGCCACTCACCATATTAGATTTTGGGTAACGAGGTCGCGATTGTGTCAGGAGCACACACCAGCAGCATTCTAAGTGGGAATTAATATACAAATGAGATTCTTCTGTTTCTTGCAGGACCCATTTTCCATTTTAGACTGCCCCAGTGCAGACCTCACTCAGCACAACGTGACGCTAACGACATGGAGGCCCTCTCTCTAGCACTATTTATGGACATCAAGCAGTATCTACAGGGTAGTTGTTGGTTTATGATATCTGGCTCTTATTTGACTGGTGAATGTTTTTTTTTACTGAGTTCCAGCACTCATAAAATTTCACTTTGTCTGCAGGGGTTTACTGCTTCTGCACAATTGGTGCTCTTTGTTTCAAAATAGTCTGGCTCCAAACATGGATGGTCTGGTAAGACTACCTAGAGGATAGTTGGCAGCAGAAAATACCACAGAGCAGGAGAAGCTTCCAGAAGAGGGAGGAGGAGGAGAACACTGAATAGGACATATGTAATGTATGTATGCCTGGGTTTACCTGCCACCAGGGGGAACGATCGTCGGAGGTTATTGGGCCACAGACACACACGTGTAGCCTTTGTATATAAAGAAAGCTTCCATGTTTAATCCTCACTTTGAGAGCTAATAAAGTAGTCAGGACGCACCTGATTGAGTTCACTAAGCCCATTGAGTTATTGCATATGCAACATTTGGCGACGAGGCACAATACGGACTTTCTCACAAAATAAAAAAATGAGCATCGTTGGAATCCTGGAGCGATTCATGGAGGGAGATGACTGGGAGGATTTTACAGAGCGCCTCGATCAGTACTTCGTGGCCAACAAGATGGATGAAGATGCTGACGCAGTGAGGCGCAGGGCGGTTTTCCTCACGGTTTGTGGTCCAAAAATCTATGGCCTCATAAAGAATCTGCTCTCACCTGCACGTCCAACAGAAAAGACCTATAAGGAATATGTGCTCTGATTCGGGACCATCTCAAACCTAAAGAAGGCATCATTATCTCGCGATATTGCTTTTACAGGCATTATGGTTCTGAGGGCCAGGATGAGGCGGAATTTGTTACAGACCTGAGACGTCTCGCTGGGCTGTGTAGGTTTGGAACCACGTTGAAAGACATGCTGCGCGACGTCTTTGTAATAGGCATAAACCATGAGGTGATCCTGCGAAAGCTGCTGGCTGCAGAGACACTGGATCTGAGCAGGGCCAACACGATCGCCCAGGCTTGCCCGACCACGGTCGATAGTACAAAGCAGATATCCTCGCAGAGTCGGAACTCCACGGCAAGTACTGTGCACAAGATTGTGTCGTCGGTTGGCAGAGCTGCATCTGGCAGGGCCTACCCGACTGTGTTTGCGAAACCTGTAGCTGCTCAAAATTCGCCATTGGGCACGAATCCGATTTCACCCTGTTGGTGATGTGGGGGCAATCATTGGCCTCATCAGTGCCGTTTCAGACAGTATATTTGTCGAGGCTGTGCGAAAATGGGGCACCTTCACCAGATGTGTCCGCTGCTCAGCAAGCATGCTGCGACACACCATGTGGATGATGATGACCGATCCGGAGCGGATCCGACAATGCAACCAGATACCCGAGGAGTAAGTGTATAGTGTACATTCGTTCCTGACAAAGAGCCAACCGATAATGATTAAAGTTAAATTTAACGGCGTGTCGGTATCTATGGAATTAGACACTGGTGCGAATTAGTCAATTGTGAGCCAGAGGACTTTTGAAAAGCTGTTGGACACCAAGACCATGAAACCCAAGCCGAGTCCAGTAAATGAAAAATTGCAGAGCTCATACCAGTGATTGGCAGTGCAGCAGTCACGGTGTCGTACGATGGGGCGGTTCATGATCTATTGCTGTGGATCGTTCTAGGCAATGGTCCAACGCTGTTCTGCAGGAGTTGGCTCAAAAATAAAGTGGAACTGGAACGATATTAAAGTTTTGTCATCGGTGGATGACGCTTTGTGTGCTCAAGTGCTGAGCAAATTTCCCTCGCTGTTTGAACCGGGTACCGGCAACTTCATGGGAGCCAAGGTGCAGATCTACCTGGACTCGGATGCAAGACCCGTCCATCACAAAGCCCGGGTGGTCCCGTACATGATGAGGGAGAAGGTCAAAATCGGACTGGACAGGCTCCAACGTGAAGGGGTCATTTCACTGGTCGAATTTAACGAATGGGCTAGTCCCATTGTTCCTGTGCTAAAGAGTGAAGGCACTATCAGGAAACTACAAGGTTACGATCAACCGAGTTTCGAAACAGGATCAGTACCCATTACCAAAGGCTGATAACCTGTTTGCAACGCTAGCCGGGGAAAAATCGTTCACCAAATTATATCTGACGTGAACCTATATGACACAGGAGCTTGTCGAATCATCGAAGAAACTTACGTGCATCAAAACACATAAATTGCTGTTCATTTACAACAGGTCTCTTTCAGAATTCGCTCTGCTGCAGCCATACTTTAGAGAAACATGGAGAGTTTACTGAAGTTCGTCCCTAGAACCGTGGTGTTCCAAGACGACATTCTGGTCACAGGTTGCGACACTGCCAAACACCTGCCCAACCTGGAAGAGATTCTACGTCGTCTGGACAAAGTGGGGCTCAGGCTGAAATGTTCAAAGTGCGTCTTTATGGCACTGGAAGTCGTATTCATGTGAAGGAAGATTGCTGCAGATGGCATCAGACCTACGGACTCAAACAGAGGCCATCAAAAATGCGCCCAGATCCCAAAATGTGACAGAGCTGCGTTTGTTCCTTGGTCTTCTCAAGTACTTCAGTAATTTCTTACCTAAATTGAGCACATTATTAGAGCCACTGTACATGCTGCTCAGAAAAGGCGACAGCTGGATTTGGGGTGTATGTCAAGACAGGGCCTTCGAGAAGGCTAGAAATCTGCTTTGTTCCAACAAATTGCTGGTACATTATGACCCGTGTAAGTGTTTAGTATTGGCCTGTGACACTTCACCACATGGGGTTGGTTGCGTGCTCCAACAATCCAATGAGCTGGGCACACTACAACCCATTGCGTACGCGTCGAGAAGCATATCTAAAGCGGAAAGAGCCTACGGCATGGTAGAGTAAGAAGCTTTAGCTTATGTATATGGGGTTAAAAAGATACACCAGTATCTGTTTGGGCTTCGTTTCGAGCTTGAAACCAATCACAAGCAGCTCATTTATCTTTGTTTTCAGAGCATAGAGATATCAATATCAACACGTTATCCCGCATTCAGAGGTGGGCGCTGACATTATCTACCTATGATTATGTCATTCGCCATAGACCTGGCACCGAGAATTGTGCCGATGCATTGAGCCGTTTACCGTTATCCACGCCGGAGGTGGAAATGCCACAGCCCGCAGACCTACTGTTCGTCATGGATGCCTTTGAGAGTGAAGGGTCGCCTGTCACTGCTCAACAAGTTAGGACTTGGGCCAGCCAGGATCCGATCTTATCGGTTGTAAAACGTTGTGTCCTTAGTGGTGATTGGTCAGCCAGTCCTCGGAAAGTGTGTGATGAGACCAAACCTTGCAACCATCCATTCAATCTGATTGTTTGCTATAGAGTAATCGTGTTGTTGTGCCCAAGAAAGACGGGGAGAGATTTGTACGGGATTTACACAGTACCCATCCCGGTATTATGATGTTGAAGGCCATTGCCAGATCTCACGTTTCGTGGCCTGGCATTGACTCCAATTTGGAGTCATGTGTGCATCAATGGTGGATAGAATGTGTACTCATGTCATCCAGCACATTCACAGCCACCATTGAGAGCCTTTGTGCCATGTTCGCCACTCATGGTCTGCCCGACATCGTTGTGAACGACAACGGATCGTGCTTCATGAGTTTGGAGTTTCAAGAGTTTGAGACTCAATGGTATCAAGCATGTAAGGTCAGCACCATTCAAACCCGTGTCCAATGATCAAGTGGAGCGGGCCGTCCAAACCATCAAGCAGAGCCTGAAAAACGCGTAACTCACGGTTCTTTGCAGACTCGCTTGTCACGCATACTGCTTAGTTACAGGACGAGACCCCACACACTTACTGAGGTCCCCACTGCTGAAATGTTGATGAAGAGAGATCTCAAGACCAGGCGCTCGCTTGTCCACCCTGATCCTAATGATCACGTCGAAAACAGAAGTCAACATCAGCAGTGGTATCATGATCGCACTGCTGTGTCACGCGACATCTCTATTAATGATCCTGTGCATGTACGAAATATGGTCAAGGCCCCAAGTGGGTCACTGGCACTGTTATGGCCAAGGAGGGTAACAGGGTGCTTATTGTCAGGCTCACTAATGGATAAACATGTTGGAGGCACATTGATCAGACGAAATTGCGGCACACAGACAAACTGGAACAGCTTGAAGACAGCATCAATGACCAACCGATTCACATTCAGCCATCAGAAGACCCTGCTGTTGTCAATGAATCTGGACCTTCAATCCCCGACATGGATACTGCCACTCCCATTAGATCGGCTACCCAGCCTCAAGTTATGAATCCTAGATCTGGAATTGAACTGAGACAATCAACGAGGGAACAGAAAGCCCCGGACCGTCTCAATTTGTAAATAGGACTGACTGATACCAAGATCTTGGGGGGGAATGATGTAATGTATGTAAGCCTGGGTTTACTTGCCATTAGGGGAGTGACCGTCGGAGGTCATTGGGCCACAGACACAGATGTGCAGCCCTTGTGTATATAAAGAAAGCTCCATGTTTAATCCTCACTTTGAGAGCTAATAAAGTAGTCAGGTCGCACCTGATTGAGTTCACGGTACTAAGCCTATTGAGTTATTGCATATGCAACAACATATCCACAGAGTCTTCAGGTAGCACTTCTCCTACCTAAACCTCATTTACCAAAGAGCCTGTCACTGCGCTCCATCACCTGCTGCAGTCACAAATACTGCATGGACAACACTGCCTGTGGATATCATGGTTACTGCCGTCCGCAACTTTTATGCCACGGATTTATTTCAGGCTGCAACAGGTGGCATCATAAACATCTCAGTTCGCAGAGCACTGATGTGTCAGGGACGTCGCCGAGGATCCCAACACCAGGAGAAATACATATTTCATTCCCAATTGACATAGCGAAGCAGGACAAGGGCACGAAGATTTGCCTGCATGGCTGGCTTACACATGGTGCAAGGTGCCATTAGAAACATAGAAACATAGAAAATAGGTGCAGGAATAGACCATTCGGCCCTTCGAGCCTGCACCACCATTCGATAAGATCATGGCTAATCATTCCCTCAGTACCCCCTTCCTGCTTTCTCTCCATTCCCCTGGACCCCCTTAGCCAGAAGGGCCATATCTAACTCCCTCTTGAATATAACCAATGAACTGGCATCAACAACTCTCTACTGCAGGGAATTCCACAGGTTGACAACTCTCTGAGTGAAGAAATTTCTCCTTATCTCAGTCCTAAATGGCCGACCCCTTATCCTAAGACTGTGTTGCCTGGTTCTGGACTTCCCCAACATCGGGAACAATCTACCCTCATCTAACCTGTCCCGTCCCGTCAGAATCTTGTAAGTTTCTATGAGATCCCATCTCATCCTTCTAAACTCCAATGTATAAAGGCCCAGTTGTTCCAGTCTCTCCTCATATGTTAGTCCAGCCATCCCGGGAATCAGTCTGGTGAACCTTCGCTGCACTCCCTCAAAAGTAATACCTCCTCACATTAGGAGACCAAAACTGAACACAATATTCCAGGTGAGGCCTCACCAAGGCCCTGTACAACTGTCGTAAGACCTCACTGCTCCTATACTCAAATCCCCTAGCTATGAAGACCAACATACCATTTGCCTTCTTCACCGCCTGCTGTACCTGTATGCCAACTTTCAATGACTGATGAACCATGACACCCAGGTCTCATTGCACCTCCCCTTTTCCTAATCTGCCGCCATTCAGATAATATTCTGTCTTCGCGTTTTTGCCCCAAAAATGGATAACCCCACATTTATCCACATTATACTGCCATGCATTTGCCCACTCACCGAACCTTTCTTAGTCACCCTGCAACCTCTTAGCGTCCCTCTCACAGCTCACACCGCTATCCTGTTTAGTGTCATCTGCAAACTTGGAGATATTACACTCAATTCCTTCATCCAAATCATTGATATATATTGTAAAGAGCTGGGGTCCCAGCACTGAGCCCTGCGGCACTCCACTCGTCACTGCCTGCCATTCTGAAAAGGACCCATTTATCCCAACTCTCTGCTTCCTGTCTGCCAACCAGTTCTCTATCCACGTCAGTACATTACCCCCAATACCATGTGCTTTGATTTTGCACACCAATTTCTTGTGTGGGACCTTGTCAAAAGCCTTTTGAAAGTCCAAATACATCACATCCACTGGTTCTCCCTTGTCCACTCTACTCGTTACATCCTCAAAAAATTCCAGAAGATTTGTCAAGCATGATTTCCCCTTCATAAATCCATGCTGACTTGCACCGATCCTGTCACTGCTTTCCAAATGCGCTCCTATTTCATCTTTAACAATTGATTCTAACATTTTCCCCACCACTGATATCAGCTAACCAGTCTATAATTATTCGCTTTCTCTCTCCCTTTTTAAAAAGTGGTGTTACATCAGCTACCCTCCAGTCCATAGGAACTGAACCCGAGTCGATAGACTGTTGGAAAATGATCACCAAGGCATCTACTATTTCTAGGGCCACTTCCTTAAGTACTCTGGGATGCAGACTATCAGGTCCGGGGATTTATCGGCCTTCAATCCCATCAATTTCCCGAACACAATTTCCCACCTAATAAGGATATCCTTCAGTTCCTCCTTCTCACTAGGCCCTCGGCCTCCGAGTACTTCCAGAAGGTTATTTGTGTCTTCCTTCGAGAAGACAGAACCAAAGTATTTGTTCAATTGATCTGCCATTTCTTTATTCCCCATTATTAATTCACCTGAATCTGACTGCAAGGGACCTATGTTTGTCTTCACTAATCTTTTTCTCTTCACATATCTATAGAAGCTTTTGCAGTCAGTTTTTATGTTCCCGGCAATCTTCTTCTCATACTCTATTTTCCCTCTCTTAATTAAACCCTTTGTCCTCCTCTGCTGAATTCTAAATTTTTCCCAGTCCTCAGGTTTGCTGCTTTTTCTGGCCAATTTATATGCTTCTTCCTTGGATTTAACATTATCCTTAATTTCCCTTGTTAGCCACGGTTGAGCCACCTTTCCCGTTTTATTTTTAGTCCAGACAGGGATGTACAATTACTGAAGTTCATCCATGTGATCTTTAAATGTTTGCCATTGCCTATCCACCGTCAAGCCTTTAAATAACATTTGCCAGTCTATTCTAGCCAATTCACGCCTCAAATCATCGAAGTTACTTTTCCTTAAGTTCAGGACCCTAGTTTCTGAATTAACTGTGTCGCTCTTCATCCTAAAAAAGAATTCTACCATGTTATGGTCACTCATCCCCAAGGGGTATCGCACAACAAGATTGCTACTTAGTCCTTTCTCATTACACATCACCCAGTCTAGGATGGCCAGCTCCCTGGTTGGTTCCTCAACATATTGTTCAAGAAAACCATCCCTAATTCCAGGAAAACTCCAGGAAATCCTCCTCCACCACATTGCTACCAGTTTGGTTAGCCCAATTAATATGTAGATTAAAGTCACCCAAACTTTATTGCATGCATCCCTAATTTCTTGTTTGATGCTGTCCCCAACCTTACTACTACTGTTTGGTGGTCTGTACACAACTCCCACTAGCGTTTTATAAACATAAAAACATAGAAAATCGGTGCAGGAGTAGGCCATTCGGCCCTTTGAGCCTGCACCGCCATTCAATGAGTTCATGGCTGAACATGCAACTTCAGTACCCCATTTCTGCTTTCTCGCCATACCCCTTGATCCCCGTAGTAGTAAGGACTACATCTAATAAGGACTTCCCCAATATCGGGAACATTCTTCCTCCATCTAACCTGTCTAAACCTGTCAGAATTTTAAATGTTTCTATGAGATCCCCTCTCATTCTTCTAAACTCCAGTGAATACAAGCCCAGTTGATCCAGTCTTTCTTGATATGTCAGTCCCGCCATCCCGGGAATCAGTCTGGTGAACCTTCGCTGCACTCCCTCAATAGCAAGAATGTCCTTCCTCAAGTTAGGAGACCAAAACTGTACACAATACTCCAGGTGTGGCCTCACCAAGGCCCTGTACAACTGTAGTAACACCTCCCTGCCCCTGTACACAAATCCCCTCGCTATGAAGGCCAACATGCCATTTGCTTTCTTAACCACCTGCTGTACCTGCATGCCAACCTTCAATGACTGATGTACCATGACACCCAGGTCTCGTTACACCTCCCCTTTTCCTAATCTGTCACCATTCAGATAAGGGGGTACTGAAGTTTCATGTTCAGCTATGAACTCATTGAATGGCGGTGCAGGCTAGAAGGGCTGAATGGCCTGCTCCTGCACCTATTTTCTATGTTTCTATGTTTCTAATAGTCTGTCTCTCTGTTTTTACCACCAAACTGGATAACCTCACATTTATCCACATTATACTTCATCTGCCATGCATTTGCCCACTCACCTAACCTATCCAAGTAATCTCTGCAGCCTCATAGCATCCTCCTCGCAGCTCACACTGCCACCCAATTTAATGTCATCCGCAAATTTGGAGACACTACATTTAATCCCCTCGTTTAAATCATTAATGTACAATGTAAACAGCTGGGGCCCCAGCACAGAACCTTGCGGTACCCCACAAGTCACTGCCTGCCATTCTGAAATGTACCCATTTACTCCTACTCTTTGCTTCCTGTCTGCCAACCAGTTCTCAGTCTACGCCAGCACACTACCCCCAATCCCATGTGCTTTAACTTTGCACATTAATCTCCAGTGTGGGACCTTGTCGAAAGCCTTCTGAAAGTCCAAATATACCACATCAACTGGTTCTCCCTTGTCCACTCTACTGGAAACATCCTCAAAAAATTCCAGAAGATTTGTCAAGCCTGATTTCCCTTTCACAAATCTATGCTGACTTGGACCTATCATGTCACCTCTTTCCAAATGCGCTGCTATGACATCCTTAATAATTGATTCCATCATTTTACCCACTACCGATGTCAGGCTGACCGGTCTATAATTCCCTGTTTTCTCTCTCCCTCCTTTTTTAAAAAGTGGGGTTACATTGGCTACCCTCCACTCCATAGGAACTGATCCAGAGTCTATGGAATGTTGGAAAATGACTGTCAATGCATCCGCTATTTCCAAGGCCATCTCTGGGATGCAGTCCATCAGGCCCTGGGGATTTATCAGTCTTCAATCCCATCAATTTCCCAACACAATTTCCTGGCTAATACTGATTTCCCTCCTTCTTACTAGACCTTCTGACCCCTTTTATATCCGGACAGTTGTTTGTGTCCTCCTTAGTGAATACCGAACCAAAGTACTTGTTCAATTTGTCTGCCATTTCTTTGTTCCCCGTTATGACTTCCCCTGATTCTGACTGCAGGGGACCTATGTTTGTCTTCACTAAACTTTTTCTCTTTACATATCTATAGAAGCTTTTGCAGTACGTCTTAATGTTCCCTGCAGTCCGTCTTAATGTCCCCTGCAAGCTTCCTCTCGTACTCTATTTTCCCTGCCCTAATCAAACCCTTTGTCCTCCTCTGCTGAGTTCTAAATTTCTCCCAGTCCCCGGGTTCGCTGCTTTTTCTGGCCAATTTGTGTGCCACTTCCTTGGCTTTAATAGAATCCCTGATTTCCCTTGATAGCCACGGTTGAGCCACTTTCCCTTTTTTATTTTTATGCCAGACAGGGATGTACAATTGTTGCAGTTCATCTATGCGGTCTCTAAATGTCTGCCATTGCCCATCCACTGTCAACCCCTTAAGTATCATTCGCCAGTCTATCCTAGCCAATTCACGCCTCATACCTTCAAAGTTACCCTTCTTTAAGTTCTGGACCATGGTCTCTGAATTAATTGTTTCATTCTCCATCCTAATATAGAATTCCACCATATTTTGGTCACTCTTCCACAAGGGGCCTCACACAACGAGATTGCTAATTAATCCTCTCTCATTACACAACACCCAGTCTAAGATGGCCTCCCCCCTAGTTGGTTCCTCGACATATTGGTCTCGAAAACCATCCCTTATGCACTCCAGGAAATCCTCCTCCACCGTATTGCTTCCAGTTTGGTTAGCCCAGTCTATATGCATATTAAAGTCACCCATGGTAACTGCTGCATCTTTATTGCATGCACCCCTAATTTCCTGTTTGATGTCCTCCCCAACATCACTACTACTGTTTGGATGTCTTTACACAACTCCCACTAACGTTTTTTGCCGTTTGGTATTCCACAGCTCCACCCATACCGATTCCACATCATCCAAGCTAATGTCCTTTCTTACTATTGCATTAATTTCCTCTTTAACCAGCAATGCCACCCCACCTCCTTTTTCTTTCTGTCTATCCTTCCTAAATGTTGAATACCCCTGGATGTTGAGTTCCCAGCCTTGGTCACCCTGGAGCCATGTCTCCGTGATGCCAATTACATCATACCCGTTAACTGCTATCTGCGCAGTTAATTTGTCCACCTTATTCCGAATACTCCTCGCATTGAGGCACAGAGCCTTCAGGCTTGACTTTCTAATAGACTTTGCCCTTTTAGAATTTTGCTGTAATGTGGCCCTTTTTGCTTTTTGCTTTAGGTTTCTCTGCCCTCCACTTGTACTTTTCTTCTTTCTATCTTTTGCTTCTGCCCCCATTCTACTTCCCTCTGTCTCCCTGCATAGGTTCCCATCCCCCTGCCATGTTAGTTTAACTCCTCCCCAACAGCACTAGCAAACACTCCCCCTCGGGCATTGGTTCCAGTCCTGCCCAGGTGCAGACCGTTCGGTTTGTACTGGTCCTACCTGTCCCCAGAACCGTTCCAATGTCCCAGGAATTTGAATCCCTCCCTGCTGCACCACTCCTCAAGCCATGTATTCAACTGAGCTATCCTGTGATTCCTACTCCGACTATCGCGTGACACTGGTAGCAATCATGAGATTACTACTTTTGAGGTCCTACTTTTTAATTTAGCTCATAGCTCCCAAAATTCTTCTTGTATGACCTCATCCCTTTTTTTACCTATATCATTGGTACCTATATGTGCCACAACAACTGGCTGTTCTCCCTCCCTTTTCAGAATACCCTGCACCCGCTCCGACATATCCTTGACCCTTGCACCATTGAGGCAATATACCATCCTGGAGTCTCGGTTGTGGCCGCAGAAACATCTATCTATTCCCCTTACAATTGAATCTCCTATCACTTTCACTCTCCCACTCTTTTTCCTGCCCTCCTGTGCAGCAGAGCCACTCACGGTGCCATGGACTTGGCTGCTGCTGCCCTCCCCTGATAAGTCATCCCCCTCAACAGTACCCAAAGCTGTGTATCTGTTTTACAGGGGGTTGACTGCAGGGGACCCCTGCACTACCTTCCTTCCACTGCTCTTCCTGTTGGTCACCCATTCCCTATCTGAATATGTACCCTTTTCCTGCGGTAAGACCAACTCACTAAACATGCTATTCACATCATTCTCAGCATCGTGGGTGCTCCAGAGTGAATCCACCCGTAGCTCCAGTGCTGCAATGCGGTCCGTTAGGAGATGCAGGCAGATGCACTTCCCGCACACGTAGTTGTCAGGGACACTGGAAGCGTCCCTGACTTCCCAATTGTACAGGAGGAGTATAACACGTGTCCAAGCTGTCCTGCCATGACTTAACCCTGAGATTAACTTAATTTGGCAACAAGGCTGAAAGGTTCCTTTCTGATAAAGAAAGAAAAATAAAAACTACTGACCAATCACCAGTCAATCAATTACCCCCATTGACTGAACGCACATTGTCTTGCGAGCTCGCTGTAACCAGCCTGATATCTTTAACAATCAAAAGGAACTCCACTCCCTTAATGTCCACTGGCAGCACACCATACAGGTTTGTGGCCATTATCCAGGCAGCAGTCATGGCTCTTTCATCCTGTGCCAATCCTCTGTGCCATCTTTATTCCAACCAGGGCACCAAGTTACAGGCTGGCTACTGAGCGAGAAGGGTTATCCCCTCCTGACATGGCTTTTGACTCCAGTCAGGAACCCACACACAGCTGCAGGGCATGCCTACAACAAGAGCCCTACTGCCACAAGGAACATAGAATCATAGAATGGTTCGGCACCGGCTTCGGACATGACTACAGTACACCCAGCAAAGTCGAGCCTGAAAAATCCTTCTCACCAACATCTGGGGACTTGTGCCAAAATTGGGAGAGCTGTTCCACAGACTAGTCAAGCAACAGCCTGACATAGTCATACTCACAGAATCATATCTTTCAGCCAATGTCTCTGAATCCTCCATCACCATCCCTGGATCTGTCCTGTCCCACCGGCAGGACAAACACATCCAAAGTGGCAGCACCGTGGTATAGAGCCTGGAGGGAATGGCCCTGGGAGTCCTCAACATTGACTCTGGACCCCATGAAGTCTCATAGCTTCAGGTCAAGCATGGGCAAGGAAACCTCTGCTTATTACTATCTACCGCTCCCTCTCCGTTGATGAATCAGTACTCCTCCATGCTGAACACAACTTTTGAAGAAACACTGAGGGTAGCAAGGGCACAGAATGTACTCTGGGTGAAGCCTTCAATGGCCATCATCAAGAGTGGCTCAGTAGCACCATCACTGACCGATCTGGCTGAGTCCTGAAGGACAGAGCTGCCAGACTGAACTTGCAACAGGTGGTGAGAGAACCAACACGAGGGTAAAACCTACCTGACCTCATCCTCGCCAATCTACCTCTCGAAGATACATCTGTCCATGACAGCGTTGGTAGCAGTGATCACCGCACAGTCATTGTGGAGATTAAATCCTGTCTTCACACTGCAGACACCCTCTATCATATAGTGTGGCACTACCACCGTGCTAAATGGGATAGATTCAGAACAGATCTAGCAGATGAAAACTGGCCATCAGCAGCAGCAGAATTGTATTTCACCACAATCTGTAACCTCATGGCCCGGCATATCCCTCACTCTACCATTACCATCAAGCCAGGGAACCAATCCTGGTTCAATGAGGAATGCCGAAGAGCATGCCAGGAGCAACACCAGGCATATCTAAAAATGAAAGACCAACCTGGGGAAGCTGCAACACAGGACTACATGCACCCTAACCTGTGGAAACAGAGCTAAGCGATCCCACAAACAGATCAGATCAAAGCTCTGCAGTACTACCACATCCAGTCATGAATGGTGGTGGGCAATTACGTGTGCAGGAAGTGTGTCCGCCTCCAGCTCCTGATGAACCACATTGCGGAACTGGAGCTGCGGGTGGATTCACTCTGGATCATGCACGATGCTGAGAATGACGTGAATAGCACGTTTAGTGAGTTGGTCTTAGCGCAGGTAAAGGCTACACAACCAGACAGGGAATGGAAGACTAACAGGAAGAGCAGTGCAAGGAAGGTAGTGCAGGGATCCCCTGCGGTCATCCCCCTGCAAAACAGATACACCGCTTTGAGTACTGTTGAGGGGAATGACTCATCAGGGGGGAGCAGCATCAGCCACGTTCATGGCACCGTGGCTGGCTCTGCTGCACAGGAGGGCAGGAAAAAGAGTGGGAAAGCGATAGTGATAGGGGATTCAATTGTAAGGGGAATAGATAGGCGTTTCTGAGGCCGCAGCCGAGACTCCAAGATGGTATGTTGCCTCCCTGATGCAAGGGTCAAGGATGTCTCGGAGCGGGTGCAGGACATTCTGAAAAGGGAGGGTGAACAGCCAGTTGTCATGGTGCATATAGGTACCAACGATATAGGTAAAAAACGGGATGAGGTCCTACGAGGCGAATTTAGGGAGCTAGGAGCTAAATTAAAAAGTAGGACCTCAAAAGTAGTAATCTCAGGATTGCTACCAGTGCCACGTGCTGGTCAGAGAAGGAATCGCAGGATAGCTCAGATGAATACATGGCTTGAGGAGTGGTGCAGAAGGGAGTGATTCAAATTCCTGGGACATTGGAACCGGTTCTGGGGAAGGTGGGACCAGTAAAAACCGGACGGTCTGCACCTGGGCAGGACCGGAACCAATGTCCCAGGGGGAATGTTTGCTAGTGCTGTTGGGGAGGAGTTGAACTAATATGGCAGGGGGATGGGAACCTATGCAGGGAGACAGGGTGGCGTTGCTGGTTAAAGATGATGGCGTTGCTGGTTAAAGATAAAATCAATTCAATTGTAAGGAAGGACATTAGCCTGAATGATGTGGAATCGGTATGGGTGGAGCTGCGGAATTCCAAAGGGCAGAAAATGCTAGTGGATGTTGTGTATAGACCACCAAATAGTAGTAGTGAGGTTGGGGACAGCATCAAACAAGAAATAAGAGATGTGTGCATTAAAGGTACAGCAGTAATCATGGGCGACTTTAATCTACACATTGATTTGGGCTAATCTAACTGGTAGCAATGCGGTGGAGGAGGATTTCCTGGAGTGTATTAGGGATGGTTTTCTTGAACAATATGTCGAGGAACCAACCAGGGAGCTGGCCATCCTTGACTGGGTGATGTGTAATGAGAAGGGACTAATTAGCAATCTTGTTGTGCGAGGCTCCTTGGGGAAAAGTGACCATAACATGGTAGAATTCCTTATTAAGATGGAGAGTGACAAAGTTAATTCGGAAAATAGGTCCTGATCTTGAGGAAAGGTAACTTCGACATTA
This sequence comes from Pristiophorus japonicus, assembly GCF_044704955.1. Taxonomy (NCBI): domain Eukaryota; kingdom Metazoa; phylum Chordata; class Chondrichthyes; family Pristiophoridae; genus Pristiophorus; species Pristiophorus japonicus. The sequence continues at coordinate 245,714,177 of NC_091983.1, forward strand.
TGAGGCGTGAATTGACTAGAATCGACTGGCAAACGATACGATAAGGGTTGACGGTGGATAAGCAATGGCAAACATTTAAAGATCACACGGATGAACTTCAGCAATTGTACATCCCTGTCTGGAGTAAAAATAAAACTGGGAAGGTGGCTCAACCATGGCTAACAAGGGAAATTAAAGATAGTGTTAAAGCCAAGGAAGAGGCATATAAATTGGCCAGAAAAAGCAACAAACCTGAGGACTGGGAGAAATTTAGAATTCAACAGAGGAGGACTAAGGGTTTAATTAAGTGGGGGGAAATAGCGTACGAGAGGAAGCTTGCAGCGAATATAAAAACTGACTGCAAAAGCTTCTATAAATATGTGAAGAGAAAAAGATTAGAAAATAGAAACATCGGTCCCTTGCAGTCGGATTCAGGTAAAATTATAATGGGGAACAAAGAAATGGCAGACTTCGGTTCTGTCTTCACGAAGGAAGATACAAATAACCTTCCGAAGGTACTAGGCGACAGTGGGTCTAGTGGGAGGGAGGAACTGAAGGATATCCTTATTAGGCAGGAAATTGTGTTCGGGAAATTGATGGGATTGAAGGCCGATAAATCCACTGGGCCTGATGGTCTGCATCCCAGAGTGCTCAAGGAAGTGGCCCTGGAAATAGTGGATGCATTGATGATCATTTTCCAACAGTCTATCAACTTTGGGTCAGTTCCCATGGACTAGAGGGTAGCTAATGTAACACCACTTTTTAAAAAAGGAAGGAGAGAGAAAACGGGTAATTTTAGACCGGTTAGCCTGACATCAGTATTGGGAAAAATGTTGGAATCACTTATTAAAGATGAAATAGCAGCGCATTTGGAAAGCAGTGACAGGATCGGTCCAAGTCAGCATGGATTTATGAAAGGGAAATCATGCTTGACGAATCTTCTGGAATTTTTTGAGGATGTAACGAGTAGAATGGACAAGGGACAGCCAGTGGATGTGGTATATTACGACTTTCAGAAGGCTTTTGACAAGGTCCCGCACAAGAGATTGTTGTGCAAAATCAAAGCACATGGTATTGGGGGTAATATACAGATGTGGATAGGGAACTAGTTGGCAGACAGGAAGCAGAGAGTTGGGATAAACGGGTCCTTTTCAGAATGGCAGGCAGTGACCAGTGGAGGGCTCAGTGCTGGGACCCCAGCTCTTTACAATATACATTAACGATTTGGATGAAGGAATAGAGTGCAATATCTCCAAGTTTGCAGATGACACTAAACTGGGTGGCGGTGTGAGCTGTGAGGAGGATGCTAAGAGGCTGCAGGGTGACTTGGACAAGTTCGTTGAGTGGGCAAATGCATGGCACATGCAGTATAATGTGGATAAATGTGAGTTATCCATTTTGAGGGCAAAAACACAAAGGCAGATTATTATCTGAATGGCGGCAGACTAGGAAAAGGGAGGTGCAACGAGACCTGGGTGTCATGATTCATCAATCACTGAAAGTGGGCACGCAGGTACAGCAGGAGGTAAAGAAGGCAAATGGTATGTTGGCTTTCATAGCTAGGGGATTTGAATATAGAAGCAGGGAAATCTTAATGCAGCTGTACAGGGGCTTAGTGAAGCCTCACCTGGAATATTGTGTTCAGTTTTGGTCTCCTAGTCTGAGGAAGGACGTTCTTGCTATTGAGGGAATGCAGCGAAGGTTCACCAGACTGATTCCAGGGATGGCTGGGCTGTCATATGAGGAGAGACTGGATCAACTCGGCCTTTATTCACTGGAGTTTAGAAGGAAGAGGGGATCTCATAGAAACATATAAGATTCTGACGGGACTGGACAGGTTAGATGCGGGAAGAATGTTCCCGATGTTGGGGAAATCCAAACATAGTCTTAGGATAAGGGGTAGGCCATTTAGGACTGAAATGAGGAGAAACTTCTTCACTCAGAGAGTTGTTAACCTGTGGAATTCCCTGCTGCAGAGAGTTGTTGATGCCAGTTCACTGGATATATTCAAGAGGGAGTTAGAAATGGCTCTTACGGTTAAGGGAATCAAGGGGTATGGAGACAAAGCAGGAAACGGGTACTGAAGGAATGATCAGCCATGATCTTATTGAATGGCGGTGCAGGCTCGAAGGGCTGAATGGCCTACTCCTGCACCTATTTTTCTAAGTTTCTATGTTTCTAAACAACTAACGGGAGACGAAGGGTCTAAGAATATCCCCATCCTTAATCATGATGGAGCCCAGCACACATGTGCAAAAGACAAGGTTGAAGCATTTGCAGCCATCTTCAGCCGGAAGTACAGAGTGGTGATTCATATCGGCCTCCTCCTGAGGTCCCCACCATCACAGAAGCCAGTCTTCAGCCAATTCGATTCACTCCATGTGATATTAGGAAGTGGCTGAGTGCACTGGATACAGCAAAGGTTATGGGCTCTGACAACATCCCGGCTGATGTGATGAAGACTTCTGCTCCAGAACTAGCCGCGCCTCTAGCCAAGTTGATCCAGTACAGCTACAACTGGCGTCTACCCTGTCATGTATTTAACTGTCATTGCAACCCATGTATAAACTGACCTAAGTTGTACACCGTGAGAACATTGACCACAAGGGGCGAATTGTGGGAGACACTCCTAACCTGGACTTTCAGGTATAAAAGGGGAAGCTCCACCCACCTTCATCACTTCAGTGCTGGCTGATAAAGGTTACTGGTCACAGAGTGCCGAATTTATCAGCAGGATGTTTTTAAAATTGTAACTGATATGTCCTTACTATACAGTATAAATGCACTAGAGGCCCATACTTGAGAAAAGGTCACTCTGTGACCAGTTATCTTTATTACCAAGACCTCAGGGTGATGAAGGTGGGTGGAGCTTTCCCTTTTATACCTGAAAGTCCAGGTTAGAAGTGTCTCCCATAAGTTCGCCCCTTGGGGTCAATATTCTCAAGGTGTACAACTTAGGTCAGCTTATACATGGGTTACAATGATAGTTAAATACATGACATCACCTCCCCCGCAAAGTCTTATTGGGATCACAGGTTAAGTCTCTCTGGTGGTTTACACTCCCTTGTACAGCGCCTGAGTTGGGCCTCCGGTTGTTGGGTGCTGGCCTGAGTGTCTGCTGTTTGCGGTGCCTCAGGCCTGTCCGGACTGCCCACAGTGACTGGGCTCTCCTCCACTTGGTTCCGGTGTTCGGTCACCTGTTGTGGAGTAAACTCTATGTCGTTTTCTTCCTCTGCTTCTTCTATGGGGTTGCTGAACCTCCTTTTAGTTTGAGCCACGTGTTTGCGGCAGATTTGTCCATTGGTAAGTTTAACTACCAAAACCCTATTCCCCTCTTTGGCAATCACAGTGCCTGCAAGCCATTTGGGCCCTGTAATTAAGGACAAAAACAGGGTCATTGACATCAATATATCGCGCCCTCGCATTCCTGTCATGGTAGTCACATTGTGACTGACGTCTGCTCTCAACGATTTCTTTCATAGTAGGGTGTATAAGGGATAACCTGGTTTTGAGCATCCTTTTCATTAGCAGCTCTGTGGGTGGAACCCCTGTGAGCGAGTGTGGTTGGGATCTATTGGCCAACAGGAGGCGTGATAAGCGGCTTTGTAGGGAACCCCCTTGGATTCTGAGCATCCCCTGTTTGATTATCTGCACTGCTCATTCTGCCTGGCCGTTTGAGGCCGGCTTGAACGGTGCCGTTCTGACATGGTTGATTCCATTGCCTGCCATGAAGTCCTGGAATTCAGTGCTTGTGAAGTACGGGCCATTGTTGCTGACCAAGACATCCGGTAGACCATGGGCGGCGAACATTGCCCGTAGACTTTTTACCGTGGTAGAGGATGTGCTTGAATTTAAATTGGCACACTCAATCCATTTGGAGTAGGCATCTACTACAACCAAAAACATTTTCCCATGAAAGGACCTGCGTAGTCCACATGGATGCATGACCATGGCTTGGCGGGCCAGGACCAGGGGCTAAGGGGGGCTTCGCTGGGTGCGTTGCCCAGCTGAGCACACGTGTTGCACCTGCAAACACAAAGTTCCAGGTCTGCATCTATCCCTGGCCACCAAACGTGTGACCTGGCAATTGCCTTCATCATGACAATGCCCAGGTGCTCATTGTGAAGTTCTCTGATAAATACCTTTCTGCCCATCTGGAGCATGACTACTCGGTTTCCCCACAGTAGGCAATCGGCCTGAATCGAGAGTTCATCCTTGCGCCTATGAAACGGTTTAAATTCCTCAGGGCATGCCCCGTACGTGGCTGCCCAGTCCCCATTCAGGACACATTTCTTAACTAAAGATAGCAGCGGGTCTTTATTTGTCCAGACTTTAATCTGACGGGCTGTCACAGGTGAGCCTTCACTTTCGAAAGCTTCAACAGCCATGACCATCTCACATCATGCTCAGTTGCCCTCTCAGTGGTGGCTAGTGGGAGCCTGCTGAGTGCATCGGCGGAATTTTCAGTGCCCGGTCTGTGCTGAATTGTGTAGTCATAGGCGGCTAACGTAAGTGCCCACCTCTGTATGCGGGCCGATGCATTCGCATTTATTGCCTTGTTATCAGCCAAAAGGGACGTTAGAGGTTTGTGATTTGTCTCACCTATCCTCCGAATCTTTGTGGGTCACGACTACCGTGGCGCTGCCGAGCACCGGAATGATCTCCTTTGTATATGTCCGTAGCTGTGCATCAATCGGCAATAATTTTGGCCATCTGGCCTTGGGCACCCACAACCTTTCGAACTGTTTGATACTCATCAGGGACTGGCTGGCCCCCGTGTCTAGCTCCATTAATACTGGGATGCCATTGAGGAGCACTTTCATCATTATCGGTGGCGTCCTGGTATATGAACTGTATATGTGCTCCACATGAACTCACTGAACTTCAGCTTCCAGCGATTTCCCCCCAGTATTCATTTGGCCTCGTAGGGCTTACATCGGGGCCGTCGTCCTCGTACATCAACCTGGCTGCAGGCTTCCTGCACATACGCGCCAAGTGACCGCTGACGTCGCAGTTTCTGCAGGTATATTGCTGATACCTGCAAGCTCTGGCTGGGTGTTTGCCTCCACACCTCCAGCATGAGCTGGAGGCCCCATTGTTGGAAACAAAAGGTCCATTACCAGTCGATCATCTCTGACTGTCTCTGTGACTATCCTTATGCGCACCATTAACAGGTGTTGATGGCCCCATTACTGGCCGCATTGTCCATTACGATCTCATGAATCGCCATTCAGCTATCCATTGTCTCTGTTGAATTCCCCCTTTGGGTTCGACTACATGCTGGGGCATGTACGATTGCCCTTGTCTGCCTGGAGAACTGTATGCCGCGTTAAGAATGTTGACTGCCTGGTCGTTTGCCGCATTTGAGCCAAGAATTTTGTCATACATCATTCTGTCTCTTCCTCCCCTGAGATAAATGTCTGGGCTATCAGAGCTGCCGCTTCCAAGGTCAAGTCCTTGGTCTCAATCAATTTCCTGAAAACCACTGCGTGCCCGATGCCCTCAATAAAAAAGTCTCGCAGCATCTCCGCTCTGCATGCATCTGGGAACCTACAAAGGCTCGCCAGTCGCCGGAGGTCTGCCACGAAGTCTGGAATGCTTTGCCATTATCGCCGCCGGTGCGTGTAAAACCGGTGTCTTGCCATGTGCAAGCTGCTCGCTGGTTTAAGGTGTTCCCTAATCAACTTACTGAGCTCTTCGAACGTCTTGTCCACCGATTTCTCTAGCGCTAGAAGGTCCTTCATCAGGGAGTACGTTCTGGATCCACAAACCGTCAGGAGATGAGCCCTGCGTTTGTCGGCCGAATCCTGTCCCAACCATTCCTTAGTGACAAAAACTTTGCTGTAGTCTCTCAATAAAGTCGTCCCAATCATCACCAACAAAGTACCTCTCTTCTGTGCTGCTAGTGGCCATGCTCGCGTGGTTTAAATCCTAGTTTCTCGTCGCCAATGATATGTCCTTACTATACAGTATAAATGCACACGAGTACTGTTGAGGGGGATGACTCATCAGGGGGGAGCAGCAGCAGCCAAGTTCATGGCACCGTGGCTGGCTCTGCTGCACAGGAGGGCAGGAAAAAGAGTGGGAGAGCGATAGTGATAGGGGATTCAATGGTAAGGGGAATAGATAGGCATTTCTGCGGCCGCAACCGAGACTCCAGGATGGTGTGTTGCCTCCCTGATGCAAGGGTCAAGGATGTCTCGGAGCGGGTGCAGGACATTCTGAAAAGGGAGGGTGAACAGCCAGTTGTCGTGGTGCATATAGGTACCAACGATATAGGTAAAAAACGGGATGAGGTCCTACGAGGCGAATTTAGGGAGCTAGGAGCTAAATTAAAAAGTAGGACCTCAAAAGCAGTAATCTTGGGATTGCTACCAGTGCCACGTGCTAGTCAGAGTAGGAATCGCAGGATAGCTTAGATGAATATGTGGCTTGAGCAGTGGTGCAGCAGGGAGGGATTCAAATTCCTGGGGCATTGGAACCGGTTCTGGGGGAGGTGGGACCAGTACAAACCAGGCAGTCTGCACCTAGGCAGTACTGGAATCAATGTCCGAGGAGGAGAGTTTGCTAGTGCTGTTGGGGAGGAGTTAAACTAATATGGCAGGGGATGGGAACCAATGCAGGGAGACAGAGGGAAACAAAATGGAGACAGAAGCAAAAGACACAAAGGAGATGAGTAAACGTGGAGGGCAGAGAAACCCAAGGCAAAAAACAAAAAGGGTCACTGTGCAGCAAAATTCTAAGGGGTCTAAGTGTGTTAAAAACGCAAGCCTGAAGGCTCTGTGCCTCAATGCGAGGAGTTATCGGAATAAGGTGGACGAATTAACTGTGCAGATAACAGTTAATGGATACGATGTGGTTGGCATCACGGAGACATGGCTCCAGGGTGACCAAGGCTGGGAACTCAACATCCAAGGGTATTCAACATTTAGGAAGAATAGACAGAAAAGAAAAGGAGGCGGGGTGGCGTTGCTGGTTAAAGAGGAAATTAATACAATTGAAAGGAAAGACATTAGCTTGGATGATGTGGAATCGGTATGGGTGGAACTATGGAAAACCAAAGGGCAGGAAACGCTAGTGGGTGTTGTATACAGACCTCGAAACAATAGTAGTGATGTTGGGGAGGGCATCAAACAGGAAATTAGGGGTGCATGCAATAAAGGTGCAGCAGTTATCATGGGTGACTTTAATATGCATATAGATTGGGCTAACCAAACTGGAAGCAATACGGTGGAGGAGGATTTCCTGGAGTGCATAAGGGATGGTTTTCTAGACCAATATGTAGAGGAACCAACTAGGGGGGAGGCCATCTTAGACTGGGTGTTGTGTAATGAGAGAGGATTAATTACCAATCTCGTTGTGCGAGGCCCCTTGGGGAACAGTGACCATAATATGGTGGAATTCTACATTAGGATGGAGAATGAAACAGTTAATTCAGAGACCATGGTCCAGAACTTAAAGAAGGATAACTTTGAAAGTATGAGGCGTGAATCGGCTAGGATAGGTTGGCGAATGATACTTAAGGGGTTGACAGTGGATGGGCAATGGCAGACATTTGGAGACCGCATGGATGAACTACAACAATTGTACATCCCTGTCTGGCGTAAACATAAAAAAGGGAAGGTGGCTCAACCGTGGCTATCAAGGGAAATCAGGGATAGTATTAAAGCCAAGGAAGTGGCATACAAATTGGCCAGAAATAGCGGCGAACCCGGGGCCTGGGAGAAATTTAGAACTCAGCAAAGGAGGACAAAGGGTTTGATTAGGGCAGGGAAAATAGAGTACGAGAGGAAGCTTGCAGGGAACATTAAAATGGACTGCAAAAGCTTGTATAGATATGTAAAGAGAAAAAGTTTAGTAAAGACAAACGTAGGTCCCCTGCAGTCAGAATCAGGGGAAGTCATAACTGGCAACAAAGAAATGGCAGACCAATTGAACAAGTACTTTGGATCGGTATTCACTAAGGAGGACACAAACAACCTTCCGGATATAAAAGGATCAGAGGGACTAGTAAGAAGGAGGAACTGAGCGAAATCCTTATTAGTCAGGAAATTGTGTGGGGAAATTGATGGGATTGAAGGCCGATAAATCCCCGGGGCCTGATGGTCTGCATTCCAGAGTACTTAAGGAGGTTGCTTTGGAAATAGCGGATGCATTGACAGTCATTTTCCAACATTCCATAGACTCTGGATCAGTTCCTATGGATTGGAGAGTAGCCAATGTAACCCCACTTTTTAAAAAAGGAGGGAGAGAGAAAACAGGAAATTTTCGACCGGTCAGCCTGACATCAGTCATGGGTAAAATGATGGAATCAATTATTAAGGATGTCATAGCAGCGCATTTGGAAAGAGGTGACATGATAGGTCCAAGTCAGCATGAATTTGTGAAAGGGAAATCATGCTTGACAAATCTTCTGGAATTTTTTGAGGATGTTTCCAGTAGAGTGGACAAGGGGAAACCAGTTGATGTGGTGTATTTGGACTTTCAGAAGGCTTTCGACAAGGTCCCACACAAGAGATTAACGTGCAAAGTTAAAGCACATGGGATTGGGGGTCGTGTGCTGGCGTAGATTGAGAACTGGTTGGCAGACAGGAAGCAAAGAGTAGGAGTAAATGGGTACTTTTCAGAATGGCAGGCAGTGACTAGTGGGGTACCGCAAGGTTGTGTGCTGGGGCCCCAGCTGTTTACATTGTACATTCATGATTTAGACGAGGGGATTAAATGTAGTATCTCCAAATTTGCGGATGACACTAAGTTGGGTGGCAATGTGAGCTGCTAGGAGGATGCTATGAGGCTACAGAGTGACTTGGATCGGTTAGGTGAGTGGGCAAATGCATGGCAGATGAAGTATAATGTGGATAAATGTGAGGTTATCCACTTTGGTGGTAAAAACAGAGAGACAGACTATTATCTGAATGGTGACAGATTAGGAAAAGGGGAGGTGCAACGAGACCTGGGTGTCATGGTACATCAGTCATTGAAGGTTGGCATGCAGGTACAGCAGGTGGTTACAGCAGAAAGCAAATGGCATGTTGGCCTTCATAGCGAGGGGATTTGAGTACAGGGGCAGGGATGTGTTACTACAGTTATACAGGGCCTTGGTGAGGCCACACCTGGAGTATTGTGTACAGTTTTGGTCTCCTAACTTGAGGAAGGACGTTCTTGCTATTGAAGGAGTGCAGCGAAGGTTCACCAGACTGATTCCTGGGATGGCGGGACTGACGTATCAAGAAAAACTGGATCAACTGGGCTTGTATTCACTGGAGTACAGAAGAATGAGAGGGGACCTCATAGAAACGTTTAAAATTCTGACGAGTTTCGACAGGTTAGATGCAGAAAGAATGTTCCCAATGTTGGGGAAGTCCAGAACCAGGGGTCACAGTCTAAGGATAAGGGGTAAGACATTTAGGACTGTGATGAGGAGAAACTTCTTCACCCAGAGAGTGGTGAACCTGTGGAATTCTCTACCACAGAAAGTTGTTGAGGCCAATTCACTAAATATATTCAAAAAGAAGTTAGATGTCGTCCCTACTACTAGGGGGATCAAGGGGTATGGCGAGAAAGCAGGAATGGTGTACTGAAGTTGCATGTTCATCCATGAACCCATTGAAAGGCGGTGCAGGCTCAAAGGGCCGAATGGCCTACTCCTGCACCTATTTTCTATGTTTCTATGTTTCTATACTTGAGAGAAGGTCACTCTGTGACCAGTTACCTTTATTACCAAGACCTCAAGTGATGAAGGTGGGTGGAGCTGCCCCTTTTATACCTGAAAGTCCAGGTTGGGAATGTCTCCCACAAGTTCGCCCCTTGTGGTCAATGTTCTCAAGGTGTACAACTGAGGTCAGCTTATACATGGGTTACAATGATAGTTGAATACATGACAGTAACGAAATTAGTAAGTTTGTAATACAGTTGTGCCTTGTTCACTCTAATGGCATAATGTTGTAGGACATACTACAATATAAGTAGAAATTGCAATGCAGATCCTGCATCAAATCTCATAAGTACATAAACACAACCTACCTCCAAACAATTACAGTTAGTTATCAACATATTCTCGATCTTTAGCAAACGTTTGGCTATCTCTGGCACCTCCAGCTCCATCTTTAACATACATTTAGTCTCTCGAAGAATCTCAGCAATTCTATGATCAAAGTTTGAATACATTTTCCCAGTATCTGTATCACGTATCAAAAGAGTTGATTGCAGCACTGTATAAAAATTAAGTTTATAATATTCAGATATATATGTAACTCAAAGCGGCAATGCATTGTTATAATAACTTTCTACTTGGTTAAATTGACTCTGCTGAAAGAATAGATTTATCAGCAATTGGACTGTTATAAAAAGTTCCCTCTTTAACCATGAACATATAAATATAAACTACTTCCAAATAACCATCGTTAGATTTCAACATAATGGCCCAGAAATCCCGGCCTCCCCGGGTCCATACGGAATTTCTGAAAACCGTCTTTTCCGATCTGTCAAGTTTCTGGCTCGACAGATCTCCCACATCTTGGGAGTGAGGACATTCCCACAGCACAGATTGCGCTATTTGCCCATCTCTTGCCTTGCGAATGTCCTTAAAACTTTTGTGCCTGGTAAAAGCAGACACATAGCCTACTTTTACCAGCAGAAGAGTTTAAATACATATCAAAAACATGTTAAAATAAAGTTTAAAAATACATATTTATGTTAAAAACCCTGCCCACACAGGTAATTTTATTTTAAACCATAATTCAAACTTTTTTTAAAATCGGCAAATATTTTTTTTGAAAACCTTTTATATTAACTTTAATTTCTATAGTGTAATTATGTGAGGTGTTTTTTAAAATGTTTTATGGAGTATTTGGGTGTTTGGGGATGTTTCTCATTCATAGTAATAGGAGTTTTGGACTTACAAAACTCCTATTACTATGAATGATAAAATACTATATCTGATTGGCTGCCCAGAGCCATGTGACTCCAGCTCCAGGCCTGCACATGTCCCAACGTGCACGCGCTGTGACGCGCAGTCAGGAGAGGCCTTTGGACCGAGCTCTCGCGTGACGCAGCAGCTTCAGGTGGGTGCGCTTCTTTTTTCTAGAATCCAGTTGAATGCCCGCGGGAAGGAGAAACCGATATTTCTGGGCCATTCTCAGTCTGCCGGAAACATTTGGCTGACTCGCACACCTCAAGTTCTATCTTTAACATTTATTTAGGCTCCCGAATAAACTCTACAAAAAGTGTCAGTTCTGTCAAACACTTGTAAGAAGCTCAAATGCACCTCCAAAATGCTTATTCTTGTCATTCACACACCTATATTTTATATTTCTATTATTTAATCCACCATATCATGTGCCACTCTTTAGTTAATAATACAGGCAGGCAATTTTCGTTGAGGCCTCAGCTTAGAATCATAGAATCTATGAGCCCGAAATTGATGCACTCACCTTCCGCCCACTGCCTCCGACATTCCTCCTCGGGTTCTGCCCAGTGTCACTTTCGATCTGGTCTGGAGCGGGCGGGAGGGGAGAGGAGTTTCGATCTGGTCTGGAGCAGGAGGATGGGGAGAGCCGCCATTAACTGCCTGCTGACATCAGCAGACAACTGAGTGGCGTAAATGGACTCCCACCCGGTGAGATGCCGGATTGGTGCGGCGGGAGTTGGTGCCAGAACAGGGGTGGACCGCTGCGAGGAGGCTGGTCTGTCCCCGACGGTAGGTATGAATAGCTGAAAAATAAGGGGAGTAAACATTTATTTATTTTTTTATATACAGGGACTTACCTGTATGGGGTCCCCTGAAGGTGTTCCGATGTTTTTTATTTTTTTGATTCTTTTTCTTTGCTGATCTTCAACCCTCCGTGGGCCCGACTCCATCCTCGGCGGCACTTGGGGGCCTTTGCCGCCGACATTGGGAGCTCCCGCCAGCTGCTGCCCAGATTGGTGGCATAAGTCCCTCATTTGCCGCCCAATGACCTTCGAGAGACCTTGTTCATGAAAACCCTGCCCAGGTACCTCGGCGGCCATCAGCGGTCCTTTTGGCGGCACTTGGATGGGCTTCATCAAATTTGGGCCCATAGAATCATAGGCCATAATTTTGCCAACCGAGGCGGGCTAAGTGTGGCCGAGGTAGGTGGTGGACTGCGGACCCAGTCCCGGTTTCATCGTGCTCTGTTGAAGTGATTTTGCCCTGATTGGGCTTGTTAAGCCCGCCCTGCTTCCCTGCCAATTAAAAGGAAGCGGGTCTGATCATTTGCTGATGCCTCATCAGGCGTTTTCCTTAAAGGGACCATGCCTACATTCATTTTGACAGTCGTGCTGTCACTGTTCTGCAGCATTGAGGTGCTGAAAACACTGACAAGCACTGCACAAAGGTGCACGGCTTCTCCCAGGCTCTCCCAAACACCCCCTATATAATTATGGAGGTAGTCAAAGCACGCAGGGAGGTTCTCTTCCCTTTCAGTGAGTGGAAGAGATCTCCCCAGGACACCAATGTAGCCTGGTTGCACATTGCACAAGAGGACACAAGCAGGGATGTCATCAGGAGTACCTGGCAGCAGTGGCGCAAACCTTTCAATAATCTCAGTCGATCATGAAATGTTACTGCAAAGCCACACTGGATCTCATCCTGCTGTGCCACTCATCACATCCCCATCACTCTGCCTTCCCTACACCTGCACATCCTTACTCACACCAACTTACCTTACACCTCCACCCATCCCTCTCTCTCTCTTTCTATCGACATTATCACATCCCCATCTCACTAGCCACCCCTCACATTCACTTCATCCTTGTCCAATCATACCAACTAACAACACACAAGGGTAGGCATTTGTTCTTTTAGCTCATGTTCATTAGAGTTTTTGATAATGTGTTGTCAAACATTGAAATCTTTATTTTGAACACTGCCTTCTTGACAGATTTGTGTGCACCTTTGGAAGTGGCTTAGTGAGTTGTAGTGAATAGTGAGACATAAGGGCACCCCTCACAATGGTGATGAATGTGAAAGGAATGGGTTGGGAATTGCAGGGATGGTTTATGGTGCTGGCGTGTGGTGGTGCCAACCTGACGTATCATGTGCCACTGGCAGCCAGAGTGTACAGCATCAACTGAAGTAAATCTGTCCATGGCAAGGCCATCCCTGGCCTCTCAGGCAGCAATGTGGTAAAGCACTGGTGCTATGTGTCCTGTGCAGCATCAGGTGGTTGCACGGTAGGTTGGTGTTTTTGTTGATGCTGCTGGTGTGCCTGATGATGATGGTGTGCTTGGTGATTTTAGTGTTGGGGTTGATCATGGTGGGATTCTGAGGACCAAGGTGAGTTTTTTTTCATGGGCACTGATGCTACTGGAATAGATGGCAACTGAAGTTAAGATGACAGAAGCGATCTGTCAATGGTGAGGTTGCTACAACGAGGTGACAGTGAATAGAGAGTTTATTAAAACACTTCCAACCTTCCTAAAGCTCAAAAGTATATTCCAAATCCTGAAGGCTCCAGCTTCTAACATTGGAAAGTGAACATCTGTGAAATGTTAGCTTTTATACCACTTTTGCAGCTGTCACTTATTGAGAGCAATGGAGAGTCATTGAAAACCTGACCTATTTACCTGACGTGATCCCCAAGCGCCGACAAACTCGTCAAAAAGCTCGAAAAATGGTAAGTAGATGGTAAAATACTGTTTAAGCACCTTTAAACACACTCTTAATTACTTCAATTGGCTCAACCACCACTTAGTGGCAGGTCTGTAAAGCACAAACAGACCTGCCACTTGGGAAACTGACACAGAGATGGGTTTAGAGCCGTATCCCGCCCCACTGTTAATCTTATTAATTTTGACAGTGGATACACATCCGAACCCACCCTCTGAGCGCCAGCAAAATCCAGGTCATAGAATGGTTACAGCACAGAAGGAAGCCATTCGGTGCAAGAGCATTTCAGCTAGTCCCACTCCTCCGCCCTTTTCCCGTAGCCCTGCACATTTTTTTCCTTCAAGTACTTATCCAATTTACTTTTGAAAGCCACAATTGAATCGCTTCCACCCTTTCAGGCAGTGCGTTCCAGATTCGAACCACTCGTACCATAAAAAAGTTTTACTCATATCGCCTTTGGTTCTTCTGCCAATCACCTTAAATCTATGTCCTCTGGTTCTTGACCCTTCCGCCAATGGCGCCAGTTTCTCTCTATCTACTGTCTGGACCCCTCATGATTTTGAACATCTCTATCAAATCTCCTCTCAACCTTCTCTACTCTAAGGAGAACAACCCCAGCTTTACCAGTAACTATCCAAGTAACTGAAGTCCGTCATCTCTGGAACCATCTTTTCTGCACCCTCTCTAAGGCATTCACATCCTTCCAAAAGTGCGGTGCCCAGAAATGGACACAATAATACAGTTGAGGCCGAATCAGTGCTTTGTAAAGGTTCACCATAACTTCCTTGCTTTTGTACTTTCTGCCTCTATTTATGAAGCCCAAGATCCCGTATGTTTTTTGAACCACTTTCTCAATCTGCCCTGCCATTTTCAATAATTTCTGCGCATATATCCCCAGATCTCTCTGTTCATGGACACCCTTTAGAATTGTACCTTTTTGGATTACATTGCCTATCCTTGTTCATCCTACCAAAATGTATCACTTTGCTCTTTTCTGTGTTAAATTTCATCTGCCATGTATCCACCCATTCAACCAACCTATCTATGTCTTCTTGAGGTCTATCACTATCTTACTCACTCCAAGTTTTGTGTCATCTGCAAATTTTGAAATTGTGCCCTGTACACCCAAGTCCAAGCCATTAATATTTATCAAGAAAAGCAGTGGTTCTAGTACCAACCCCTACTGAACAACACTCTATACCTTCCTTCATTCCGAAAAACAACTGTTCACCACTAGGATAGATTGGCGAATTATACTTAAGGGGTTGACTGTGGATGGGCAATGGCAGACATTTCGAGACCACATGGATGAACTACAACAATTGTACATTCCTGTCTGGCGTAAAAATAAAAAAGGGAAGGTGGCTCAACCGTGGCTATCAAGGGAAATCAGGGATAGTATTAAAGCCAAGGAAGTGGCATACAAATTGGCCAGAAACAGCAGCGAACCCGGGGACTGGGAGAAATTTAGAACTCAGCAGAGGAGGACAAAGGGTTTGATTAGGGCAGGGAAAATGGAGTACGAGAAGAAGCTTGCAGGGAACATTAAGGTGGATTGCAAAAGTTTCTATAGGTATCTAAAGAGAAAAATGTTAGTAAAGACAAACGTAGGTCCCCTGCAGTCAGAATCAGGGGAAGTCATAACGGGGAACAAAGAAATGGCAGACCAATTGAACAAGTACTTTGGTTCGGTATTCACGAAGGAGGACACCAACAACCTTCCGGATATAAAAGGGGTCAGAGGGTCTAGTAAGGAGGAGGAACTGAGGGAAATCTTTATTAGTCGGGAAATTGTGTTGGAGAAATTGATGGGATTGAAGGCCGATAAATCCCCAGGGCCTGATGGACTGCATCCCAGAGTACTTAAGGAGGTGGCCTTGGAAATAGTGGATGCATTAACAGTCATTTTCCAACATTCCATTGACTCTGGATCAGTTCCTATCGAGTGGAGAGTAGCCAATGTAACCCCACTTTTTAAAAAAGGAGGGAGAGAGAAAACAGGGAATTATAGACCGGTCAGCCTGACTTCAGTAGTGGGTAAAATGATGGAATCAATTATTAAGGATGTCATAGCAGTGCATTTGGAAAATGGTGACATGATAGGTCCAAGTCAGCATGGATTTGTGAAAGGGAAATCATGCTTGACAAATCTTCTGGAATTTTTTGAGGATGTTTCCAGTAAAGTGGACAAGGGAGAACCAGTTGATGTGGTATATTTGAACTTTCAGAAGACTTTCGACAAGGTCCCACACAAGAGATTAATGTGCAAAGTTAAAGCACATGGGATTGGGGTAGTGTGCTGACGTGGATTGAGAACTGGTTGTCAGACAGGAAGCAAAGAGTAGGAGTAAATGGGTACTTTTCAGAATGGCAGGCAGTGACTAGTGGGGTACCGCAAGGTTGTGTGCTGGGGCCCCAGCTGTTTACATTGTACATTAATGATTTAGACGAGGGGATTAAATGTAGTATCTCCAAATTTGCGGATGACACTAAGTTGGCAGTGTGAGCTGCGAGGAGGATGCTATGAGGCTGCAGAGTGACTTGGATAGGTTAGGTGAGTGGGAAAATGCATGGCAGATGAAGTATAATGTGGATAAATGTGAGGTTATTCACTTTGGTGGTAAAATCAGAGAGACAGACTATTATCTGAATGGTGACAGATTAGGAAAAGGGGAGGTGCAACGAGACCTGGGTGTCATGGTACATCAGTCATTGAAGGTTGGCATGCAGGTACAGCAGGCGGTTAAGAAAGCAAATGGCATGTTGGCCATCATAGCGAGGGGATTTGAGTACAGGGGCAGGGAGGTGTTGCTACAGTTGTACAGGGTCTTGGTGAGGCCACACCTGGAGTATTGTGTACAGTTTTGGTCTCCTAACTTGAGGAAGTACATTCTTGCTATTGATGGAGTGCAGCGAAGATTCATCAGACTGATTCCCGGGATGGTGGGACTGACCTATCAAGAAAGACTGGATCAACTGGGCTTGTATTCACTGGAGTTCAGAAGAATGAGAGGGGACCTCATAGAAACGTTTAAAATTCTGACGGGTTTAGACAGGTTAGATGCAGGAAGAATGTTCCCAATGTTGGGGAAGTCCAGAACCAGGAGTCACAGTCTAAGGATAAGGGGTAAGCCATTTAGGACCGAGATGAGGAGAAACTTCTTCACCCAGAGAGTGGTGAACCTGTGGAATTCTTTACCACAGAAAGTAGTTGAGGCCAATTCACTAAATATATTCAAAAGGGAGTTATATGAAGTCCTTACTACTCGGAGGATCAATGGGTATGGCGAGAAAGCAGGAAGGGGGTACTGAAGTTGCATGTTCAGCCATGAACTCATTGAATGGCGGTGCAGGCTAGAAGGGCTGAATGGCCTACTCCTGCACTTATTTTCTATGTTTCTATGTTACTCTCTGTTTCCTGTCACTTAGCCAATTTCATATCTATGTTGCCACTGTCACTTTTATTCCATGGGCTTCGACTTTGCTAACAAGCCTATTGTGTGTCATTTTATCAAATGCCTTTTGGATGTCCATGCACACCACATCAACTGCATAGCCTTCATCAATCCTGAGGGCAAGATACATTGATGGAGAGGCTAGATAAGCATATGAGGGAGAAGGGAATAAAGGGTTATGCTGATAGAGCTAGATGAGGAAAGACAGGAGGAAGTTCGAGTGGAGCATAAATGCACATGGACTTGTTGGGCCAATGGCCTGTTTCTGTGCTATATAGAAACATAGAAAATAGATGCAGGAGTAGCCCATTCGGCCCTTCGAGCCTGCACCACCATTCGATAAGATCATGGCTGATCATTCCCTCAGTACCCCTTTCCTGCTTTCTCTCCATACCCCTTGATCCCCTTAGCCGTAAGGGCCATATCTAACTCCCTCTTGAATATATCCAATGAACTGGCATCAACAACTCTCTGCGGCAGGGAATTCCACAGGTTAACAACTCTCTATGAGTGAAGAAGTTTCTCCTCATCTCAGTCCTAAATGACCTACCCCTTATCCTAAGACTGTGTCCCCTGGTTCTGGACTTCCCCAACATCGGGAACAATCTACCCGCATCCAACCTGTCCTGTCCTGTCAGAATCTTGTATGTTTCTGAGATCCCCTCTCATCCTTCTAAACTCCAATGTATAAAGGCCCAGTTGATCCAGTCTCCCCTCATATGTCAGTTCGGCCATCCCGGGAATCAGTCTGGTGAACCTTCGCTGCACTCCCTCAATAGCAAGAACATCCTTCCTCAGATTAGGAGACCAAAACTGAACACAATATTCCAGGTGAGGCCTCACCAAGGCCCTGTACTGATGCAATAAGACCTTCTTGCTCCTATACTCAAATCCCGTAGCTATGAAGGCCAACATGCTATTTGCCTTCTTTACCGCCTGCTGCACCTATATGCCAACTTTCAATGACTGATGAACCATGACACCCGGGTCTTGTTGCACCTCCCCTTTTCCTAATCTGCCACCATTCAGATAATATTCTGTCTTCACGTTTTTGTCCCTAAAGTGGATAACCTCACATGTATCCACTTTATACTGCATCTGCCATGCATTTGCCCACTCACCTAACCTGTCTAAGTCACCCTGCAACCTCTTAGCGTCCCCCTCACAGCTCACACCGTCACCAAGGTTTGTGTCATCTGCAAACTTGGAGATATTACACTCAATTCCTTCATCTAAATCTTTAATGTATATTGTAAACAGCTGGGGTCCCAGCACTGAGCCCTGCGGCACTCCACTAGTCACTGCCTGCCATTCTGAAAAGGACCCATTTATCCCGACTCTCTGCTTCCTGTCTGCCAACCAATTCTCGATCAACATCAGTATATTACCCTCAATACCATGTGCTTTGATTTTGCACACAAATCTCTTGTGTGGGACCTTATCAAAAGTATGTAATCTTTGCCTCCCAAATTAACTTTTTCACAGTACCCCACTCAGGCACTGGAGAAGGTACAAAAAATATGTACTAGTATTATCAAGAAAGATAGAAAACAGGCTGGAGTTGTTTTCTATAGAAAAGAGAAGGCTGAGAGTTGAGCAGATAGAGGTCTTTAAAATTATGAAAGGAGAAAGGGATAGACCGAGTAATTACAGGGCAGTCAGCCTAACCTCAGTAGTGGCAAAATTGTTGGATAAAATTCAAAGGGAAAATATTAATCATCATTTAGAAAGGTACAGATTAATCTGGGACAGTCAGCATTGATTTGTTAATGGAAGGTCATATCTGACTAACTTGATTGCATTTTTTGAGGAGGTAACAAGGAGGGTTGATGAGTATAGTGCATTTGATGTATTCTACATGGATTTTAGCAAGGCTTTTGACAAGGTCCCACAAAGCAGACTGGTCAGAAAAGTAAAAGCCCACGGGATCCAAGGGAAAGTAGCAAGTTGGATCCAAAATTGGCTCAGTGGCAGGAAACAATGGGTAATGATCAACTGTTTTTTTGTGACTGAAAAGTTGTTTCCAGTGGGGTTCCGCAGGGCTCCGTACTAGGTCCCTTGCTTTTTGTGGTATACATTAATGACTTATACTTCAATGTAGGGGACATGATTAAGAAGTTTGTAGATGATACAAAAATTGGCATTGTGGCTGATAGTGAGGAAGAAAGCTGTCAACTGCAGGAAGATATCAATTGACTGGTCAGGTGGGCAGAAAAGTGGCAAATGGAGTTCAATCTAGAGAAGTGTGAGTTTTGGGGGAGGGCTAACAAGACAAGGGAATAATAAAATAAATGGTAGGATACTGAGAAGTGTACAGAAACAGAGGGACATTGGAGTGCAAGTCCACAGATCCCTGAAGGTTGCAGGACAGGTTGATAATATGATTAAGAAGGGATATGGGATACTTTAGCCGAGGCATAGAATATAAGAGCAGGGAGGTTATGTTTGAAATGTACAAAATACCAGTTAGGCCACAGGTCACCATATTACAGGAAAGATGTGATTGCTCGAGAAAAGGTACAGAGGAGATTTACAAGGATGTTGCCACGATTGGAGAATTTTTGCTGTGAGAAAAGTTGGAACGGCTGAGGTTGTTTTCTTTGGAACAGAGGAAGCTGATGGGAGACTTGATTCAGGTGTATAAAATTATGAAGGGCCTATATAGAGTGGATAGAAAGGATCTATTTC
Source organism: Pristiophorus japonicus (assembly GCF_044704955.1). Classification (NCBI taxonomy): domain Eukaryota; kingdom Metazoa; phylum Chordata; class Chondrichthyes; family Pristiophoridae; genus Pristiophorus; species Pristiophorus japonicus. Next base: position 245,733,929 of record NC_091983.1, read on the forward strand.
CCCCAGCAGCGAGGCCAATAACCAGGGGGCATAGATTTAAAGTATAATAGGTAGAAGGATTAGAGGGGCTTTGAGGAGAATTCTTTTCATCCAGAAGGTAGTGGGGGTCTGGTACTCACTACCTGAAAGGATGGTAGAGGCAGAAATGCCCATCACATTTAAAAAGTACTTGGATATGCACTTGAAGTGCCGTAACCTACAAGGTTATGGAGCAAGAGCTGGAAAGTGGGATTAGGCTGGGTAGCTCTTTTTCACCCGGCATAGACATGATGGGTAGAATGACCTCCTTCTGTGCCATAAATTTCTATGATTCTATGTTTTTTTGAAAGGGTAAATGTCGAGAAGATGTTTCCATTTGTGGGCGATTCCAAAACTAGGACCATAATTATAAGATATTCACCAATAAATTCAGTAGGGAATTCAGGAGAAACTTCTTTACTCAGAAAATGGTTAGACATTGCTACCACAAGGAGTGTAGTGAGAACCTCCCATAAATTCAAAATCTCTGGTCTCAACAGTGCCAGATATCGTGTTAATAAGCAAAATATATCAGCGCTTGGGCTTTCTGTTCTTGGGAGTTCACCCACATGCTGCACTGGAGTTGCCACTTGCTCCATATTTCCTTTAAATTCTTGAAGCCCTCTTGCATGCATATAGATGAGGATTTAATACCCAGCATAATAGAGGTAACTGAAGCACCTGAAGTAGGAGTATATTGCAATCATCAAGGGCCTCTTCTGATTCTTATTATGGACTTTTCTGAGTTTCCCATACTTTTAAATTATAGTTTAGGAGCATTTGAAATCCATTTATTCATGTTTTCTATTGTATTTCTAAGGACCAGCTAAAAAGAGGTTTGAAGTACATCACCTCTCTTCTCTATTGGTTCTGAGATAGAGACTGGGAATGGGACCTCGGTGAAGAGAGGGAGACTGGGGAATGCGGGCTCAAAGCCAGAAAGGGATACTGGGGAATGGGGGCTGGAGGGGAAGGGATGGGGAATAGGGAACAGACAGCTTGGGGAGACAGGAGACTGGCTAATAGGAACTCGGGGAGTGAGTGAGAATGGGGATTGGGAGCTCGGGGAGAGAGATGGAGACTCGGAAATGGGGACTCAAGGAGACAGAGGAAGACTGTGGAATAGGGGTCGTGGAGAGAGAGTGACTGGTGAATGGGGGCTTGGCGACAAAGGAAGACTGGGGAATGGGGCTGCAGGGGGCGAGATGAAGACTGGGGAATGGGGCTTAGGGAGAGATGGAGACTGGGGAAAGAGGCTTCGGGAGAGATGGAAACTGGAAAATGCGGACTCAGCGAGAGATTGAGACTGGGGAATTGGGCCTCCGGTAGAGAGGGAGACAGGGGAATAGGGGCTGGAGGGGAAGAGGTGGAGATGAGGAAATGCCGGCTCGGGAGAGAGGGATACTGGGATGCGGACACTGGGAGAGCTGGAGGATATAGAATGGGGGAATGGCTGCTCGGGGGAGAGATGACGATTGGGGAATGGCAGCTTGAGATGAGAGATGAAGAATGGGGAATGGAAATTCAGGAGCGCAATGGAGATTAGGAATGGAGGCTCACGGAGCAAGGGAGACTGGCAATGGGGGCTTGGGTCAGAGATGGAGACTGGAGACTGGCGAATTGGGGCTCGGGGAGAGAGGAGATGGTGTAGTGAGGGCCTGTGAAAAGAGAGTAAGACTGGGGAATGACGACCTGGGGACAAAGGGCGCCTGGAGAATGGGGACTCAGGGGGAGAAAGGGAAACTGGGGAATGGCAGCTTGGGAGGAGACGAAGACTGGGGAATGGAGACTCAGGGGTGAGAGGAAGACTGGGGGTTGGAGTAGACAGGGAGACTAGGGAATGGGGGCTTGGGGTGTGAGGAAGATTGGCAATGGGGGCTTGGGGCAGAGATGGAGACTGGAGGGGAGAGATGGGGACTGTGGAATGGTGGCTCTGGGAAAGAGCAGACTCTGGGAGGGAGACTGGGTAACGGGGGCTCAGGGAGGGATGGAGATTGGTGAATGGGGCATCGGGGAGAGAGATGGAATCTGGGGAATGGCGGTTGGGGACAGAGGGAAACTCGGGAATGGGGTCTGAGGTGGGGAGTTGGGAGAGGAGACTGGAGAATGGGGATGGAGAAAGCGGGGATCAGAGGGTGACTGGGAAATGGGGGCTCGGGGAGAAATAGTGATTGTGAATGGGGGTTCGTGGAGTGAGGGAAACTAGCAATGGGGACTTGGGACATAGACGGAGACTGGAGAATGGGGGCTCGGGGAGAGAGGAGACTGTGTGCTGGTGGCCCGTGTAAGGAGAGCAAGACTGGAGAATGGCGACTCAGAGAGAGAGGGAGACTAGAGGATGGGGGCTCGGGGCAAGAGGGAGACCGGGGAATGGCAGCTCGGGGGGAGATAAAGACTGGAGAATGGAGGCTCAAGGTGTGAGAGGGGGACTGGGGAATGGCAGCACGAGGGGAGAGAGATGAAGACTGGGGAATGGGGGCTCAGGGAGAGAGAGGGAGACTGGGAAAAGGCAACTCGGGGGGGGGGGAGCGTTGGAGAGAGGGAAACTGGGAAATGGCAGCACGGGGGAGAGAATGGGGAAATGGGGACTCAAGGGAGAGAGAGTGACTCAGAAATTGCAGCTTGGGGAGGGAGGGAAACTGGGGAATGGGGCTTGGGTAGAGGAGGAGATTGAGGGATAGGGACGGGGGAGAGATTGACTGGGGAATGATGCTCGGGGGTGAGAGAGGAAATATTGGGAATGGGAGCTCGGGATGCAAAGGACACTGGCAATGGTGGCTTGGGAAAGAGATGCAGACTGGAGGGGGAGAGATGGGGACTCTGGAACAACAGCTCTGCGAGAGAGCAGACTCGGGGAGGGAGACTGGGGAATAGGGTTGGGGACAGAGGGAAACTGGAGAATGGAGCCTAGGGGGAAGAGGAGACTTGGGAATGGGGATGGAGAGAGCAGGGGAGAGGGGGTGACTGGGGAATGGTGGCTCGGGGAGAAATGGGGAATGGGGAATGAACGCTTCATGAGATGTAGTCTGGGAAATGGGGGTTGGGGACAGCGGGATACTGAGAATTGTGACTTGCGGAATGAGGGATACTGGGGAATGGGGCTTGGGATGCAAGGGAAACTGGGGAATGGGTGCTGGAGAGGAGGGAGGAATGGTGGCTCGGCGAGAGTAGAAACTGGGTAAAGTGGACTCGAGGAGAGAGAGGAGACTGAGTTATGGGGCTCAAGAAGAGAGAGGAAGATGGGAAATAGCGAATCAAGAAGAGAGGTAGAATGGGAAATGGGACTCGGGGTGGGGAGAGAGGGCAACTGGGGAATGACAGCTGGAGGAGAGAAATGGAGACTGGGGAATGAGGACTCGACAGAGAGAGAGACGTGGGAATGGCGGCTTAGGTAGAGAAGGAGACCAGAGAATGGAGGTTCGGGAAGCGAGGGAGACTGAGGAAATGGGGGCTTAAGGGAGAGCTCCCATTCCCCAGCGAACCTGGTCGAGAACAGAGAGGAAAGCCGGATATAAGGAGTGGTTGAGAGAAGCCCCAGACTCGCAAAGCAGCGAACCTGGTCGGAAATAGAGAGGAGAGAGAAAAAAAAAATTTTAATCCCGGAGTGACATAACAGGACAGCTGGAAACTGATTAGTTGAGCAACAGAATCTGGGAGCGAGAGCAGTGGAGGTCCGAGAGCGGCGAGAGAAGCGCGGATATAAGGAGCAGCAGAAGCCTGACAGCGGCGAGAGCGGGGAGAGAGTGCAAAAAAACGAAAAAAATCATGGAGGTACAGGAAAGCAGATAGGTGATTACTTGGTGAGTATCTCTGTTGTCTTTTCTTCTCTCTAAGGTAGGGCAGAGGGGTATACTAAAAACGTTTGTTAATAATCTAATAAATAGAGGCAAGGCAGCTCAGTCTTGTGGAAAGCACATCCTATGCCATGTGAGAAGTCCTGGATGCTTCTCGTGGCCTGGACAACCACGAGTGCGGCAAGTGTCGCCAGCTGGAGCAGCTCAAGCTCTGGGTTTCGGAGCTTGAGCGGTGTCTGGAGTCACTTCAGTGCATCCGCGAGGCTGAGAACTTCATGGATAACAGGTTTCTGTGGAAAACTAAGGAAATAAATGATGGTACCAAATTGAAAATAAAGGCATACAATGTTGCGAAGAATAGTGGAAGGCCAGACGATTGGGAAATTTTCAGAAACCAGCAAAGGCGACTAAACTAATAATAAAGAGAGGGAAGATAATTTATGAGAGTAAACTAGCAAGGAATACAAAAACAGACAGTAAGAGCTTCTGCAGGTATATAAAAAGGAAGAGAGCAGCTAAAGTCAATGTTGGTCCCTTAGAGGATGAGACTGGGGAATTAATAATGAGAAACAGGGAAATGGCGGAGACTTTGAACAAATATTTTGTATCAGGCTTTAAGATAGAAGACACTAAAAGCATCTCAATAATTGATAATCAAGGGGCTATTGGGAGGGGGGATCTTAAAACAATCACTTTCATTAGAGAAACAGTACTAGGCAAACTAATGGGACTAAAGGTGGACAAGTCCCCCTGGACCTGAGGGGAGGGAAGTGGAGTTGAGGCCAAGATCAGATCAGCCCTGCTCTTATTGAATGGCGGAGCAGGCTCGAGAGGCCGAATGGCCTACTCCTGCTCCTATTTCTTATGTTCTTATGTTTCAGAAGGTGGTCACCCCACAGCTTAAGAGTGTGCAGGCAGAGAGGGAATGGGTCACTGCCAGACAGACAAGGAAGACCAGGCAGATAGGGCAGGACATCCGTGTGTGCATCTCGCTCGCTAACTGGTTTTCAGTTCTGGATACTGGTGAGGGCAGTGGTTCTGCTGGGGAGTGCAGCCAGAGCCAAGGCCATGGCACCATGGGTGGTTCAGCTGCACGGTGGGGGAGGTGGGGGGAGGAAGAAGAGTGGAAGAGCAATAGTGGTAGGGGATTCAATAGTTAGGGGAACAGACAGGCATTTCTGCGGCTGCAAACGTGACTCCAGGATGGTATGTTGCCTCCCTGGTGCCAGGGTCATGGACGTGATTGAACAGCTGCAGGATATTCTGACAGGGGAGGATGAACAGCCAGAGGTCGTGGTCCACATCAGCGCCAATGACATAGGTAGAAAGAGGGATGAGGTCCCGGAGGCAGTTTTTAGGGAGCTAGGAAAGAGATTAAAAGGCTGGACCAACAAGGTAGTAATCTCCAGATAACTCCCGGTGCCACGTGCCAGTGAGTACAGAAATAGGAGGATAGAGCAGATGACTGCATGGCTGGAGAGATGGTGCAGAAGGGAGGGCTTTATATTCCAGAGGCATTGGGACGATTTCTGGGGGAGGTGGGTTGGATGGATTGCACCTCAACAGGGCCAGGACCAATATTCTCGCAGGGGGCCTTGCTAATGCAGTTAGGGGTTTAAATTAGCTTGGCCAATGGGTGTTTTTGTCTCTGGAAGGCTTTTTTCAGTGGGGTTCCACAGGGCTCAGTACTACGTCCCTTGATTTTTGTGATATATGTTAACGATTTGGAATTGAATGTTGGGGCTATGATTAAGAAGTTTGCAGATGATACAAAAATTGGCCGTGTGGTTGAGAATGAAGAATGCTGTAGACTGCAGGAAGATAGCAATCAACTGGTGAGGTGGGCAGAACAGTGCCAAATGGAATTCAATCCAGCGAAGTGTGAGGTAATGCATTTGGGGAGAGCTAATAAGGCTAGGGAATACACAATAAATAGTCGGACACTGAGAAGAGTGCATGTACATAGATCTCTGAAGGTAGCAGGACAGGTTGATAAGGTGGTAAGAAGGCATAAGGGATACTTGCCTTTATTAGCTGAGGCACAGCATATAAGAGCAGGGAGGTTATGCTTGAACTGTATAAAACACTAGTTAGGCCACAGCTAGAGTACTGCAGCAGTTCTGGTCACCACATTGCAGGAAAGATCTGATTGTATTAGAGAGGGTACAGAGGAGTCTGGAACTCACTACCTGAAAGCGTGGTTGAGGCAGAAACACTAACCACATTTAAAAGTGCCGTAACCTACAGGGCTACGGACCAAGAGCTGGAAAGTGGGATAGCTCTTTGTCGGCGGGCACGGACATGATGGGCCGAATTGCCGCCTTCTGTGCTGTAAATTTCTGAGCGGGGGAGACTGGGGAATGGGGTCTGGGGAGAGAAGGCGACTGGGGAATGGGGTCTGGGATGTGGACTCATGGGGAGAGGGAGACTGGGGAATGGGGGCTAGGGGAGAGAGATGATTGTGTAATGGGAACTCAAGGAACATTATGGAGGCTGGAGAATGGGAACTGGGGAATGGGACCTAGGAGAGGGGGTGTCTAGGGAATGAGGGCTCAGGGGAGAAGAAGACTGGGAAATGGCGTATCAGGTTGAAAAGGAGACAGAGGAACAGAGACTCAGGGTTGATAGAGCGACTTGGGAAATGGGCGCTCAAGGAAGAGGGAGACTGTAGAATGGGCACTCAGGACAGCGATGGAAACAGGAGAATGGTTACTCGTGGGAGGTTCAGGGGAGATAAAAAGACTGAGAAATGGGGACAAAGGGAGACTGGGGAATTGGGGCTTGGGAGAAAGAGAGACTGGGGAATGGGTACTCTAGAAGAGAGACTGGGGAATGGGGGCTCATAGAGTGAGGGTGATGAGGGAATGGGGGTTCGGGGAGATGACGGTTTGGGGAGTGAGGGAGATTGGGGAATGAGGCATTGTAGAGAGAAATGCAGGCTGGGGAATGGGGCCTCAGAGAGAAAGAGACGAGGGAATGGGACTCGGAGTGAGAGATGGAGATTCGGGAATGGGGACATGAGGAGACAGAGGGAGATTGGGGTTCAGAGGGAGATGGAGATTGGGGAATGGGTACTTGGCGAGAGTTGGAGACTGGGGATTGGGAGCTCGGGGAGAGAGATGGAGACTTGGGAATGAGGACACAGGGGAGTGAAAGAGTCTGAGGAATGGGCCTGGGGGAAGAGATGGAGACTGGCTGAAGGGTGAGAGATTGGAACTGGGGAATAGGGCATCGGGCAGAGATGGAGACTGGGGAATGAGGACAGGGAGAAATGGCGACTGAGGAATGGGGCTCGGGAGAGAGGGGGGGACTGAGGAATGGGGGATTGGACTGCGAGGGAAACTGGAGAATGGGTGCTGGAGGAGGTGGGATGGAGTTTGAGGAATGGTGGCACTGGAAGTGAGTGAGGCCAGGAAATTGTGGATCCGCGGCAGAGACGAAGACTGGTGAATGGCGACTCGAGGGGAGAGACAAAAAACTGGGGAATGTAGACTCTGGGAGAGAGGGAGATTGTGGAATTGGGGCTCGAGGAAGAGAGAGACTGGGGAATGGGGATGCTGAGAGAGAGGGAGACTGGTAAATGGGGGCTAACAGAGGGAGGGAGATGGGGAAATGGGGACTCTGGGGAGATAGGAAGTCGACAGAATGGCGGTTTAGGGAGTGAGGAACACTGGAAATAGAGGCATGATAGGGAGAGATGGAGACAAGGGAATGGGGCATTACGGAGAGTAGTAGACTAGGGAGTGGGACTCGGGGAGAGAGAGATGGTGATTCGGGAATGGGAACTCGAGGAGACAGAGGGAGACTGGGGATTGGAGCTCGGAGAGAGAGTTGGAGAATGGGAAATGGGTACTCGGCGAGAGAGCTGGAGATTGGGGATTAGGAGCTTGGGGAGATGGAAACTTAGGAATGGGGACTCGGGGAAATGAAGGAGACTATGAAATGGGGCTTGGGAGAGAGATGGAGATTGGCGAATGCTGAGTCGGGGAGAGATGGAGGCTGAGAAATTGGGTCTCAGGGAGAGAGGGAAACAGAGGAATGAGGGCTGGTGGGGGAGAGATAGAGTCTGGGGAATGCAATGTCGAGAGAGATGGAGGCTGGGGAATGGGGGCTCATGGATCGAAGGAGACTCGGGAATGGGTGATCGGGCAGAGATGGAGACTGGGGAATAGGGGCTCTCGGCATGGCGGAGCCTGGGGAATTGGGGCTCGAGGAGAAATGGAGACTCCGGAAGAGAGGAGACTGGGTTTTGTGGGCTTGAGGAGAGGAATTGTGACTCCGGGAGACTGGGGAACGAGGGCTGAAGGGGAGAGAGTGAGACTGGGGAATGGCAGCTCGAGGGGCGAGATGGATACTGCGGAATGCAGAGTCGAGGGAGCGAGAGAGAGACTGGAGAACAGCGGCTTGGGGGAGAGAGGGAAACTGGGGAATGGGGGCTTGGGACAGCGAGTGTGACTGACTAATGGAAACGCAGAAGGATAATGGAGGATGGGGAATGGGGAACTCGGGGAGAGATGGAAACCGGGGAATGGCGGCCCAGGGTAAGAGATGACGATTGGGAAATGGGGACTCAGACGTGTGATGAATACTGGGGAATGCGGCTCAGAGAAGTGAGGGAGACTGGGGAATGGGACTCGGAGGAGAGAGGGAGACTGGGGAATGGGACTCGGAGGAGAGAGGGAGACTGGGGAATGGGACTCTGGGGAGTGAGGGAGACTGGGGAATGGGACTCGGAGGAGAGAGGGAGACTGGGGAATGGGACTCGGAGGAGAGAGGGAGACTGGGGAATGGGACTCTGGGGAGAGAGGGAGACTGGGGAATGGGACTCGGAGGAGAGAGGGAGACTGGGGAATGGGACTCTGGGGAGTGAGGGAGACTGGGGAATTAAGGCTCGTGGAGAGAGGGAGACTGAGGAATGGGACTCGGCGGAGAGAGGGAGACTCGGGAATGGAGGCTCGGGGGAGTGAGGGAGACTGGGGAATGGAGGCTCGGGGGAGAGAGGGAGACTGGGGAATGGAGGCTCGGGGGAGAGAGGGAGACTGGGGAATGGGACTCTGGAGTGAGAGGGAGCCTGGGGAATGGGACTCGGAGGAGAGAGGGAGACTGGGGAATGGGACTCGGAGGAGAGAAGGCGACTGAGGAATGGGACTCTGGGGAGTGAGGGAGACTGGGGAATGGAGGCTCGTGGAGAGAGGGAGATTGGGGAATGGAACTCGGCGGAGAGGGGGAGACTGGGGAATGGGACTCGGGGGAGTGAGGGAGACTGGGGAATGGAGGCTCTGGGGAGTGAGGGAGACTGGGGAATGGAGGCTTGGGGGAGAGAGGGAGACTGGGGAATGGGACGCGGAGGAGAGAGGGAGACTGGGGAATGGGACTCTGGGGAGTGAGGGAGACTGGGGAATGGAGGCTCGTGGAGAGAGGGAGACTGGGGAATGGGACTCGGAGGAGAGAGGGAGACTGGGGAATGGAACTCGGGGGAGTGAGGGAGACTGGGGAATGGAGGTTCGGGGGAGAGAGGGAGATTGGGGAATGGGACTCTGGAGTGAGAGGGAGACTGGGGAATGGGACTCGGAGGAGAGAAGGCGACTGGGGAATGGGACTCTGGGGAGTGAGGGAGACTGGGTAATGCAGGCTCGTGGAGAGAGGAGATTGGGGAATGGAACTCGGCGGAGAGAGGGAGACTGGGGAATGGAGGCTCGGGGGAGTGAGGGAGACTGGGGAATGGAGGCTCGTGGAGAGAGGGAGATTGGGGAATAGGACTAGGCGGAGAGAGGGAGACTGGGGAATGGGACTCGGAGGAGAGAGAGAGACTGGGGAATGGGACTCTGGGGAGTGAGGGAGACTGGGGAATGGAGGCTCGTGGAGTGAGGGAGACTGGGGAAATGGAGGCTCGGGGGAGAGAGGGAGACTGGGGAATGGGACTCTGGAGTGAGAGGGAGACTGGGGAATGGGACTCGGAGGAGAGAGGGAGACTGGGGAATGGGAGGGGAGAGGGAGACTGGGGAATGGGACTCGGGGGAGTGAGGGAGACTGGGGAATGGAGGCTCGTGGAGAGAGGGAGACTGGGGAATGGGACTCGGCGGAGAGAGGGAGACTAGGGAATGGGACTCGGGGGAGTGAGGGAGACTGGGGAATAGAGGCTCGGGGGAGTGAGGGATACTGGGGAATGGAGGCTCGGAGGAGAGAGGGAGACTGGGGAATGGGACTCGGGGGAGTGAGGGAGACTGGGGAATGGAGGCTCGGGGGAGTGAGGGAGACTGGGGAATGGAGGCTCGTGGAGAGAGGGAGATTGGGGAATAGGACTAGGCGGAGAGAGGGAGACTGGGGAATGGGACTCGGGGGAATGAGGGAGACTGGGGAATAGAGGCTCGGGGGAGTGAGGGAGACTGGGGAATGGGACTCGGAGGAGAGAGGGAGACTGGGGAATGGAACTCGGGGGAATGAGGGAGACTGGGGAATAGAGGCTCGGGGGAGTGAGGGAGACTGGGGAATGGAGGCTCGGGGTAGAGAGGGAGACTGGGGAATGGAGGCTCGGGGGAGTGAGGGAGACTGGGGAAATGGAGGCTCGGGGGAGAGAGGGAGACTCGGGAATGGAACTCGGGGGAGTGAGGGAGACTGGGGAATGGAGGCTCGGGGGAGTGAGGGAGACTGGGGAAATGGAGGCTCGGGGGAGAGAGGGAGACTGGGGAATGGGACTCTGGAGTGAGAGGGAGACTGGGGAATGGGACTCGGAGGAGAGAGGGAGACTGGGGAATGGGAGGAGAGAGGGAGACTGGGGAATGGGACTCGGGGGAGTGAGGGAGACTGGGGAATGGAGGCTCGTGGAGAGAGGGAGACTGGGGAATGGGACTCGGCGGAGAGAGGGAGACTAGGGAATGGGACTCGGGGGAGTGAGGGAGACTGGGGAATAGAGGCTCGGGGGAGTGAGGGAGACTGGGGAATGGAGGCTCGGAGGAGAGAGGGAGACTGGGGAATGGGACTCGGGGGAGTGAGGGAGACTGGGGAATGGAGGCTCGGGGGAGTGAGGGAGACTGGGGAATGGAGGCTCGTGGAGAGAGGGAGATTGGGGAATAGGACTAGGCGGAGAGAGGGAGACTGGGGAATGGGACTCGGGGGAATGAGGGAGACTGGGGAATAGAGGCTCGGGGGAGTGAGGGAGACTGGGGAATGGGACTCGGAGGAGAGAGGGAGACTGGGGAATGGAACTCGGGGGAATGAGGGAGACTGGGGAATAGAGGCTCGGGGGAGTGAGGGAGACTGGGGAATGGAGGCTCGGGGTAGAGAGGGAGACTGGGGAATGGGACTCTGGAGTGAGAGGGAGACTGGGGAATGGGACTCGGCGGAGAGGGGGAGACTGGGGAATGGGACTCGGGGGAATGAGGGAGACTGGGGAATAGAGGCTCGGGGGAGTGAGGGAGACTGGGGAATGGAGGCTCGGGGGAGAGAGGGGGACTGGGGAATGGGACTCTGGAGTGAGAGGGAGACTGGGGAATGGGACTCGGTGGAGAGAGAGAGACTGGAGAATGGGACTCGGGGGAGTGAGGGAGACTGGGGAATGGAGGCTCGGGGGAGAGAGGGAGACTGGGGAATGGGACTCTGGAGTGAGAGGGAGACTGGGGAATGGGACTCGGAGGAGAGAGGTAGACTGGGGAATGGGACTCCGCGGAGAGAGGGAGACTGGGGAATGGGACTCTGGGAAGTGAGGGAGACTGGGGAATGGAGGCTCGTGGAGAGAGGGAGACTAGGGAATGGGACTCTGGGGAGTGAGGGCGACTGGGGAATGGAACCTCATGGAGTGAGGGAGACTGGGGAATGTGACTCGGAGGAGAAAGGGAGACTGGGGAATGGGTGTTTGGGTGTTCAGGAAACAGGAATAGGGCTGGAGGGGGAGAGATGGGGACTGGGGAATGAGGGCTCGGGGGAGAAGGATACTGGGAAATTGCGTCTCAGGATGAGCGGAAGACTGGTGAATGAGGGCTGCAGGGGGAGAGATTGGGGCTGGGAAATGGGGGCTCAATGGAGCTAGAGACTGGGGAATGGGGGCTCGGGGGGAGACAGAGACTGGGGAATGGGGCTTGGGAGAGAGCGGGGGGCTGGGGAATGGGGGCTTGGGCTGCGAGGGGAACTGGGGGATGGGTGCTGGAGGGGAGGGATGGAGTTTGGGCATGGTGACTCGGGGAGTTAGTGACACCGGGGAATGGTGGCTCCGTGGCAGAGATGAAGACGTGAATAGCGACTTGAGGGGAGAGCCACAAGACTGGGGATTGAAGATTCGGGGAAAGAGGAAGACTGGGGAATTGGTGCTCAGGGGAGAGAGAGACTGGGGATTGGGGACTCTTGGAGAGAGGGACACTGGTGAATGAGGGTTTGGGTGAGATAGGGAGACTGCAGAATGGCGGTTAAGGGAGAAAGGGAGATTGGGGAAATGGGCATGGTAGAGAGAGATGGAGACTGGGGAATGAGGCATCGCAGGGAGAGAGGGAGACTATGGAATGGGACACAGGGAGAGAGAGATGGAGATTTGGGAATGGGGACTCAAGGAAACATGAAGACTGGGGATTGTAGTTCGGGAAGAGAGTGAGACTGGGGAATCGGTACTCGGCGAGAGAGTTGGAGACTGGGGATTGGGAGCTCGGGGAGAGATGGAGACTTAGGAATGGGGCTCGGGAGAGAGAGGGAGTCTGGGAAATTGGTGCTGGAGGGGAATGGATGGAGGATGGCGAATGTTGGTTTGGGGAGTTAATGAGACATGAGAATGGTGGTTCCGCAGCAGAGACGAAGACTGGTAAATAGCCACTTGAGGGGAGAGACAAAAGGCTGGCGGAGGAGAGAGAGACTGGGGATTGGGCACTCTGAGAGGGAGACTGGGAAATGGGTACTCTGGGAGAGAGGGAGACTGAGGAATGGGGACTCTGGGAGAGAGGGAGAATCGGGGATGAGGTTTCGGGTGAGATAGGGAGATTGGAACGGCGGTTTGGGGAGAGAGGGAGACTGAGGAATAGGGTAGGGTAGAGAGAGATGGAGACTGGGAAATGGGGCATCGTGGAGAGAGAGAGCCTAGGGAAGAGGAATTTGGGGAGAGATGGGGACTCGAGGAAACAGAGGAAGACTGGGAATGAAACTTGGGGAGCGAATGAGACTGGGGAATTGGGGCCATGGTGGGAGAGAGAGACTGGGGAATGGGGACTCTGGGAGAGATGGAGACTGGGGAATGGGGGCTCATAGAGCGAGGGAAATGGGGGATCGCGGAGAAAGGAGACTGGGTAATGTGGAATTGGGGAGTGAGGGAGCCTAGGGAATGATGGCTCGGGGAGAGGGATGAAGACTCGTGAATGGGGACTTGAGGGAGACGGGTATAGGTGCTCCTGGAGAGCTGGAGGCGGGGAATGGGGGGTTGGGAAGAGGGGAAGACTGGGGATTGGAAGCTCGAGGGGAGAGATGCAGACTGGGGAATGTGGCTGCACGGAGACAAGGTTTCCTAGCAGCAGCCGTAATGCCATCATACTGTGCCAACCTGATGTGCCAGCAATCTTCCAGTCACCACATCAAACCTGAGGGTGGCTGCACGGAGACAAGGGCCATCCGCTCTGCACTTGGCTGATGACTCCCCTCCGCAACCCCACCACTAACACACCAACACATTTCTCTTTCTTTTTCAGGCTAAGGTGGCGTCCAACCACCACCAGCAGCACCAGCAGACGGGTGGAAGACATGCCAGAATTGAGAATGCCACGGACCTGGAGGAAGCAGAGTTTACAATGATTGGAGGGGCAATCACAGAGTCCATGGTGAGTGAAAAAGTGGAAAGCATTGCAGATAATGACTGTATGCTCATACCTAATCCTTCTCAAATCCCACTACCCCCCTCATCTGTCAATCTCTTCTCACTACAAGCTGCTGATGGTGCATACATGGATATTTTGCTTTGCCCCCTCCCCTCACCACAAACTGACTCAAGAACTGCATGAGCCCAGATCTGCTGCCTGCCTTCTCCCTTCCTCCTCCTCCTCCTGAGGTGATCCAGGAACTTGTGGTGGCAATGGCTGCACATTAATGATAACCAAGTTGTGGAGCATGCAGCAGACCACCACAAACTGGGACGCCCATTTTGGCGATTACTGGAGGGCTCCTCCTGAGTAGTCAAGGCAGTGGGACCGTTGCTTGAGCACCTGGATGGTCTGCTTGAAAATGTTCCTTATAGCAGTATGGCTCTCATTATATGAGTGCTGTATACAAGTGGTGGGGTTGCGAAGGGGAGTCATCGGCCAAGTGCAAAGTGGATAGCCCTTGTCTCCGAGCAGCCACCCTCGGGTTTGATGTGGTGACTGGAAAATTGTTGGCACAGGATGATGGCATTACGGCTGCTGCTAGGATACCGGGTATTCATCATCATGATGCACTGAGCGTGATCGCACAACAACTGCACATTAAGTGAGCGGTGCGATTATGGAATATCTCAGGATTGGTATGTGGTGCCCGCAAAGCCACGTGTGAGCAGTGGATGACGTCCTGCGCTATGGGGAAGCATGCTATTCTGGCAAAGCCCCATGCGCACTCCTCCTGTTTTTATCTGTTCAGAGAGAAGATAATGAAGTCCTTTTTCCTGGAGTACAAAGTCTCTTTGACCTCAGATGAAGTATTGAATGGCAAACTGGGAGATATTAGCTATATCTCCGGCTCCGGAAGGATCCGGTAGCAAAAAGAATTGATGGCCATGGTGACCTTGAGGGCCACTGGGAGAGTCATCAACCTGCTCTAAGGTTGCAGGTCTGGATGCACACCTCCTTGGTGAAGTGGAGCCTTCCAATACACTGCTCCCCGATTAAATGCAGGTAGGAGAAGTGCTCTCGGAAGACCCCAGATGGGTAAGACCTCCTGCCCTTCTGCCCCTCCTCCTCCCTCTGCAAGCACCTTGTCCTCTTCTTCGCTGCCTCTGCTTCATCTCCTTATCATATTTGAGAGCAAGGAAGACTGCAAGTAGATTCTACAGTTGCTGAGGTGACAGGAAGTGTTGCTGCAAGTGGAGAATGCTTTGCTTCTCACTTAAGAACATAAGTGTTATATATGTATACTTGTATTTACTCTGTACAGCCACCAGGGCTCATCCCCTGGAGTCCCAAGGATCCCATAACCCTTGGGAGCACAGGTGTTGAAGGAGGCTTCACAGGTTGGAAAGTCACTCTGGAGAGCTGCAATAAAAGACTAAGGTCACAATTTACTTTGAGCTCACAGTGTTCAGTCTGACTCATTCTCCATACACAACAACTGGCGACGAGATACAGAGAGCGAACCCAAAGATGCAGAGAACAGTGAGCATCCGAGAGAAATTTTCGGAGGGAGATGATTGCGAAACTTTTGTGGAGCGACTCGACCGTGGTCAACAAGCTAGATGGAGAAGCGCTGCCAAATGAAGGGCGATCCTCTTCACCGTCTGTGGGGCACCAACGTATGGCCTCATGAAGAATCTGCTCACTCCAGCGAAACCCATGGAGAAATCGGACGACGATTTGTGCACACTGGTCCAAGAGCATTTGAACCCGAAGAGAAGCATTTTGATGGTGATGTACCGGTTCTACACCTACAAAAGGTCTGAAGGCCAGGAAGTGCCGAGTTATGTCGCCGAGCTAAGACGCCTTGCAGGACATTGCGAATTTGAAAGACATTTGGAGCACATGCTCAAAGACCTTTTTCGTACTTGGCATTGGCCACAAAACCATACTTCGCAAACTTTTGACGATAGAGACCCCAACCTTGAGTAAGGCCATAGTGATAGCCCAGGCGTTCATTGCCACCAGTGACAATACGAAGCAAATCTCTCAGCACACAAGTGCTGCTACAAGTACTGTGAATAAAGTGCTGTTCTTTTCGAATCGTAACATACAGGGCAGGTCACAGATACCTGCAGCAACACATCCGCAGATGTCTGAGTCCATCATCAAGGGTGATGAATGCAAGGCCATTAACACCTTGTTGGCGCTGAGGGTGTGATCATCATTTCCATTCATGCCGATTCAAAGAGTACGTTTGCAAGGGCTGTGGAACAATGGGACACCTCCAACGAGTGTGCAGGCGAGCTGCAAAGCCTGTTAAACCTGCAAACCATCATGTTGCAGAGGAGGACAGATCAACGGAGGATCATGACCAACCAGAGCCTCAGATCGAGGAGGCAGAGGTACATGGGGTGCACACATTCACCACAAATTGTTCCCCGATAATGCTGGATGTAGAACTAAATGGACTCCTGGTGTCAATGGAGCTGGACACAGGCGTGAGCCAGTCCATCAAGGGCAAAAAGACTTTCAAAAGGTTGTGGTGCAACAAGGCCTCAAGGCCAGTCTTAACTCCAGTTCGCACGAAACTAAGAACTTACATGAAAAAACTGATTCCTGTAATCGGCAGTGCTACCGTAAAGGTCTCCTACGATAGAGAGGTGCACAAGCTACCACTCTGGGTGGTACCGGGCGATGGTCCCACGCTACTCGGCAGGAGCTGGCTGGGAAAGATACACTGGAACTGAGACGACGTCCGAGAGCTGTCGCCCGCTGATGACACTTCGTGTGCCCAGGTCTTAAACAAATTTCCTTCGCTGTTCGAACCAGGCATCGGGAAATTCCAGGAGCAGAAGTGCAGATCCAACTAATTCTGGGGGCACGACCCATCCATCACAAGGTGAGAGCAGTACCGTACATGATTAGAGAAAATGTAGAGATCGAGCTAGACCGGCTGCAAAGAGAGGGCATCATTTCCCCGATCGAGTTCAACGAGTGGGCAAGTCCTATCGCCCCAGTCCTCAAGGGAGACGGCACCATCAGAATCTGTGGTGATTTCATAGAAACATAGAAAATAGGTGGAGGAGTAGGCCATTCGGCCGTTCGAGCCTGCACCGCCATTCAATGAGTTCATGGATGAACATGCAACTTCAGTACCCCATTCCTGCTTTCTCGCCATACTCCTTGATCTCCCTAGTAGTAAGGACTACATCTATCTCCTTTTTGAATATATTTAGTGAATTGGCCTCAACAACTTTGTGTGGTGCAGAAGTTTCTCCTCATCTCGGTCCTAAATGGCTTACCCCTTATCCTTAGACTGTGACCCCTGGTTCTGGACTTCCCCAACATTGGGAATATTCTTCCTGCATCTAACCTGTCTAAACCTGTCAGAATTTTAAAGGTTTCTATGAGATCCCCTCTCATTCTTCTGAACTCCAGTGAATACAAGCCCAGTTGATCCAGTCTTTCTTGATATGTCAGTCCCGCCATCCCGGGAATCAGTCTGGTGAACCTTCGCTGCACTCCCTCAATAGCAAGAATGTCCTTCCTCAAGTTAGGAGACCAAAACTGTACACAATATTCCAGGTGTGGCCTCACCAAGGCCCTGTACAACTGTAGTAACACCTCCCTGTCCCTGTACTCAAATCCCCTCGCTATGAAGGCCAACATGCCATTTGCTTTCTTAACCACCTGCTGTACCTGCATGCCAACCTTCAATGACTGATGTACCATGACACCCAGGTCTCATTGTACCTCCCCTTTTCCTAATCTGTCACCATTCAGATAATAGTCTGTCTCTCTGTTTTTACCACCAAAGTGGATAACCTCACATTTATCCACATTATACTTCATCTGCCATGCATTTGCCCACTCACCTAACCTATCCAAGTCACTCTGCAGCCTCATAGCATCCTCCTCGCAGCTCACACTGCCATCCAACTTAGTGTCATCCGCAAATTTGGAGATAGTACATTTAATCCCCTCGTTTAAATTATTAATGTACAATGTAAACAGCTGGGGCCCCAGCACAGAACCTTGCGGTACCCCACTAGTCACTGCCTGCCATTCTGAAATGTACGCATTTACTCCTACTCTTTGCTTCCTGTCTGCCAACCAGTTCTCAATCCACATCAGCACACTACCCCCAATCCCAAAGTGACTATCAATTGTTTCTCCCTGCAGGACCAAAACCCACTACCAAAGGCCGACGATCTATTTGCAACGCTGGCGGGAGGAAAGACGTCCACGAAGCTGGATCTGACTTCAGCCTACATGACGCAGGAACTGGAGGAATCATCGACGGCCCTCACGTGCATCAACACGCACAAAGGTCTTTTTGTTTATAACAGATGCCCGTTTTGAATCAGATAGGCGGCAACGATATTCCAGAGAAACATGGAAAGCTCACTGAAGTTGGTCCCGCACACCGTGGTCTTCCAGGACGACATCTTGGTCATAGGTCGGAACACAGTCGAGCATCTGCAGAACCTGGAGGAGGTTCTTTGTCAACTCAATTGCTTGGAGCTCACGTTAAAACGTTTGAAGTGCGTTTTCCTGGCGCCTGAAGTGGAGTTCCTGGGAAGGAGGATTACGGCGGACGGCATCAGGCCCACCAACGCGAAGACGGAGGCAATCGACAACGCACCGAGGCCACAGAACGTGACGGAGCTGCGGTTGTTTCTGGGACTCCTGAACTACTTTGGTAACTTCTTACTGGGTCTCAGCACACTGTTAGAACAACTGCATGTCTTACTATGAAAAGGGGACGAATGGGTTTGAGGTAAAAGCCAAGAAAATGCCTTTGTGAAAGCAAGAAAGTTGTTATGCTCAAACAACTTGCATGTGTTGTATGATCCATGTAAGCGTTTGGTACTAGCATGTGATGCGTCGTCATATGGTGTCGGGTGTGTATTGCAACAAGCTAGTGATTTTGGGAAACTGCAACCAGTTGCTTATGAGTCCAGCAGTCTGTCTAAGGCTGAGAGAGCCTACAGCATGATTGAGGAAGAAGCGTTAGCGTGTGTCTATGGGGTAAAGAAAATGCATCAATACCTGTTTGGGCTAAAATTCGAATTGGAAACTGACCATAAGCCACTTATATCCCTGTTCTCCGAGAGTAAAGGGATAAATACCAACGCATCGGCCCGCATCCAGAGATGGGCGCTCACGTTGTCCGCATATAACTATGCCATCCGTCACAGGCCAGGCACAAAAAATTGCACCGATGCTCTCAGTAAGCTGCCATTGCCCACCACAGGGGTAGAAATGGCACAGCCCGCAGATCTAGCCATGGTTATGGAAGCATTTGAGAGTGAGCAATCACCCGTCACTGCCTGGCAGATCAAAACCTGGACAAGCCAAGACCCCTTATTATCTCTAGTCAAAAGCTGTGTGCTTCACGGGAGCTGGTCCAGTGTCCCAGTGGAAATGCAGGAAGAGATAAAGCCATTCCAGCGGCGCGAAGATAAAATGTCTACACAGGCAGACTGCATATGACTGTATAGCCATATCCGACGTGTGGTGGCCCGGTAGTGATGCGGACTTAGAGTCCTGCGTTCACAGATGTCATTCATGCTCGCAGTTAAGCAGGGAGGCGCCGCTAAGTTTAAGGTCTTGGCCCTCCAAACCATGGTCTAGGGTACACATTGACAATCAGGCCCGTTCCTGGGTAAAATGTTCCTTGTGGTTGTAGACGTGTACTCCAAGTGGATTGAATGTGAGATAATGTCGGCTAGCACGTCCGCTGCCAGTACTGAAAGCCTGCGGGCCATGTTTGCCACACACAGCCTGCTGGTGAACGACAACCGGTCATGTTTTACCCGTGCTGACTTCAAAGAATTCATGACCCGTAACGGGATCAAACATGTCACATCTGCCTCGTTTAAACCGGCGTCCAATGGTCAGGCAGAGAGAGCAGTGCAAACCATCAAGCAAGGCTTGAAGAGGGCAACTGAAGGCTCACTGCAGACTCGCCTAACCCGAGTCTTGCTTAGCTACCGCACGAGACCCCACTCGCTCACTGGGATCCCACCTGCTGAACTGCTCATGAAAAGAGCACTTAAGACAAGGCTCTCGTTAGTTCACCCTGATCTACATGAACAGGTAGAGAGCAGGCGGCTTCAACAAAGTGCATACCATGATAGCGCAAATGTGTCATGCGAGATTGAAATCAATGATCCTGTATTTGTATTAAATTATGGACAAGGTCCCAAGTGGCTTCCCGGCACTGTTGTGGCCAAAGACTGGAGCAGGGTGTTTCGGGTCAAACTTTCAAATGGACTCATTCACCGGAAACACTTGAACCAAATCAAACTCAGATTCATGGATTACCCTGAGCAACCCACCTTGGACCCTATCTTTTTTGATCCCCCAACATACACACCAGTGGCAACCGGCACCATGGTTGACCACGAAGCAGAACCCATCATCCACAGCAGCCCAGCAGGGCCCAACACACCAGGCAGCCCAGGAAGGCCAGCTGCACAGCAGCCCAGCGAGGGCCCAACAAATGATTCAACAACACCAGCTTTCACACCGAGACGATCAACCACGGCAAGAAGGGCCCCAGATTGACTCACATTGTAAATAGTTACATTATTGACTTGGGCGGGGGAGTGTTGTTATATATGTATACTTGTATTTACTCTGTACAGCCACTCGAGGGCTCATCCCCTGAAGTCCCAAGGGATCCCATAATTCCTTGGGAGCACAGGTATTTAAGGAGGCTTCACAGGTTGGAGAAGCACTCTGGAGACCTGCAATAAAAGACTAAGGTCACACTTTACTTTGAGCTCACAGTGTTCAGTCTGACTTTTTCTCCATACACAACAATAAGAACATAAGAAATAGGTTCAGGAGTAGGTGATCGAACCTGCTCCTCCATTCAATAAGATCATGGCTGATCTGATCATGGACTCAGCTCCAGTTCCCCGCCCACTCCCCATAACCCCCTAATTCCCTTATCATTTAAGAAACTGTCTATTTCTGTCTTAAATTTATTCAATGTCCCAGCTTCCACAGCTCTCTGAGGCAGCGACTTCCACAGATTTACAACTCTCTGAGAGAAGAAATTTCTCATCTTTGTTTTAAATGGGTGGCCCCTTATTCTAAGATCATGCCCTCTAGTTCTAGTCTCCCCCATCTGTGGAAACATCCTCTGGGCAGGCCACATTGTCCGCATGTTAGACACGAGACTCCCAAAGCAAGCGCTCTACTCGGAACTCCTTCATAGCAAACGAGCCAAAAGTGGGCAGAGGAAACGTTGCAAGGACACCCTCAAAGCCTCCCTGATAAAGTGCAACATCCCCACTGATATCTGGGAGAGCCTGGCCAAAGACCGCCCTAAGTGGAGGAAGTGCATCTGGGAGGGCGCTGAGCACCTCGAGCCTCATCGCCGGGAGTATGCAGAAATCAAGCGCAATCAGCGGAAAGAGCGTGTGGAAAATCTGTCCCACCCTCCCTTACCCTCAACAACTATCTATCCCACCTATGACAGGGACTGTGACTCTTGTAATGAACTGTTCAGCCAGCTAAGGACTCATTTTAAGAATGGAAGCAAGTCTTCCTTGATTCGAAGGTACTGCCTATAATGATGATTATGCTTTTGTTGGCACCTTTTGATAAATGTTTCTGTGCAAATCAAAGGCAAGAAATTCATTATAGCCCAGGAATGGACGGTATCTTTCAAAAAGTTTGAGAATTAGTGGCAGGCGTTGATGCTTTAGAATGCATGCAAATTTCATTCTCACTGCTCAAAGATTACCGCGACCTCAGGTAAGCACCTCCCCCCCCCTTAAAGGCAGCAGCGGCTCGATACTCCAGGGAGCAGCGCGAGCAGGTTGGTGACTACGACGAGTGGAACTGGACGACTATATTAGACATCAAATGAAAGCACGCAAGTGATTGCTTGGTGAGTGATCTCTCCCTTCTTGCTTAATTATTTAATCAACTGTTTACTAAATAGTAGTAGTGTGTGTTTTACTAAGGGTTAGAATTCTGTGGTATTGGTGGGATTAAAATAAACTTAATTAATATTAAATACATTAAGATGGCAGGACGGGTGATGTGTCACTGCTGCAACATGTAGGAGCTCGTGGACCAAGTGTCTGCAGCTTGAAGAACTTTAGCTCCGTATTGATGAACTGGAGTCCGAGCTACAGACACTGCGACACATCAGAGAGGGTAGAGTTACCTGGACATTGTGTTCCATGGGGTAGTCACATCTCTGAGGTTAACTAACTCAATTTGACTAGCGGTCAAGGACAGGAGGGTGTGACTACGAATGAGGAAGGTATGGGGATCCAGGAGGTAGTGATAGAGGAGCCTCGGCCCTTGCTCTTGTCCAACAGGTTTGAGGATCTTATTCCCTATGTGGATGAGAGCAGGGACTGCAGGGAGGATGAGCAAATATAGAAACATAGGAACAGAAAATAGGTGCAGGAGTAGTCCATTCGGCCCCTCGAGCCTGCACCACCATTCAATAAGATCATGGCTGATCATTCACCTCAGTACCCCTTTCCCGCTTTCTCTCCATATCCCTTGATCCCTTTAGCAGTAAGGGCCATATCTAACTCCCTCTTGAATATATCCAATGAACTGGCATCAACAACTCTCTACAGTAGGGAATTCCACAGGTTAACAACTCTCTGAGTGAAGGAGTTTCTCCTTATCTTAGTCCTAAATGGCTTACCCCTTATCCTTCGACTGTGTCCCCTGGTTCTGGACTTCCCCAACATCGGGAACATTCTTCTTGCATCTAACCTGTCCAGTCCCGTCAGAATTTTATATGTTTTTATGAGATCCCCTCTCATCCTTCTAAACTCCAGTGAATACAGGCCCAGTCGATCTAGTCTCTCCTTGTATGTCAGTCCTGCCATCCCAGGAATCAGTCTGGTGAACCTTCGCTGCACTCCCTCAATAGCAATTCGATAAGGTTCCATAAAATAGACTGTTTAGATAAAATTAAAGATCATGGGCCTGAACTTGGTGGTCGTACTGCCCACTGCCGCAGGCTGCCGCCGAGATTTTTGGGCGGTCTCCCCTCAGTGCCACTTTCGTGGAGGTCTTCCTCCGGTGGGAAGAGAATACTGCTGGGAACCGCCCACTGACGGCCACTGGCGCGCACGTGTCCTCTCACCCGCCGAGCTGCCTGATTACTCCAGGCGGGAGTCGGCAGCAGCAGGGGGGAAGGACCGCTGCATGAAGGCAAGTCTAACCCCAACGGTAAGTAAGAAGACCTGCAAAAAAAGGTTGGTGAACTTTTATTTATTTATTTTTCCAGCGATTTATGTGTATGGGGTCCCCTCAATGTCTTCCAGTGTTTTTTTTGCCGTATATTTTTATTACTATGTTCTCCCCTCCCTGGGCCTGACTCAATCCTCGGTGGCACTTTGGCGAGGATCGCATTTGCTGCTGAGATTGGGAGGTCCCACCCGCTGCCGCCCAGATTCACAGCGTAAGCCGTTTTTTTGCCGCCAGCGGTACTGGCATATCTTTTAGAGGAATCTTCCTGGCAAAGTGCCGCCAGGTCTCTCGGCGGTCCTTTGTGCGGCACTTGGGTGGGCCTTACCTTTGACCAAGTTCAGGACCCATGAAATTGAAGGCAAATTATTGACCAGGTTAAGAGATTGGTTAGGTGGTAGAAGACAGAGAGTAGCGACAATGGGAATGTACTTGAATTGGAAGGAAATGACTAGTGATGTCCCACAAGGATCTGTGCTGGGGCCTCAACTATTCACTATATTTATGAATGATTTAGGTAACATAATAGAGAGCTATATATCCAAGTTTGCCGATGACACAAAGATTGATGACATAGTAGGTAGTGTATACAGATGCATCAAGTTACAAAGAGACATTAATAGATTAAGTGAGTGGGCAAACCTGTAGCAGATGGATTTTAATACAGGTAAGAATGAAATCATCCATTTCGATCAAAAAAATTATAGATCTGAGTATTTTTTAAATGGTAAAAAGTTAGGAACAATGGAGGTCCAAAGAGATTTAGGGGTCCATGTACACAGATCACTAAAATGTAGTAGTCAGCAACGTTCCCCGTAATTCCGCCGCCTGAGAAAAAGAGTGTTCGAAGACCAGGCCCTCAAATCTGCCAAATCAAAGCTCATGGTCTACAGGGCTGTAGTGATACCCGCCCTCCTGTATGGCTCAGAGACATGGACAATGTACAGCAGACACCTCAAGTCGCTGGAGAAATACCACCAATGATACCTCCGCAAGATCCTGCAAATTTCCTGGGAGGACTGACGCACCAACGTTAGCGTCCTCGACCAGGCCATCATCCCCAGCATTGAAACACTGACCATACTTGATCAGCTCCACTGGGCAGGCCACACTGTTTGCATGCCAGACAGGAGACTCCCAAAGCAAGCGCTCTACTCGGAACTCCTTCATAGCAAACAAGTCAAAGGTGGGAAGAGGAAACTATACAAGGACACCCTCAAAGCCTCCCTGGTAAAATGTAACATCCCCAATGACACCTGGGAGGCCCTGGCCAAAGATCGCCCTTAGTGGAGGAAGTGCATCCGGGAGTGCGCCGAGCACCTCAAGTCTCATCGCCGAGAGCATGCAGAAATCAAGCGCAGGTAGCGGAAAGAGCGTGCGGCAAACCAGTCCCACCCACCCTTTAGATCAACGACTATCTGCCCTACCTGTGACGGAGACTGTGGTTCTCGTATTGGACTGTTCAGCCACCTAAGGACTCATGTTTAGAGTGGAAGCAAGTCTTCCTCGATTCCGAGGGACTGCCTATGATGATGATGAATTCCTTTTGGGTGCACGTCCCCTTTAAGGGTTTGAGCAGCCCATTCATAGTTTTGCACATGTGTGAACTTTAACATTGCAAAAGCCGGTCATGGGCCGTGCAGGACCGGCAGAGAGCTGCGCAAATGTGCAGCTTACAAGGAACGTTGGTAGTCAGGTACAAAAAATAATCAAAAATGCTAATGGACTGTTAGTCCCTATAACTAGAAGGCGAGATTTTAAGTGGATGAAGTTTTGCTACTGCTATACAAATATCGAGTTAAACCACCTCTGGAATAGAAACATACAAACATAGAAACATAGAAAATAGGTGCAGGAGTAGGCCATTCGGCCCTTCGAGCCTGCACCACCATTCAATAAGATCATGGCTGATCATTCACCTCAGTACCCCTTTCCCGCTTTCTCTCCATACCCCTTGATCCCTTTAGCCGTAAGGGCCACATCTAACTCCCTCTTGAATATATCCAATGAACTGGCATCAACAACTCTGCGGCAGGGAATTCCACAGGTTAACAACTCTCTGTGTGAAGAAGTTTCTCCTCATCTCAATCCTAAATGGTCTACCCCTTATCCTAAGACTGTGTCCCCTGGTTCTGGACTTCCCCAACATCGGGAACATTCTTCCCACATCCAACCTGTCCCAACCCGTCAGAATCTTATACATTTCTATGAGATCCCCTCTCATCCTTCTAAACTCCAGTGTCTAAAGGCCCAGTTGATCTAGTCTCTCCTCATATGTTAGTCCAGCCATCCCTGTACTGTGTACAATTCTGGGCACCGCATCTCAGAAAGGATATATTGGCCTTGAAAGGAGTGCAGCGCAGATCCATCAGAATGTTACCAGAGCTTCAAGGCTTAGATTATGCGGAGAGATTACATAAACTAGGCTTGTATTCCTTGCAATATAGAAGGTTAAGGGGTGATTTGATTTTGGTTTTAAGGATTTTGAAAGGATACAGAAAAACATTTTTCTGCTAATGGGGGGGGGGGGTCTTGGACAAGAGGGTGGTTCTTCCCCTAAAACCCCTTCATTATCATCAGGTTCCAGAAGCAGCCAGCCTTTCTATATTAAGATGTTATGTAATATGTAGTATGTTACAATAATTCTGGAGGGCTGTATTCGAGGGCTCCATTTACAGGCACCTGGAACTACTACTTGTAGTTGGACAGGCCTCAGTTATTCCTGTATTCACAGATATACCGCTTTGGATACTGTTGGGGGAGATGGCTCATCAGGGGAAGGCAGCAGCAGCCAAGTTCATGGCACCACGGGTGGCTCTGATGCACAAGAGGGCAGGAAAAGGTGCGAGAGCGAAAGTGGTAGGAGATTCTATTGTAAGGGGAATAGATAGGCATTTCTGTGGTCACAATCGAGACTCCAGGATGGTATGTTGTCTACCTGATGCAAGGGTCATGGATGTCACAGAGCGGCTGCAGGGCATTGTGGAGGGGGAGGGTGAACAGCCAGTTGTCGTGGTGCATACAGTTACCAACAATATAGGTAAAAAACTGGATGAGGCCCTACAAGCTGAATTTAGGGAGCTATGAGTTAAATTAAAAAGTAGGACCTCAAAGGTAGTAATCTACCAGTGCCAAGTGCTAGTCAGAGTAGAAATATCAGGATAGTTAAGATGAATACGTAGCTTGAGGAATGGTGCAAGAGGAAGGGATTCAAATTCCTGGGACCTTGGAACCGGTTCTGCGGGAGGTGGGACCAGTACAAACCAGATGGTCTGTACCTGGGCAGGACTGGAACCGATGTCCAAGGGGGAGTGTTTGCTAGTGCTGTTGCGGAGGGTTTAAACTAATATGGCAGAGGGATGGGAATCTATGCAGGGAGACAGAGGGAAGTAAAATGGGGGCATAAGCAAAAGGTAGGAAGGAAATAAGAAAAAGTGGAGGGCAGAGAAATGAAAGGTAAAAATCAAAAAGGGCCACAGTACAACATCATTCTAAAAGGACAAAGAGTGTTTAAAAAAAACAAGCCTGAAGGCTCTGTGTCTTAATGCGAGGAGTATTCGTATAAGGTGGACGAATTAACTGCGCAGATAGCTGTTAACGGATAACTGTTAGTTGGGATTACGGAGACATAGCTCGAGGGTGACCAAGGCTGGGAACTCAACATCCAGGGGTACTCAATATTCAGGAAGGATAGGCAGAAAGGAAAAGGAGGTGGGGTAGCGTTGCTGGTTAAAGGAAGGACATTAGCTTGGATAATGTGGAATCTGTATGGTAGAGCTGCGGAACACCAAAGGGCAGAAAACGCTAGTGGGTGTTGTGTACAGACCACCAAACAGTAGGAGTGAGGTTCGGGATGGCATCAAACAGGAAATTAGGGATGCGTGCAATAAAGGTACAGCAGTTATCATGGGTTACTTTAATCTACATATAGATTGGGCTAAACAAACTGGTAGCAATATGGTGGAGGAGGATTTCCTGGAGTGTATAAGGGATAGTTTTCTAGACCAATATGTTGAGGAACCAACTAGAGAGCTAGCCATCCCAAACTGGGTGTTGTGTAATGACAATTAGCATTAGTGTAATGATTAATTAGCAATCTTGTTGTGCAAGACCCCTTGGGGAAGAGTGACCATAATATGATAGAATTCTTCATTAAGATGAAGAGGACACAGTTAATTCAGAGACTAGGGTCCTGAACTTAAAGAAAGGTAACTTCGATGATATGAAACGTGAATTGGCTAGAATAGACTGGTGAATGATATTTAAAGGGTTGACAGTGGATAGGCAATGGCAGACATTTAAGATAACATGAATGAATTTCAACAATTGTACATCCTTGACTGGCGTAAAAATAAAATGGGGAAGATGGCTCAACCGTGGCTAACAAGGGAAATTAGGGATAGTGCTTAATCTAAGGAAGAGGCATATAAATTGGCCAGAAAAAGAAGCAAACCTGAAGACTGGGAGAAATTTAGACTTCAGCAGAGGAGGACAAAGGAGGGGGAAAATAGAGTTTGAGAGGAAGCTTGCAGGGAACATAAAAACTGACTGCAAAAGCTTCTATAGATATGTGAAGAGAAAAAGATTCGTGAAGACAAACGTAGGTCCCTTGCAGTCAGAATCAGGTGAATTTATAATGGGGAACAAAGAAATGGCAGACCAATTGAACAAATACTTTTGTTCTGTCTTCACTAAGGAAGACACAAATAATTTTCCGGAAATACTAGGGGACCGAGGGTCTACCGAGAAGGAGGAACTGAAGGAAATCCTTATTAGTCGGGAAATTGATGGGATTGAAGGCTGATAAATCCCCAGGGCCTGATAGTCTGCATCCCAGAGTACTTAAGGAAGTGGCCCTAGAAATAGTGGATGCATTGGTGTTCATTTTCGAACATTCTATAGACTCTGGATCAGTTCCTATGGATTGGAGGGTAGCTAATGTAACCTAACTTTAAAAAAAAAGAGGGAGAGAGAAAACACGGAATCATAGACTGGTTAGCCTGACATCGGTAGTGGGGAAAATGTTGGAATCAATTATTAAAGATGTAATAGCAGCGCATTTGGAAAGCAGTGACAGGATCCGTCCAAGTCATCATGGAGCTATGAAAGGGTAATCATGCTTGACAAATCTTCTAGAATTGTTTAAGGATGTAATTAGTAGAGTGGATAAGGGAGAACCAGTGAATGTGGTGTATTTGGACTTTCAAAAGGCTTTTGACAAGGTCCCACACAAGAGATTAGTGTGCAAAATTAAAGCACATGGTATTGAGGGTAATGTATTGATGTGGATAGAGAACTGGTTGGCAGACAGGAAGCAAAGAGTAGGAACAAACGGGTCCTTTTCAAAATGGCAGACAGTGACTAGCGGGGTACCGCAAGGTTCAGTGCTGGGCCCCCAGCTATTTACAATATACATTAATGATTTGGACGAAGGAATTGAATGTAATATCTCCAAGTTTGCAGATGACACTAAGCTGGTGGCAATGTGAGCTGTGAGGAAGATGCTAAGAGGCTGCAGGTTAAACTTGGACAGGTTAGGTGAGTGGGCAAATGCATAGCAGATGCAGTATAATGTAGATAAATGTGAGGTTATCCACTTTGGTGGCAAAGCAGGAAGGCAGAATATTATCTGAATGGCGACAGATTAGGAAAAGGGGAGGTGCAACGAGACCTGGGTGTCATGGTACATCAGTCATTGAAAGTTGGCATGCAGGTACAGCAAGCGGTGAAGAAGGCAAATGGCATGTTGGCCTTCATAGCGAGAGGATCTGATTATAGGAGCAGGGAGGTCTTACTGCAGTTGTACAGGGCCTTAATGAGGCCTCACCTGGAATATTGTGTACAGTTTTGGTCTCCTAATCTGAGGAAGGACATTTTTGCTATTGAGGGAGGGCAGCGTAGGTTCACCAGACTGATTCCCAGGATAGCAGGACTGAAATATTATGAAAGACTAGATCAATTAGGCTTATATTCACTGGAATTTAGAAGAATGAGAGGGGATCTCATCAAAACATATAAAATTCTGACAGGATTGAACAGATTAGATGCAGTAAGAATGTTCCCGATGTTGGGTCACAGTCTAAGGATAAGGGGTAAGCCATTTAGGACCGAGATGAGGAGAAACTTCTTCACTCAGATAATTGTGAACTTGTGGAATTCACTACCACAGAAATTTATAGAGGCCAATTCGTTAGATATATTCAAAAGGGAGTTAGATGCGGCCCTTACGACTAAAGGGATCAAGCGGTATGGAGAGTAAGCAGGAATGGGATACTGAAGTTGCATGATCAGCCATGATCATATTGAATGGTGGTGCAGGCTCGAAGGGCCGAATGGCCTACTCCTGCACCTATTTTCTATGTTTCTATGTTATGTATGTGGAAGTCTTTACTGACATCATCATGCATGACCACAGCAGATAGCCTTTGTGGTGTATGTAGCACTCAAATCACTGACTCCACACGGTCTGGTGTTGTAGTAACTGCCGTGACTTTGGTCCTTTATTGTGTAACTCCAAAGTGTCTCTCAGGTGTGGTGGGTAGCCTTTTATACTCTGTCCTGCAGGTACTTTCAGGTCTCCCACCACAGCGCCCTCTGTGGCGCACCATTGTACTTATACATTTAATGTACCTGGACAATACATAACATCTCACTCCCCCCGCCCCCAGTTCAAAAAGCCATTGCCGGTAACCTCAGCCTTGTTCATCCTGGTTGATTTGTGAGTGTGAGTCCATGACCATCCACTTCCCTCTTCCCCCCCATGTGGTGTTTGCAGTCCTTACATGGGTGATGAAGTACACGAGCATAACCTCCAACAGAAAGCAGGTGTTTATAGACTGTACATTAGTATGGTACATGTAATACATGGTACAGATGTAATGTCAAAAGGTTGCAGGTACACTGAACAGTTATTTAATTCCAGCACCTCTGGGTGAGGTACGGTGGTGGTATACTGCCCCTTTTTGCCCAAGGTAATGGGCTGCGCTGAGACAGGATATCGCAACTGGTGCATTGCCTCTGTTGTCAGTAAGTAGTCAACTTGGTGGCTCATCTGCAGCTGCTGAACCATTGCATGAATCACATAAATCGAAAATCGCATTCGTCCATTAGTCATGTTAGTCATGGGTCCATAACCCTTTTACATTTACCTCGTGGTATTAACTCTTTTTGTAATTCATATCCATTTTTTAAACACAGTAACCATTCAGCATTAAAATATTAACTCTTATCACAAGTCCGTCGTCGTACATTCACATTGCTCATTTAGACTCGCTCTTGCCTTACAAAAGTCTCTTTGTGGGGACCGCCAATGGTGTAAGGCCCTTTTAAGAATCCCGGGTGCAGTTCCCTTTTCAGACGCCATCTTGTGTTTCCCACGAGGCTTTCACTGGGTGCCGCCATTTTAGTTTCTCTGCTTGCCTTTGTCTGCAGAGCTCTGCTGCCACGAGGCTCGCGTCCATCTTGAGCTCGCTGACAAAGAAGAAAGAAAGTGTAAAATCAGGCTTGAAAGGGGAAATTCTGGCCTCGGCTTCAGCATTGCAGGTGGCACAGATAATCCACACATTGGTGATGATCCGAGCATATTCATTATAAAAATCATTGTTGGAGGTGCAGCTGCACAGGATGGAAGACTGCGGGTGAATGATTGCATCCTTCGGCTAAATGATGTAGATGTCAGGGAAATAACACATAGCAAAGCAGTAGAAGCTTTAAGAGAGGCTGGATCGATGTGCGATTATACGTGCGGAGAAGGAAGCTTGTCACTGGAAAGATCTTAGAAATAAAACTTATCGCGTTCTCCCGGGTCATACCTGTCACCGCTGTAGCCTCCGCACCGCTGAAGCCTCCTCTCCTGCCGTTCCAGCCGCCGCCGCCACTGTAGCCTCCTCTCCTGCCGTTCCAGCCGCCGCTGTAACCTCCTCTCCTGCCGTTGCCATGGCCACCACCGCCGCCGTCCCGGCCTCCACCGTAGCCGCAACCGCCGCCTGACTTCCTCTCCGCATGGGCCCCCCCCTCGATTTGTCATCTGTCGATGGATTTTCCGATCAACGCCTGCTCTTCCAGGGTCTGCTCGTCTATGGAGGCTGAGGCTGCAGGATTGCTTGAGGTCAGGAGTTCTGGGCTGCTGTCGCCTGTGTGGGGATTTAGACTGCCAATGGATGGCTTCTTTCTCCTCCAGCTCGGTCGGCGCTGCTCTTTGGGAACCCGGGGAACAGCAGTCTGTGGAGAAATGAAGTCTTCCCAACTCCCACGGACCTTTCCCATCCACCTCCTGCCGGGAAGCGTCTGCCCATCGCCTGCAATGACCCACAAAGGTAAACCGTGCGTCTCGCCCCCGTGCGATACCTGCACATCCGCTCTGCCAAGAACAGGAATCAGTTCCTTGGTGTAGGTGCGCAGCTTCACCATGATCGGGGCTAGCTTGGGTCGTGCAGCTGGGTTGACTCACAGTTTTCTCAAAAGTTCTCTGACTCACCAACGACGGACCCGATTTAGTGTCCACTTCCATACTCACTGGGACTCCGTTGATCTTGACTTCCATAATCACTGGGGCCGAATCGTCGGTACACGTGTACAGTCCAAGCGTCTCATCTTCTTCTGCCTGCTCCTCGCTGGAAAATGGATCCTCTACCATCTCCTCAGCCAGACGGTGAGTCAGGTTTCTTTTGCACATACGCTGAAGGTGGCATTTTGTGTGGCAGGTATTGCAAGTATACTCCGCAAACCTGCACTGGTGAGCCCCATGGCTTCCTCCGCAGCGCCAGCATGGTGCTACTCGATTAGCCCCCCTCGGCGGACTCTGAGTTCCAGGACCCCGAGATCCGTGCTCTCTGTCCTGGGCAGAGCCACGTTCTGCAGTTTTGTCCATGGTGGGTGCTATCCTGTGGACAGTGCCTGCCGGATTCGAGACTGTGTGGAACATCTGCTTGGTGCTGCAAGTCGAGGTCATAAATGCCCTGCTGATGGTGATGGCTTGCTTCAGGGTGACTGTGGGTTCAGTGGATAGCAGCCTGTGAAGGAGACCCTCATGGCCAATCCCCATAACAAAGACGTCTCGCAACGCGTCGTCAAGGTGTGTGCCAAAATCACACGGCGCCGCGAGTATCCTGAGGTCCGCAGGATATTTGGTGACATCCTGGCCCTCAGGTTGAAGTGGTGGTAGAATTTGTGCCGGGCCATGAGGATGCTTTCCTTCGGTTTCAGTTGGTCACGAATGAGTGCGATCATCTCCTCATATGACTTATCCCTGATGCTCGCGGGTGCCAGCAAATTCCTGACGAGACAGTAAACCTCATCGCCACAACTGGAAAGCAATATCGCCTTACGCTTCTCTCTCAGTGCGTCCGTGTTCCCCGTCAGGTTGTTTGCTGTGAAGTAGTACTCGAGCCTTTCCGTAAAGGCATCCCAATCATTGTCCACCGTAAAATCCTTTAATGAGCCCAGAGTAGCCATGGTTGCGTGAAGTTCATCCGTGTCCTTGTCGCCAATGTGGTGTATGTAGCACTCAAATCACTGACTCCACACGGTCTGGTGTTGTCGTAACTGCTGTGACCTTGGTCCTTTATTGTGTAACTCCAGAGTGCCTCTCAGGTGTAGTGGGCAGCCTTTTATACTCTGTCTTGCAGCTACTTTCAGGTCTCTCACCACAGCGCCCTCTGTGCAGCAGCCCTTAGGAGTCACTGATGACTCAGTGTTTTTGTACACATATGAGTGAGTAGGGAGTTTAGGCAAATTATATAAATTAGTTAACCCCATGCCATTCCACAGAATCAAACGAGCACATAAACAGTGCAGATGCACTTATGAGCATCAGCAGCTTGGGCTATATTTTGACCTAATTGCAAAATTGGGACTCAACTGTGTTTCTACAAAAAAAAAAAGAACATGAACATTAACAAATGTCCTTAATAGAATATCCCCAAAATTTGTACCTTAGCAAAATGCATTTGTGTCACAAAATACTGAGAAAAGATAGAAGAAAAAGGACTTATTATTTATATCACGATTTCACGACCTCCGGACATCCCAAAGCATTTTACTGCCAATGAAGTACTGTTCTATTGTAGAAAATGTGGCAGCCAATTTGTGCACAGCAAGGTCGCACAAACAGCAATGAGATAATGACCAGATAATCTGTTTTAATGATGTTGGCTGAGGGATAAATATTGGCCAGGACACAGGGAAGAACTCCCCTCCTCTTCTTCGAAATAGCACCATGGGATTGTTTACATCCATCTAAAAGGGAAGACGGGGGCCTTGGTTTAACATCTCATCCGAAAGACAGCATCATCGACAGTGCAGCACTTCCTCAGTACTGCATTGGATAAAATTTTCAAGCATCCGGGAAGGCATCGAACACCTCGCATCTCCTCGCCGGGAGCAAGTTAAAACCAAGCGTAAACAGTGGAAGGAGCGCACGGCAACCCAAGCACCCCACCCACCCGTTCCTTCAACCACCATCTGTCCCACCTGTGACAGAGGTTGTAGGTCCTGCATTGTACTGATCAGTCACCTGAGAACTTATTTTTAGTGTGGAAGCAAGTCATCCGAGGGACTACCTAAGAAGAAGAAGAAGAAGAATGGATGAAAATAACCTCCACTGCCGAATTCCCAGCATGTAATGGCCCAGAAATTCCGTTTTTTTCTTCCCATGAGCGTTCGAATGGAATATAGAGAAAAGATGAGCACCTACCTGAAGCTGCTGCAGCCACGCGAGATCCCAATCCTGAGGCCTCTCCTGACTGCGCATCACAGCACGTGCACGTTGGGACGGGCGCAGGCGTGGAGCTGGAGTCACATGACTCTGGGCAGCCAATCAGTTATCGTATATTCTCATTCATAATAATGGGAACTCTGTAAGTTGGAGTTCCCATTATTATGAATGAGAAACAGCCCCCAAAACACTAATATACAATAATAAAAGATAGAAAAAATGCACAACATATTTTTATTAATTTAAATTAAAGTTATTTATGTATTTAAAAAATATATATTCCAATTAAAAAAAAAATAATTATGCTTTAAAATAAACTTACCATAGTGGGGAGGATTTTTAAGAATAAAATATGTTTTTATAACTTTATTTTAAAATGTTTTTGTGTATTTTAAAACTCTTAAGCCTGTAAAAGTAGGCTATCCGCCTGTTTTTATTAGACGCAAGAGTTTTGAGGATATTTGCTGGGCAAGATATGCATAAATCCCGCAATCTTGCCCTTGCAAATGTCCTCACTCCCGATATGCATGAGATCTGTCAAACCAGAAACTTGACAGATCTGAAAACCCAGTTTTCAGCGCATGCGCATTGCGCGCTGGAAACCGACTTTTCCGATGCCTTCCTGGGTCCGTAGAAACTCCGTACGGACCCGGGAGGCCGGGATTTCCATGTAATGTTCTCGATCCAAAAATGAAATCAATACTTTGTAAAATCTACCATAATATAGTAGTGCAGTTTTGTTAAAATGAAACATTTACTTACTGTATCGCATGGATGAAATTTCTTTTGTCCAGACCTTATGATACAACAATTCAAACTTTACCAGTGCATGAGCAATTTTGTTATACTTTCGCACAATGGATATGCCCTGTGGGCTTTTTAGAATGTCAGAATTTTTCTGAAACAAAAAGAAATACTTAAAGATAGATTTGAAGCTAGAGCAGACAACACACTATCATACTTCTCACAAGTACAAAAATATTTCCATGCACAAGCAATAATATTGTGTCATTCATTCAGGTCAGTCAGTATATAGATCTAAAAATAAAAATAACATTTATGACATAACAAACATAAAACATTCTGAAAACATTCTTTAACGTGCAACTAAAATGAGTCATTTTTGATATAACGTGCAACTAAAATGTGTCATGACAGATACTGAAAGCTCAATACTTCATAAACTCTACAAAGTATAGAAAGTGCAGGGGTGCAATTAAAGAGGGAATTAGGAAAGCAAAGAGAGAGCATGAAAACATTTTGGTAAGTAAAATCAAGGAAATTCAAAAAATGTCTTTTCAATACATTAAGAACAGGAGGATAACTAAAGATAGTCTATTAGAGACCATAAAGGTAATCTGTGTGTGGAGGCAGAAGACGTGGGTATGGTTCTTAAAGAATACTTTGCATCTGTTTAACATAGAAACATAGAAATTTAGAAATTTACAGCGCAGAAGGAGGCCATTTCGGCCCATCGTGTCCACACCGGCCGACAAAGAGCCGCATGGCCCTTGGTCAGCAGCCCAAAAGGTTACATATAAACCTATGAACAATGACGGAAAGACAAAGAGCACCCAGCTCAACCAGTCTGCCTCACACACTGCGAAATCCCTTATACTGAAACATTCTACATTCTGGTTGATAATGAAGAGGAAATTCATGGGCTGCAGGAGGTTATCAATCTATTGGTCAGGTGGGCAGAGCAGTTGCAAATGGAATTTAATTCAGAGAAGTGTGAGGTGATGCACTTTGGGAGGGCTAATAAGAAAAGGGTATACACATTAAGTGATGAACAAAGGGACCTTACTTAAGGAAGGATAAACCTTACTTAAGGAAGGATATACTAGCTTTGGAGGGGGTACAGAGACGATTCATAGGCTGATTCCGGAGATGAGGGGGTTACCTTATGATGATAGATTGAGTAGACTGGGTCTTTACCTGTTGGAGTTCAGAAGGATGAGGGGTGATCTTATAGAAACATTTAAAATAATGAAAGGGATAGACAAGATAGAGGCAGAGAGGTTGTTTCCACTGGTCGGGGAGACTAGAACTAGGGGGCACAGCCTCAAAATACGGGGGAGCCAATTTAAAACCGAGTTGAAGGAATTTCTTCTCCCAGAGGGTTGTGAATCTGTGGAATTCTCTGCCCAAGGAAGCAGTTGAGGCTAGCTCATTGAATGTATTCAAGTCACAGATAGATACATTTTTAACCAATAAGGGAATTAAGGGTTACGGGGAGCGGGCGGGTAAGTGGAGCTGAGTCCACGGCCAGATCAGCCATGATCTTGTTGAATGGCGGAGCAGGCTCGAGGGGCTAGATGGCCTACTCCTGTTCCTAATTCTTATGTTCTTATGTTCTTATGGAGTGCTTGTTCACAGATCCCTGAAGGTAGCAGGCCAGGTGGATAAGGTGGTTAAGAAGGCATACGGAATGCTTACCTTTATTGGCTGAGGCATAGATTATAAGAGCAGGGAGGTTATGCTTAAATTGCATAAAGCTTTGGTTAGGCCACAGCTGGAATACTGCGTGCAGTTCTGGTCGCTGTATTATAGGAAGGATGTGATTGCACTAGAGAGGGTGCAGAGGAGATTTACTTGGATGTTGCCTGGAATGGAGAATCTTAGTTATGAGGACATATTGGATAGGCTGGGTTTGTTCTCATTGGAACAGAGGAGGTTGAGAGACCTCATTGAGGTGTACAAAATATTGAGGGGCCTGGACATAGTGGATAGTAAGGGCCCATTTCCATTGGTGGAGGGGTCTATAATGAGGGGGCATAGTTTTAAGGTGGTTAGTGGAAGGTTTAGAGGGGATTTGAGGGGGGGGCTTCTTTACGCAGAGGGTTGTGCGGATCTGGAACTCGTTCCATGGAAGAGTGGTGGATGCAGAAACCCTCACCACTTTTAAGAAATGGTTGGATGGGCACATGAAGTGCAGTAACCTGCAGGGTTATGGATCGAGAGCTGGTAGTTGGGATTAGACTGGATGACCTTGTGTTGGATGGCGCAGATATGATTGTAAGTACTGCAGGGAATAGAATACGTCCAGCTTGATCTCCTGGACTAGTTTCGATCGCCTGGATGGGTCGGAGAGGAATTTTCCCAGATTTTTTCTCCCTAAATTGGCCTGGGTTTTTATCTGGTTTTTTCCTCTCCCAGGAGATCACATGGCTCCAGTTGAGGTGGAGTGTAGAATGTTTCAATATAAGGGGTGTCACAGTTGTGTGAGGCGGTCTGGTTGGGCTGGGTGCTCTTTGCGTTTCTGTCATTGTTCATAGGTTTATATGTAACCTTTAGTGCTGCTGACCAACGGCTCTTTGTCAGCCGGCATGGACACGTTGGGCCGAAATGGCCTCCTTCTGCGCTTTAAAGTTCTATGTTTCTATGATTCTATAGTATTTAGCCGTTAGCATATGACATAAGCATCCCTTTTTTTCTTAATCCTCCCCTGTAAGTCCCTAGACATTCAGGGGGCTCTCGAATTATTTTTTCCAGCCTTTTTCTTTAAGGGCACATGTTTGACCTGAGCCCTATGGATCTCCTCCTTAAATGCCTCCCACTATTTTGACACTGATTTACCCACAAGCAGCTGTTTCCAGTTCACTATGGCCAAATCCTTAACTTTGCAAAATTAACTTTTCTCCGAATCGGAACTTTTATTCTAGGCCTATCCTTGTCCTTATCCAGAACTAACTTGAATCTGACTGAATTATGGTCACTGGCGTCCAAGTACTCTCCCACTAGTACCCCTTCAACCTGCCTAGTTTCATTCCCAAAACTAAATCCAAGATCGCCCCCTCGTGTTGGGCTTGCTATATACTGACTAAAAAAGTTCTCTTGAATGCATTTCAAGAATTCCGCACTCTCTATACCCTTCACACTAAATTTGTCCCAATCAATATTTGGATAGTTAAAATCCGCTGCTATTACTACCCTATGGTTTTTGAACTTCACAGCAATTTGCCTACATATTTGCTCCTCTATCTCCTCCCACTGTTTGGAGGTCGATACTATACATCCAGCAGTGTGATCGCCCCTTTTTTATTTTTCAATTCTGCCCATATGGCCTCATTTGATGATCCCTCTAACATATCATCCCTCCTCACCACTGTAATTGTTTACACACAAGAGAGGGGCAATGCAGACATTGCAATCAGGGAGGAGGTGTGTGAAATATAAGATGAAATAAACATAGTGAGAGAGGAAGTGTTAAGAGGTTTAGCATCTTTGAAAGTGGATAAATCCCCAGGCCCGGATGAAATGTATCCCAGGCTGTTAAGAGAAGCAAAAGAGGAAATAGCAGAGGCACCAACCATCATTTTCCAATCCTCTCTGGCTACAGGTGTTGCGCCGGAGGACTGGAGGACTGCTAACGTGGTACCTTTGTTTACTGGAGGCAGTGTTGAATCTCCTCATCGATGTCTGCTCGGGAGCCTCTTATCAACAAAAGCAGACATCGATGAGGAGATTCAACACTGCCTCCAGTGTGCCAGCGCAGCCTTCATGGCAAACGAGCCAAAGGTGGACAGAAGAAACATTACAAGGACACCCTCAAAGCCTCCCTGATAAAGTGACCCACCGACACCTAGGAGCCCCTAGCCAAAGACCTTCCTAAGTGGAGGAAGTGCATCCAGGAGGGCGCTGAGCGCCTCGAGTCTCATCGCTGAGTGCATGCAGAAAACAAGCGCAGGCAGCGGAAAGAACGTGCGGCAAACCTGTCCCACCCTCCCTTACCCTCAACCACTGTCTGTCCCATCTGTGGCAGGGACTGTGACTCTCGTATTGGACTGTTCAGCCACCTAAGGACTCATTTTAAGAGTGGAAGCTAGTCTTCCTCGACTCCAAAGGACTGCCTACGATGATGACCTTTGTTTAAAAAGGGAGAAAGTGATAGACCGTGTAATTACAGGCCAGTCAGTCTTAACCTCGGTGGTGGGAACATTATTGGAAAAACCCTGTGGGGCAGGATAAATCTTAATTTGAAAAGACATGGATTAATCAAGGACAGTCAGCATGGATTTGTCAAGAGAAGGTCGCGTCTGACTATCTAGATTTAATTTTCCGAGGAGGTAACCAGGAGGGTCGATGAAGGCAGTGTGGATGATGTATATGGATTTTAGCAAAGCTTTTGATAAGGTCCCACATGGCCGACTGTTCACGAAAGTAATAGCCCATGGGGTCCAGGGCAAAGTGGAAAGTTGGATCCAAAATCAGCTCAGAGGCAGGAAGAAAAGGGCAATGGTTGACGGGTGTTTTTGTGACTGGAAGGCTGTATCCAGTGGGGTTCAGCAGAGCTCAGTGCTGGGTCCCTTGCTTTTTGTGGTATATATCAATGACTTGGACTTAAATGTTGGGGGTATCATTAAGAAGTTTTCAGATGACATTAAAATAGGCTGTGTGGTTGATAATGAAGAAGAAAGCTGCGGACTGCAGGAAGATATCAATGTACTGGTCAGGTGGGCAGAACAGTGGCAAATGGAATTCAATCCGGATAAGTGTGAGGTAATACATTTGGGGAGGTTTAACAAGGCAAGGGAATGGACATTAAATGGTATGACACTGAAAAGTGTAGTGGAACAAAGGGACCTTGGAGTGCAGATCTACTGATCCCTGAAGGTAGCAGGCCAGCTAGATAAGGTGGTTAAGAAGGCATATGGAGTACTTGCCTTTATTAGTCGAGGCATGGAATACAAGAGCAAGGAGGCTATGCTTGAACTGTATAAGACATTGGTTAGGCTGGAGTTCTGTGTACAGTTCTGGTCACCACATTACAGGAGAGATGTATTTGCCCTGGAAAGGGTGCAGAGGAAATTTACAAGAATGTTGCGTGGACTGGAGAATGTTGGCTAATAGGAAAGATTGGAGATGCTGGGTCTGTTTTCTTTAAAATTATGAGGGGCTTAGATAGAGTGGATAGGAAGGACTTGTTTTCATTGGCAGAGGGGTCAACAACCAGGGGGCACAGATTTAAAGTAATTGGGGGGGGGGGGAGGTTTAGAGGAAATATGAGGGGAAATTTCTTCACCCAGAGGGTGGTGAGGGTCTGGAACTCACTGCCTGAAAGGATGGTAGAGGCAGAAACCCTCACCACATTTAAAAGATACTTGGATGTGCACTTAAAGTGCCGTAACCTACAGGGCTATGGACCAAGAACTGGAAAGTGGGATTAGGCTGGATAGCTCTTGATTGGCCAGTGCGGACATGATGGGTCGAAATGGCCTCCTTCCCTGCTGTAACTTTCTTTGATTGTATGATTCTATGATCCTGAAATGAGCTTTCAACCATATATGCGCACCATAACTAAGTCCGCCTATTTCCACTTCCATAACATCGCCCTTCTCCACCCCTGCCTCAGCTCATGTGCTGCTGAAACCTTCATTCATGCCCTTGTTACCTCAAGACCTGACTATTCCAAAGCAGTTCCAGCCACTCTGCCATGTTCTACCCTATGTAAACTTGAGGTCATCCAAAACTCGGCTGCCCGTCTCCTAACTTGCACCAAGTCCCTTTCACCCATCACTCCTGTAGTCGCTGACCTACATTGGCTTCCAGTTAAGCAACACCTCGAATATAGCATTCTCATTCTTGTTTTCAAATCCCCCAATGGTTTCATCCCTCCATATCTCTGTAATGTCCTCCAGTCCCACAATCCCCCCGCCCCCTGAGATATCTGCGCTCATCTAATTCTGCCCTCTTGAGATTTTAATCGTTCAACCATTGGTGGCCCTGACTTCAGTTGCTTAGACCCTAAGCTTTGGAATTCATTCCCTAAACCTCTCTGCCTCTCTACCTCTTTGACCAAGCTTTTGGTCACCTGCCCTAATTTCTCCTTATGTGACTTGGTGTCAATTTGTTTTGTCTTACAACACTCCGACGAAGCACCTTGGACATTTTACTATGTTAAAGGCACTATATAAATACAAGTTGTTGTTGTCATCTGCTCTGGTTAGCACCTATATTCTTTTAACTCCATGTCCACTCCCGACTGAGTGGAACACTGAGATTACACATCAGGTGACACATAATCTCGGTGTCCTATTCAACCCTGAGCTGTCTTTTCTTTTCACATCAGGTTACCAAAACGGTATTTTTAGAGCTCTGGTATATTGCCTGCTTCAACGTCCAGCTCTCTGTCTCCACTGCCTAAATTCTAACTAATGCATTCATCACCACTACAATTGATTTCTCAAATGCTTTCCTTGCTGGCCTCCTTTTGTCCACCCTTAAAAGCCAATACAGAACTTTGCAGCTTAAGTATCCTTGCTGAATACTGCATTTGCAGCACCTTTTTACTTCCCAAACTTCATTGGTTACCTGTTCTCCAACTTAGAGTTCAAAGCCCTCATTCTTGTTTTAAGTCCCTCCATGGTCTCGCTCTATCTTATGTAAATAATTTTCTCAAGCAATAAATCCTAGTCTCCTGTCTCTGACTTACTGCCACTACTCTACTATTGGAGGCTATGTTTTCTGTCATTGCATCTCTGTTCTTTGGAATTCAATCCTTAATTGGCTTTGCCTTGCTACCATTCTCCTTTCCTTTCAAATGCTTTAAATAGTTAGGGTTAGAAATTGTATAGCGCCCCGTTTGGGGCTAACATTTGAATAGTCACAAAAGTATCGGCAGGTGAAAAAGATTTGCTGCTCCCGGAATCTTCAACTTTAGCGCTCCAAGAGGGAAGTGCAGCACGAAATCAAGCTCTATCATTTCCCTTAAAGTGCTAAGGTGAGTGAGAGAGGTGGTAGCGACAAAATGCTGAACAATGTTC
The DNA here is from genome assembly GCF_044704955.1 of Pristiophorus japonicus. Classification (NCBI taxonomy): domain Eukaryota; kingdom Metazoa; phylum Chordata; class Chondrichthyes; family Pristiophoridae; genus Pristiophorus; species Pristiophorus japonicus. Next base: position 245,775,231 of record NC_091983.1, read on the forward strand.
AGTGCAGTGCTATCATCTTAAGAGGCTTCTTCCCTCACTTAAAGGGAAGGGCCAATGACTGGTTGAATGAATCTTACTGCTCCATGAACCCACAAGACCTATGCTATGTGCATAACAGCCCCAAGCACTCTAAGAGAGTGAAGGGCTGAGGAATCAAAAGCAATCAGAAGGCATCAGACTGGGGAGAGTAATACATTTTGCCTAACCTGACCATCACTTACTTTAAATATCGCTCCCCATACTGGCAATGCTGCAGGGGGCGGGAGCAAATATCACATCCGGGGCGCTAATGGGATGCTGCATCCGGATGACGTCATGATCTATGGGGCGCAAGAGAGCGAGGTGGTATGTGTTAGCGTCAGCGCAAAACCGCCAGGGTAGTTCACAGGCGTCGGTGAAATCGCCGCATCTGGTTGGTAACACCCTTAGAGTCCCGTTACTGTCCCCTACAGGCCCGAACGGGAGGTGCAAACCAGGCAAGTTTCTCCCCCTTAACATTTTCACTGTGCTTGGTTGCCTCTCACTGGTTAATCTTTCCTGTCTCTTCCCTTGTACAGGACTCTTTTTAAAAATGCAACGTGTTGTTGCAAAGGAAGGTGTGCTGACAAGTGATACAATGCCAATAAAAGTTCTGATAAATTGTTCATCCTTTTTTAGGCTGCTTGGAGGAGAAACTAAGCTGGGCGACTGCTGATGGCATTTTTCACTTTATTTAACGGATAGCAATGGCAGAACTGTTATATGGCAAAAAGATAGAGTGAAACAGAAGAATATAAGAATGCAATCAAGTTGTCAAAGTTACTTCCAAATTCTCTGTGATGGTGTACAAAGTTTACACTGTACAAAGTTCATGGTGCGGAGCAACAAAAATGTTTGATAATGCAATCTATTAAGATGCTATCACATGTTTGAATATTTAGCAACCATGTCAACAATTTTCATCCTAACCCTGCAGCACTGATACTGCTGGGGTTACTCATTAACTAGCGGGGAAGGGAAATATGCGGGTGGGCAGCTACATAAGAGCAGAGTTGGTAGGTCTGGCTGAAGATGTGGTCAAAGCCAGAAATTAGACATTTTTATTTGCTCTTGGGGATGTGGGTGATCCTGGTATTTATTTCCCACCCCCAAGATTCCTGTGGGCATTAAAAGTCAACCACATATTATGATTCTGAAATCATATACTGGTCAGAGCAGGTCCAGTCCAGACAGTAGTGAGCCATTTGTGGCTTTACAGCAATTCAGCACCTTCCGTCGTCACTTCTTCTTGGCGCCAGCCCACAAATTACATTTATTGAATTCAGTTTCACAACCTGTCATAGTGCGACTATGAACTCACAACTTCGAGGTTGCTAGTCGAGTACCATAACCAGTAGCCTACTCTAACTTTCCAGCAAGGGTAGTTTTCCAATGGCAGCATCTGATTACTCAGTATTCCAGGTAATGAAACCTTTCTGGAATACTTTTGTGGGCCTAATTCTGCGGAAAAAAGTAATTTATGCCTGCCTCTCGTATATGTACAATTGTATTATTATCTAATTATTTTATAATAGAATTACTTACATAGAAATAATCAATGGGCTCATGTGCACGTCTGAAGAGCTGTCTCACCCACAGTATCTTTCCAGCTATAGGAGGCATGTTTCTAGCAAGTGATGGATCCTCTTTATTCGCCTGATAATGCTGCAGACAGACATGCAGAATTCCAAAATAAATTAAGCAGACAACAAATCGAATAACTCAACATAAAAGTGTATATTTTACAACCTGGATCAGGTGCAGGGGAATCAGTAAATTAAGGAAGCACGTTTTCTTGATTCTTGTCATATATTTGTCACATCTTCTGTATTTAAAGGGTGATAGAGCAAGTTTAGGGAACTATAGACCAATTAGCTTAATGTCGATGGTGGAAAAAATAATGGAATCGTTAGTCAAAGATGTAATAGAAAAACATCTAGAACCTAAAAATATAATGGGGGGGAAAATTGTGGTCAGAGGCTTCCTTCGTACGAATGCCTCCGACCCGAAAATAATCTACAAAAGTACCCGGTGATCCCAGAGGAACGTAGGATCCCGGTCAGAGGCCTAGATTCGCTTCGCACTACATGGGAAGATGTCTTTCAGGTACGTAAGTATAAGCTGGAGTCACGTGGGCCTGGACCACCAAGCACTAAATAGTATTCGCATTGATAAAAATGGAAGCTCTGTTTGTACGGGCTCCCCTTACTATCAATGAGAAAAACCCCAAAGCACCAAAACAGAGCATAATAAATAAATAAGACACCTCACATATTTCAAATGAATTGAAATTAATGTAATTAAATGTTTTATAACAAATATATATTATGGGGAATTTTTTTTAATGTGTTTTAATCGTGTTAAAAATAAACTTACCTGAATGGACAGGGGGCTAGAACCTCCACTTTTGTGCTTATCGCCCAAAAATGAGCATTATTTCTGGCGTGGGTGGTAAAAAAGGGTTTTTAGATCGCCGGCTTCTCGCCCATTCACAAAACACCTAGTTTACATTTTTGAAAATGGGTGTTACCGTCATCGATATCAAATGGGCAGTAGCGTTAAATTTTTTGGACCTTCTGCGTAAAGTGTGGCCGTCCTTAGCAACGGCATGGCAACACTCGATTCCCGCGATTCAGGAGGTCAAGGGTCATCATAACATGCGCAGAAGAGGAGACAGAGTGAGGGGGAACTCAGAGGGACTGAAGCGTGTCTGGGTGTGGTTTGACTGCTTGGGGAGGAAGGAGGGAGACTTTAGAGCTTCACAGCAAGTAGGCAAACAAAAATTAGCTGTTACCAACCACATATTTGCCCAAATTTGGCCTATAATGGAGAGAGAGGAGGAGGCATCACAGCACGCTGTGGAGACTGACGCTGGAGAGAGCAGTGAGATGGGAAAGGAGCACATTGGAGGGCGCAAAAGAGCCAGGAGGTTCTCGGACGAGGCAAATGCTTCCCTCCTGCAGGAGATCGAGTTATGCTGGGGTGGTTTGATACAGGGAGGGCATAGGAAGCCTACCCCAAAGGCCTACCAGATGATATGGACCGAGATAGCAGAGATGGTCTCGTCGGCGACCAACGAGGTTTGTGAGGGCAACCAATGCCACAAACGATGGAACGACCTTGTGGGATCCTCAAGAGTAAGTATTACATTGATTTACATGTACCTATGTATTTATATAATTTGATTTGTAACAGTCATGAGCGACTATCATCAGATGTGATGTTTTTCACTTTTACCGAGAATGTTTTACTCAAAGCCTGCGGTCACGGTGTATCTTTAGGTAAAGAATGATAATTTTCATAATAATCATGATTACATCTGTCAGTTATGTGTTATATCAGTCTCTTTGACAGTACCTAGCAATGATATCACGCAATGATCTCATGCCATTTCGTCCTGTCACTTTTTACAGAAGAAGCTATCGACGATGAGGTCCGTGCAGAGGCGAACAGGTGAGGGGCCACCAGTCCCCAGCAACATCACTGAGATGGAGGAGCGGGTGCTCGCGTTCGTGGGGAAGCACCCCCAGACAGCCACGGATGCATCTGCAGACCCTGAAGTGATGCCATGTGAGTAAAGTTTGCACCATTGCGTGATGAAAAGTCCATAGATGCCACACCCACTCATATCCGAACAATCATATATGATAGATGATTTCTAAAATCGTCATAGAAATAATGATGGCCTAATGAAAATCATTGCAATGCAAATGTGTTGATGGTCATGAAATGTGATGTCTGTGATGACTTTGAGAGTGGTTGTGCTTTTGTCGTGCACATGCTGTGTGTAGCGTGGACTCACCTTGTGACCCTAGCACCCCCTTCTCCTCCAATAACCTCATTTGTGTTTTGCAGCTCAGCCAGTAGCGTGTCCCAAGGCAGGACTACAGAGGCCAGAAGCTGGGGGCACGGGGCCCGACTCTCCGGACAATCCAACATCTGGTGCTGAGGAGCTCTGATTCTCGCCTGTCAATCTGCTGGGTCTGTTCTTCATGGATGAGAATGTCGACTTCGAGGAACTTGTATCGCCACGCTCCAGAAGCCATTCCACCCCAAGGCCATCTAGTGGTCCTCCGGTCATTCCCGCCTCCACTCTGGAAGTATCGGCCCCAAGCACCTCGCCACAGAGCACCCCATTTGTCCCCAGGATGAAAACCCTTTTTTACTGTCCACACCGGAAATAACGCCCATTTTTGGGCCATAAGCACAAAAGTGGAGGTTCTAGCCCAAGAAGACATGAATAAACTTGCGGAATGGGTGTGTAATTTGCAAAAGAACTTCAATATAGATAAGTGTGAGCTGGTACATTTTGGATGGAACCACATGCTCCTTGGAAAATAAGTGGTTGAAATTCGGTATCGCCGTTTTTGAGGCGATGTCACCAGCTGAGAGGATTTTTTAAGGCCAGGCATTAGGCATGGACCAGAAACGTGAAATTCAGTTTTGCTGCCTGAAAAGTGGGATGCAGCGTTAAATCATGGCGTTGCACATTTCCCTGGAGACAGTAAGCATCATTAAGTGGGCCGTTAAGCGTTAACTCAACATCTGGGCGTTAGGCAGCATTTGGAGCTGCGCCGCAGACATAGGGCCCAAGTTTCCACATGATTTGCGCCTGATTTTTAGGAGCAACTGGTGGAGAACGGACTATCTTAGAAATCGCAATTCTCCACATTTTTTTTTCTGCAGTTCTAGTCAGGTAGAACAGTTCTACTTTGGAACAGAATTTTTTCTTCAAAAGGGGGCGTGTCCGGCCACTGACGCCTGATTTCAAAGTTTCCACAGTGAAAACGTACTCCAAACTAAGTTAGAATGGAGCAAGTGAAGATTTTTGTAGAACTGAAAAAACCTGTTCTACACATTAAAAAATCAGGCGCAGGTTACAAATTAGGCGTCCAGAACGAGGTGGGGGGGGAAGGGAAGTCATTAAATTCTACAATAAATCCTTATTTATACTTCTACAAATATTATATAAATAAATCCAACCTGAATAAACATTTATAAGCAAAGAAAAGATTAAATAAACCATCTTCCTACTGTGTGAAAGTGCTTCAGGCATGGAGAATGCTGCAGTCAGCCTGAGGCGCCCGTTCTTCCCGCGGGGGGGGGGCGGGGGGAGGAGGAGGCACCCGTTCTTTCCCGCAGGGGGAGGAGGAGGCGCCCGTTCTTCCCGCGGGGGCGGAGGAGGCACCCGTTCTTCCCGCGGGGGGGGGGGGGATAGGAGGCGCCCGTTCTTTCCCGCGGGGGGGGGGAGGAGGCGCCCGTTCTTCCCGCGGTGGGGGGGAGGAGGCGCCTGTTCTTCCCGCGGCGGGGGGAGGAGGCGCCTCTTCTTCCCGCGGGGGGGTAGGAGGCGCCCGTTCTTTCCCGCAAGGGGGGGGGAGGCGCCCATTCTTCCCGCGGGGGAGAGGAGGCGCCCACTCTTCCCGCGGGGGGGGGGGGGGAGGAGGCGCCCGTTCTTTCCCGCGGGGGGGGGAGGAGGCGCCCGTTCTTTCCCGCGGTGGGGGAGGAGGCGCCCGTTCTTTCCCGCGGTGGGGGAGGAGGCGCCCCTTCTTCCCGCGGGGGGGGAGGAGGCGCCCGTTCTTTCCCGCGGTGGGGGAGGAGGCGCCCGTTCTTTCCTGCGGTGGGGGAGGAGGCGCCCCTTCTTCCCGCGGCGGAGGGGAGGAGGCGCCCGTTCTTTCCCGCGGTGGGGGAGGAGGCGCCCGTTCTTTCCTGCGGTGGGGGAGGAGGCGCCCCTTCTTCCCGCGGCGGGGGGGAGGAGGCACCCCTTCTTCCCGCGGGGGGGGAGGAGGCGCCCCTTCTTCCCGCGGGGGGGAGGAGGCACCCCTTCTTCCCGCGGGGGAGGGAGGAGGCGCCCGTTCTTCCCGCGGGGGGGGGAGGAGGCGCCCGTTCTTTCCCGCGGGGGGGGGAGGAGGCGCCGGTTCTTTCCCGCGGGGGGGGAGAGGAGGCGCCCGTTCTTTCTCACGGGGGGGGAGGAGGCGCCCGTTCTTTCCCGCGGGGGGGGGAGGAGGCGCCCGTTGTTCCCGCGGGTGGGGGGAGGAGGCGCCCGTTCTTCCCGCGGGGGGGGAGGAGGCGCCCATTCTTCCCACGGGGGAGAGGAGGCGCCCATTCTTCCCGCGGGGGGGAGAGGAGGTGCCCGTTCTTCCCGCGGGGGGGGAGGAGGCGCCCGTTCTTCCCGCGGGGCGGAGAGGAGGTGCCCGTTCATCCCGCGGGGGGAGAGGAGGCGCCCGTTCTTTCCCGCGGGGGGGAGAGGAGGCGCCCGTTCTTTCCCGCGGGGGGGAGAGGAGGCGCCCGTTCTTTCCCGCGGGGGGGGAGGAGGCGCCCGTTGTTCCCGCGGGTGGGGGGGGGAGGCGCCCGTTCTTCCCGCCGGCGGGGGGGGAAGGAGACAGTGAGAAGGCTGCAAGTGCTGATGTGCTGATGGCAATGTGCTTTTATTAAAAAAATGTTCAAAAATTGAACAGCTACAAAGAACTACAAAAATGGCCGAGTACCAATGTTTCCTTCACACTGAGCATGCGCGAATGCTCCAACGCGCACACGCAGCGTTGCCGGCAGGAAAAAAACTAATTTAAATAGTACCCGCCCCCTCCCACTTACAAAATCAGCGTGAGTGTAGGCTCCGCCCCCCTAGGCGCCGCGCCAGGCAGACAAGGAGCTGCAGAACGCTCCAGAATCGCGATTATTTTTTTTAGTTGCCATTGTAGGCGCGAAAAATGGGCGCCCAGCTCGGAGGGGCGCCTGTTTTTTATCGTGTGGAAACTTGGGCCCATTGTGGGGCCACCTGGATTCCATTGAGGCGTTTGTAATGTCTGTAAGCTTGTAATGTTTGTCGCTCCACACCGTGGATATGGACGTATTATGTACTGCAACTACAGAGTTAATAATGAAACAGAAGCAGCAGGTTCCGGTGGCTTCCGAGAGAGCTGCCTGCCATGTTAGAAAGCTGTGTGTGCTTGTGCTCTGTGAATATATGACAGCGTTGATCGGGTGCCTCAACGCTTCTTGGTTATATTCACTTCCTACGCACTCACTCAGACAGTGAGGATGGCAGACCTAGCAGCAGCAGCTCGCCAGCATGCCTACCATTTCTCAGATGCTGCCATGGATGCACTCCTTGATGCCCTGGAGAGGTGGTGGGAGTTGGTCAGGACAGGGGCTGGGAGGTGACCACAACCACAAACTTACAGATGGCTATGGAGGGAAATCGCAGCACGAGTTTCTGCTAATGACACGGTGGCCAGGACAGCCACTCAAAATGATGAAAAAAGTGGAACGACATGATGCGCCTGGTGAGGGCGAGTATCTTAAATTTGAAACGTCAACATGCCATGCACTGAGCTCAATGTGCACTCTCTGCTCAATGTAGTGTTTCAGAATCCATGCTCTACGTGGGTTAGGCCAGATGCAAAGTTTCCATTTGAAGCCTCACCCACTGCAAGTGTTTGCATGCACTGTTAACCTTGCTACTCGTTTTGCAGACCCACCCTCATGTTGTTAACTCCTCAGTCTTCATATGTGTTTCAAAGAAGGTAGCCTCCCCATTACTGTTTGGTCCTGGCCCCCTAATTCAAGCATTACCACAGCAGTCCATGCAGCGAATGGAAGTTACGTTGAACTGTGAAGACTTTCATATAGTAACATTGCCGAAACTATGTCAGGCACTTGGGACTCACTGATAGAAGAGCCCTAACTCTGAGGTTTTCTTTAATCTTACAGGTGAAGCTCGCCCAGAACCACAAAGAGCAGATGAGGACTGGAGGAGGGGACCCTGAACTTCATGTCCTGACTCCGTTGGAGGAACGCATATCGGCCCTGATGGGCATTCAAGTTGGTGCCATACTGGTGGGTGAGGCCAACCCCCCTGGGGACAGTGACGGTATGTTGAGTTCCTTTGCAATGTCTGGCAGGCCATTTAGGCTTGACACCAGAATCCTTCCGCTCTTTCCATGAGACTGCCATTCTCGAATGCCTTTACCACTCCTGGCCCCCTCCCCTGAGGGTAACCACACTTCTCTGACTTTGTGCTTTCAGATGATGACTCAGATGGCCAGGGGCCTGCACGTCAGTTTTCCACTGCGGGTGACAGTGGAGAGGACGAGGAGGCAGAGGACACCTCTCTGAACATGACAGTGGATTCAGCATCCTCAGAGAGTTGGGGCCAGCAGCTTTTTGGCCGAAGGTGTGGTCGGGGAGATGGAAGTGGATGATGCTCCAGGACCCAGTGGCCTGCAGCAATGCCACTGGGGAGGGGAGATCAGGGGGCCAGCTCCCCGGAGGGTGTGTGCACGCTTGAGTGATGCTCAGCAACACTCTGATGATGAGCCCAACTTAGAGGATCTCGCAAGACAGTCATTACAGATGCACAGCGATCTGCAGGATGTTTTGTCAATGGTGCCCAAGAGTGTCGATGCACATGCTTTGAGTGTGGTGGAGGCTGCCTCAACTATTTCATTTGTGTCTCAGCAGCCCATTGAGCCCGTTCTTGGTAGATACCAATGGATGTTAGATGCTTCAAGTAAATATGGGGTCCTATACATGGTGGCACGGGCTATGGCTGACGTGGCAGTAGTCATTGAGGAGCAGGCTGTCATTATGGTAGGCCTGCAGACTGTCAGGTATGAGTGTGTGGTGACAACAATAAGCTCTGTGGTGTGCTGCAGCCGCATTGTGCCTTGATGCAGATCAAACTTGAATCCATGCAGGCACTGGCCGCTGCCATCGTGTCTGGGGCCCCATCAGTTGCACAGGGAACTAACATTGGTGAAGCACAGCAGCAATCTGCTCAGCCAGATAGCTCCAGATGCTATCCTCTCTCAGGATGACATTCTGCCCTTGCCTCTGCCACTCTCTGCAACCCATCCACCACAGAGTGCTGCCGCCCATGCTGAGGTGATGCAGTCCGCAGCCGGGCCTTCCAGGGCCCGAGCTGGTGTGGAACATATTGCTAGGCCATCAGCTGTGGCAGCGGCGCCAACACAGTGACCTTCTACCAGCCTTGCTGCAGGCACTTATACCCCATTGAGGAGGAGCAATAGGACTGGGAGAGGGAAGAAGGGAAGGCGTGGTAACTGAGAAAGAACCACTAAATATGCATGTGCTAGTGGCCAGTAATGATGGCCTTACTCGAATATGTCAATAATTGCACTTAGATGAGTGAATGAAGAATAGTCTGATAGTGGTCAGAGATGGTGGCCTTTCTCAAATCTGAACACATGTAAATAGTTGTACTTAGATGAGCCAATGAAGAATGGTCTGATAGTGGCCAGAGATGGTGACCTTGCTCGAATATGAACTAATGTGAATAGTTGCACTTGGATGTGGGTGATAATGTTTCAAGGGGGTCTGGTTTCAATTATTTTTTGCTGTGGATGATGACGTCCTTTCGTGCTTCTTTACAGCACACTATTGTTTTATTTGTAAATAAAAATGTGTTTAATTTGTCACAATCTTGTCTTGCCATTTATATGCATGGATGGGCATGATGTTTTCAGCAGATGGCCAGGTGAATAGGCTGGCCAGGTGTGGCGGGGCCTGCAATGCCACATGCGTACAATCAATGGCCCCCTGAACCATGGGGAAGTCCGCTATCCTGGCAAAGCCACGGGAGCACTCATCCAGGTCTTCTGTGGACATGCTGTCCATTCGTATGTAGTCCATTCGTTTGCTATAGAAAGTGTTGATCACCTGCTGAATGCAGCAATGTACTGCAAGCTGTGAGATATTACATATATCGCCTACAGGAGACTGGAAGGAGCTGGTAGCATAGATGTTGAGAGATACTGTCACTTTTACTGCCACTGACAGTGAGGTCCTGGTGCTGATGTCAGCTGCCAGGTATGTCTGCAGGAGGTGACAGAGCTCCATCACCACCTCCTTGTGGAACCTCAGCCTTCTTAGGCACTGCTCCTCAGACATCTCAAGGTAAGAATAATTTGCATGGTAAACCCTGTGACTGTTAGGCCTCCTGCCCCACCATCTGGGGTCTCTCCTCTGGCGAACATCCACATTTGCCATACGCGTCTCTGCAGCCGGCGTATTTGAAGTCTTCGCCATAGGACGACATGGTGTGCGATCACTGCACCCATAACTTTGCAGAGGTAACAGCAATATGCTAGTTCCAAATGTATCCGATCTTGAAGCCAACAATGTCTCCGAGATGCTGGTACTGAAACTTAGGAGTCAGTAGCCACTGGACACTAGCACCTTCGAGCTGTGTGAGCAACCAACGTAGCACAGATCGCGAACTCTGTGGGCCGGCTAGAACTCCTTTTAAATAACGCCCCAGATTCATTTCCCCGCCATGTGCATGCCAAATTTTTCAGGGGTCATCACCACCAGCCAGTAAGTGAGGCGGCTAAAGTGAATTTGGAGAGACCGGTGCCAAGGAGGCGTTGCACGCAAGGGGACATCATGATTTCCATGACAGTGGGGATAAAAGGAGCAGCAAGCAGCCCAAGGAGTCGGCGCGCCTTCCCGACCCGATCTCTGAGGCAGCACCAACCGGTAGCAGGGATAAAAGGAGCAGCGAGCAGCCAGCCACCGCAAGGAGCAGCGCGAGCAGGTAAGAGAGGATGACAAAGGAGAACAGGGCGACTACATTTGACGTCACAAGAAGGCAGGGAAGTGATTGGTTGGTGAGTTTTTCTCTCTTTTCTTGCTTCAAATTAAGGACCTTAAACTAGCGGCCGGGATTAATAACTAAAAACTAAATCTAATTAATTAAATACATTAGCGAAGGCAGGGCAGGCGATGTTAGTGCTGCAACATGTGGAAGCTGGTGGACCACATCTGCAGCTAGAGGAACTTTGACTCCGCTATGATGAGCTGGAATCCGAGCTGCAGACACTATGACACATCAGGGAGGAGGAGAGTTACCTGAATGCTGCGATCCAGGAGCTAGTCACACCAATTAGATTAATTAATTCATATTTGATCCGTGGTCAGGGACAGGAGGGTGTGACTACGAGTGAGGAAGATATGGGGACTCAGGATGGAGTGATGGAGGAGCCTCAGCCCTTTCTTTTGTCTAACAGCTTCGAGGCTCTTACTCCCTGTGTGGACGAGAGCAGGGACTTCAGGGAGGATGAGCAAACATACCACAGCACAATGGTACAAGGGGCCATTCAAGTGGGGGGAGTAAAAAGAAATGTTGTAGTGGTCGGGGACAGTATCATTAGGTGGATAGATAAGGTTCTCTGCAGCCGAGAGCGTGAGTCCCGAAGGCTGTGTTGCCTGCATGGTGAAGGACATCTTCTCTGGACTGGAGAGGAACTTGGAGTGTGAGGGGGAAGATCTAGTTGCAGTGGTTTACATGGGTACCAACGACATAGGTAGGACAAATAAAGAGGTTCTGCTGAGGGATTATGAGCAGCTAGGGGTCAAAGTAAAAAGCAGAACCACAAAGGTAATAATCTCTGAATTTACTACCTGAGCCACAAGCAAATTTGCATAGGGTAAATAAGATCAGAGAGTTAAACACGTGGCTGAAAGACAGGTGTGGGAGAAATGGGTTTTGGTTCGTGGGACACTGGCACCAGTAGTGGGGTAAGAGGGAACTGTTCCACTTAGACCGGGCTGGGACTAAACTCCTGGCGACTCAAATAACTAGGGCTGTCGAGAGGCTTTAAACTAATTAGTAGGGGGCAGGATTCAGGTGTGCATAAATTTAAAAAGTCAAAGAATAAGGGGAAGGCAATAGAGCAGGGTAGCACTGGGGGAAATGAAAACCAGTGTGTGCCGCGAAGGGACAGAATGTACAAATGTAAAAGTGAATCAGGAAAAAATGGTAAAAAAACAAATTTAAAAGCTCTGTATCTGAATGCATGCAACATTCGTACAAAATAGATGAGTTGACAACACAAATAAACATAAATGATCTGATCGCCATTACAGAGACGTGGTTGCAAGGTGACGAGGACTGGGAATTAAATATTCAGGAGTATTTGACAATTCGGAAGGACAGACAGAAAGGAAAAGGAGGTGGGGTAGCACTGTTAATAAAGGATGAGATCAGTGCGTTAGTGAGAAACGATATTGTCTCAGAAGATCAGATGTTGAATCAGTTTGGGTGGAGATAAGGAATAATAAAGGGAATAAGTCACTGTTGGGCATGGTCTATAGGCCCCCTAACAGTAGCTATACTGTTGAATGGAGGATAAATTTAGATATAATGGAGGCTTGTAAGAAAGGAATGGCAATAATCATGGGCAATTTTAACTTGCATGTTGATTGGACAAAATAAATTCGCCAGGGTAGCCTTGAGGAAGAGTTCATAGAGTGTATCCGGGATAGTTTCCTTGAACAGTACGTTGCGGAATCAACCAGGGTGCAGGCTATCTTAGATCTGGTACTGTGCAATGAGACAGGATTAATAATTGATCTCCCAGTAAAGAATCCACTAGGAATGCGTTTGGAGAATGAGAAAGTTGGATCTCAAACCAGTGTCCTAAGCTTAAATAAAGGAGACTACAAAGGCATGAAGACAGAGTTGGCTAAAGTGGACTGGGAAAATAGATTGAAGTGCAGGACGGTTGATGAGCAGTGGCAGACATTTAAGGAGATATTTCATAACTCGCAACAAAAAAATCCCAATGAGAAGGAAAGACTGTAAGAGAAGCGATAGCCATCTGTGGCTAACTAAGGAAATAAGGGATGGTATCAAATTGAAAACAAGGGCATATAATGTGGCCAAGACTAGTTGGAGGCCAGAAGTTTGGGAAACTTTTAAAAGCGAGCAAAGAACCACGAAAAAAATGATAGAGGGAAGATACATTATGAAAGTAAACTCGCACAAAATATAAAAACAGATAGTAAGAGTTTTGACAGGTACATCAAAAGGAAAAGAGTGGCTAAAGTAAATGTTGGTCCCCTAGAGGATGAGACTGGGGAATTAGTAATGGAAAACAGGGAAATGGCAGAGACGTTGAACAAATATTTTGTATCGGTCTTCACGATAGAAGAAACTAAAAACATCTCAATCGTGGATAATCACAGGGCTATAGGGAGGGAGGAACTTAATACAATCACTATCACTAAAGAAGTAGTACTTGGTAAAATAATGGGACCAAAGACGGACAAGTCCCCTGGACCCGATGGCTTACTAGGTACCCTAGTGGGGTACCGCAAGGTTCTGTCTGGGGCCCCAGCTGTTTACATTGTACATTAATGATTTAGACGAGGGGATTAAATGTAGTATCTCCAAATTTGTGGATGACACTAAGTTGGGTGGCAGTGTGAGCTGCGAGGAGGATGCTATGAGACTGCAGAGTGACTTGGATAGGTTAGGTGAGTGGGCAAATGCTTGGCAGATGAAGTATAATGTGGATAAATGTGAGGTTATCCACTTTGGTGGTAAAAACAGAGAGACAGACTATTATCTGAATGGTGACAGATTAGGAAAAGGGGAGGTACAACGAGACCTGGGTGTCATGGTACATCAGTCATTGAAGGTTGGCATGCAGGTAGAGAGGCGGTTAAGAAAGCAAATGGCATGTTGGCCTTCATAGCGAGGAGATTTGAGTACAGGGGCAGGGAGGTGTTGCTACAGTTGTACAAGGCCTTGGTGAGGCCACACCTGGAGTATTGTGTACAGTTTTGGTCTCCTAACTTGAGGAAGGACATTCTTGCTATTGAGGGAGTGCAGCGAAGATTCACCAGACTGATTCCCGGGATGGTGGGACTGACCTATCAAGAAAGACTGGATCAACTGGGCTTGTATTCACTGGAGTTCAGAAGGATGAGAGGGGATCTCATAGAAACGTTTAAAATTCTGAGGGGTTTTGACAGGTTAGATGCAGGAAGAATGTTCCCAATGTTGGGGAAGTCCAGAACCAGGGGTCACAGTCGAAGGATAAGGGGTAAGCCATTTAGGACCGAGATGAGGAGAAACTTCTACACCCAGAGAGTGGTGAACCTGTGGAATTCTCTACCACAGAAAGTTGTTGAGGCCAATTTATTAAATATATTCAAAAAGGAGTTAGATGTAGTCCTTACTACTAATGGGATCAAGGGGTATGGCGAGAAAGCAGGAATGGGGTACTGAAGTTGCATGTTCAGCCATGAACTCATTGAATGGCGATGCAGGCTCGAAGGGCTGAATGGCCTACTCCTGCACCTATTTTCTATGTTTCTATGTTTCTATACGGCACCGGCCAGGACCGTAAATTGCGCTGACGCGTTCAGCAGGCTTCCACTGGCCACCACTAAGGGGGCAGCAGAGCAAAGTGCTGAGATGGTCATGGCCGTTGAAATCTTTGACAATGCAGGCTCCCCCATCACAGCCCGTCAGATCAAAATCTGGACCAACAGAGATCCCCTCCTATCCTTGATTAAGAAATGTGTCCTGATTGGGGATTGGGCACCCGCGCACGGAGCATGCACCGAGGAGGTCAGACCGTTTCACAGACGGATGGATGAGCTCTCCATCCAAGCCGACTGCCTACTATGGGGCAGCCGGGTAGTCATGCACCAGAAGGGAAGGGAAGCATTCATCAGGGAACTCCACAGCGAGCACCCAGGCAGCGTGCTAATGAAGGCCATTGCCCGGTCACATGTATGGTGGCCGGGAATTGACTCAGACCTGGAACACTGTGTTCGCAAGTGCACGACGTGTGTCCAGCTGGGCAATGTCCCCAGGGAGGCCTCACTCAGCCCCTGGCCCTGGCCCACCAAGCCATGGTCACATATTCACGTCGACTACGCTGACCCATTCATGGGAAAAATGTTCCTCGTTGTTGTTGATGCGTACTCAAAATTGATTGAGTGCATCATATTGAATTCGTGCACGACATCCACCACTGTGGAGAGTCTTCGTGCGGTCTTTGCGACCCACGGCTTGCCGGACATCCTGGTTAGTGACAACGGCCCGTGTTTCACGAGCTATGAATTCCGGGAGTTCATGTCGGTAATGGCATTAAACAGGTCAGGACGGCACCGTTCAAGCCGGCTTCCAATGGCCAGGTGGAATGTGCGGTCCAAATCATAAAATGGGGCATGCTCCGGATTCAAGGACCCTCCCTTCAATGCCGCCTATCGCGCCTCCTGCAGGCCTATAGGTCCCGATCGCATTCGCTCACGGGAGTCCCGCCCGCGGAACTACTCATGAAACGTACACTTAAAACTCAGCTGTCCTTCATTCATCCTGTCCTGTCAGACATTGTTGAGGGCAAGCGCCAGTCCCTAAATGAGTGCCATGACCGTAACTCAAAGGGGAGATGTATAGAAATCGATGACCCTGTATTTGTTCTTAATCACGCTTTGGAGCCCAAATGGCTTGAGGGTGGTGTAATTGGCAAAGAGGGGAACAGGGTCATAGTGGGCAGACTTAACAATGGACAGATATGCCACAAGCATCTGGACCAAGTAAAAAAAAGGTTCAGCATGGACATTGAGGAACCTGAGGAAGATCATGAGATGTTGCCCACACCACCGCCAGTGAACGAGTAACAAGAACATTCAGCAGCATGCACAGTCCCTGCGGCCAGCCCAGACAAGCCGGAATCACAACAGGTGATAGAGACGCATGCCAAGGCTCAACAATCAGAGCCCCAACTGCGGCGCTCCATGAGAGAGCGCCGACCGCCTGAAAGACTTAATCTTTGACCCCATAAGACGTTGGGGGGGAGGTGATGTCATGTTTGTAACCTTCATGTAACTGTAACCTTCATAACAACACTGCATACTGTATATGCCTAAGAAATGCACACCTTGACCACAGGGGGTGAACTTGTGGGAGACACTCCTCAGCTGGTCATCCAGGTATTTAAAGGAAGGTCCCACACAGGGTCATCACTCCTTGGTCCTGTGAATAAAGGTTCAGGTCACAGGGTGACCTTGTCTGCAGCATGTGCCTCGTGTGAATTTATAGCAGTGTGTAAGGACATTCCAATTTGTGGTGCAGGTATACACTTCATATATGTCTTCTTGGGGCTGAGCTGCCTCTCTGGCCAAATTATCGTATTCCCCACTGGATTCAAAGTCATCTACCAACTCTTCTGCTAGACGGTGAGTCGTATTTCTTTTACACATACGCTGGAGGTGGCCCTTTGTGTTACACGCTTTGCATACGTACTCAGCAAACCGACACTTGTGAGCCCTATGGTTTCCTCCGCAACGCCAGCATGGTGCTACTCGATTAGCACCCCTCGGCGGACTCTGAGTTCTGGAACCCTGAGGTTTGTGCTCTCTGCTCTGGGCAGAGCCACGTTCGACAGTCTTGCTTTTGAAAGGCACAATTCCGTGTACAGTACTTGCCGGATTTGAGGTCACAAGATGAATGATTTGCTTGGTGCTGCAGGTCAAGGTCATGAATGCCTGACTGATGCGGATGGCTTTCTGCAGGTTGACTGTGGTGTCGGCAGTTAATTGCTTGTGAAGGAGGCCTTCGTGGCAAATTCCTACAACGAAGATATCTCGCAATGCTTCGTTGAGGTGCGGGCCAAAATCAAATGGTGCCACAAGTCTCCTAAGGTCGGCAGCATATTTTGCAATCTCCTGAACCTTAGGTCTGCGGTGAGTGTAGAATCTGTGCCTGGCCGTGAGGATGCTCTCTTTTGGTTTAAGTTGATCGCGAATTAGTGCAGTCAGCTCATCGTTTGTCTTATCTTTTGCCTTCATGGGTGCCAGCAAGTTTCTGACAAGGCGGTAGACTTCGGGCCCACAAATGATGTGCAGTATAGCCTTGCGCTTCTCCGCCAATGTGTCCGTCTCTCCTGCCAGGTCGTTTGCCTCAAAATATTGCTCGATCCTTTCTGTGAAGGCATCCCAATCATCACCCTCTGCGAAGTCTTTTAGTGTGCCAAAGGTAGCCATAATCGCGTGAAGGTGCTTATTCTTGTTGCCAGTTGTTATGTCTGTAATGTACTTATGAAATACTCCACGAGGCAATGTGTTGTACTTAAACTGTAGTGACCTTGGTCCTTTATTTCAAACTCCAGAGTGAGGCACAAGCATGGTGTGCGGCCTTTTATACTGGGCCCTGCTACCGCCGGTCTCCATCAGTTGCAGCCTCCAGTGGTGCCAGCATGTATGCACACAGTGTAAACCTTATTGATAGCAAATCAGGTCAACAAGTCTCCATCTTAATTAGCAATCTTGTTGTGCAAGGCCCCTTGGGGAAGAGTGACCATAATATGGTAGAATTTCTTATTAAGATGGAGAGTGACACAGTTAATTTAGAGACCACGGTCCTGAACTTAAGGAAAGGTAACTCCGATGGTATGAGACGTGAATTGGCTAGAATAGACTGGCAAATGATACTTAGAGGGTAGACGGTGGATAGGCAATGGCAAACATTTAAAGATCACATGGATGAACTTCAACAATTGTACATCTCTGTCTGGAGTAAAAATAAAATGGAGAAGGTGGCTCAACCGTGGCTAGCAAGGGAAATTAAGGATAGTGTTAAATCCAAGGAAGAGGGATATAAATTGGCCAGAAAAAGCAGCAAACCTGAGGACTGGGAGAAATTTAGAATTCAGCAGAGGAGGACAAAGGGTTCAATTAGGAGGGGGAAAATAGAGTACGAGAGGAAGCTTGCCGGGAAAATAAAAACTGACTGCAAAAGCTTCTATAGATATGTGAAGAGAAAAAGATTAGTGAAGACAAACATAGGTCCCTTGCAGTCAGATTCAGGTGAATTTATAACGGGGAACAAAGAAATAGCAGACCAGTTGAACAAATACTTTGGTTCTGTCGTCATGAAGGAAGACACAAATAACCTTCCGGAAATACTAGGGGACCGAGGGTCTAGTGAGAAGGAGGAACTGAAGGATATCCTTATTAGGCGGGAAATTGTGTTGGGGAAATTGATGGGATTGAAGGCCGATAAATCCCCGGGGCCTGATAGTCTGCATTCCAGAGTATTTAAGGAAGTGGCCATAGAAATAGTGGATGCATTGGTAATCATTTTCCAACAGTCTATCGACTCTGGATCAGTTCCTATGGACTGGAGAGTAGCTAATGTAACACCACTTTTTAAAAAGGGAGGGAAAGAGAAAGCGGGTAATTAGAGACCAGTTAGCCTGACATCAGTGGTGGGGAAAATGTTGGAATCAATTATTAAGGATGAAATAGCAGCGCATTTGGAAAGCAGTGACAGGATCGGTCCAAGTCAACATAGATTTATGAAAGGAAAATCATGCTTGACAAATCTTCTGGAATTTTTTGAGGATGTAACTAGTAGAGTGGACAAGGGAGAACCAGTGGATGTGGTATATTTGGACTTTCAAAAGGTTTTTGACAAGGTCCCACACAAGAGATTGGTGTGAAAATTAAAGCGCATGGTATTGTGGGTAATGTACTGACGTGGATAGAGAACTGGTTGGCAGACAGGAAGCAGAGAGTCGGGATAAACGGGTCCTTTTCAGAATGGCAGGCAGTGACTAGTGGAGTGCCGCAGGGCTCAGTGCTGGGATCCCAGCTATTTACAATATACATTAATGATTTAGATGAAGGAATTGAGTGTAATATCTCCAAGTTTGCAGATGACACTAAGCTGGGTGGTGCTGTGAGGAGGACGCTAAGAGGCTGCAGGGTGATTTGGACAGGTTAAGTGAGTGGGCAAATGCATGACAGATGCAGTATAATGTTGATAAATGTGAGGTTATCCACTTTGGTGGCAAAAACATGAAGGCAGTATATTATCTGAATGGCAGCAGATTAGGAAAAGGGGAGATGCAACGAGACCTGGGTGTCATGGTACATCAGTCATTGAAAGTTGGCATGCAGGTACAGCAGGCGGTGAAGAAGGAAATTGGTATGTTGGCCTTCATAGTTAGGGGTTTTGAAGATAGGAGCAGGGAGGTCTTACTGCAGTTGTACAGGGCCTTGGTGAGGCCTCACCTGGAATATTGTGTTCAGTTTTGGTCTCCTAATCTGAGGAAGGACGTTCTTGCTATTGAGGGAGTGCAGCGAAGGTTCACCAGACTGATTCCCGGGATGGCTGGACTGACATATGAGGAGAGACTGGATCGACTGGGCCTTTATTCACTGGAATTTAGAAGGATGAGAGGGGATCTCATAGAAACATATAAAATTCTGACGGGACTGGACAGGTTAGATGCAGGAAGAATGTTCCAGATGTTGGAGAAGTCCAGAACCAGGGGACACAGTCTTAGGATAAGGGATAAGCCATTTAAGACTGAGATGAGGAGAAACTTCTTCACTCACAGAGTTGTTAACCTGTGGAATTCCCTACCGCAGAGAGCTGTTGATGCCAGTGCGTTGGATATATTCAAGAAGGAGTTAGATGTGGCCCTTATGGCTAAAAGAATCAAGGGGTATGGAGAGAAAACAGGAAAGTGGTACTGAGGTGAATGATCAGCCATGATCTTTTTGAATGGTGGTGTAGGCTCGAAGGGCCTCCTGAACCTGCACCTATTTTCTATATTTCTATGTTTCTATATGCAACCACACAGTGATTACACAGAGGGTACATCCATAGTCTGCATATACAACACCCCCAAATGTTAGTTAGGGGGACTTTGCAGGGTCGACTGGGCTGGGTGTACTTTTGACGTGTCCGAATCAGATGCCTAGTTTGATGCCAGGTGCTCCATCTGTTTTTTTTCTTGTTATATTTTGTTGTAGCAGTTTGGTACAATTGAGTGGCCTGCTAGGCCATTTCAGAGGGCAGTTAGAAATCAACCACATTCCTGTGAGTCTGGAGTCAGATATCGGCTAGACCAGATAAGGAAGGCAGATTCCCTTCCCTAAAGGACATTAGTCATGTTGTAGAAACTGTGGGTAAAAATTGAGCTACTTACTATCACCCGCTGTGCCAGAACCCTGGAAATAAATGATGGTTGCCGCTCTGATGCCTGCTTCTGGCACGACACTCGGCAGCTGCCATTTTGGTGAGAGCCATTCGCAGCACTGACCCCGGACATGTAAATCTGGAGAGCATGACGTCAGTTGATGTGCAACACTGACTTAACGCCACGCTGCGTGAATTTATACATTTGTGCTCAATTTAGAGATGGGAATAAACAATTCCCTCTAGAGACTACAAGCCTGCAAGAAACCAGGACGCAAAAGGACCCTACAAGGTGTGAATTTTTGGAGAACAGGGTACTTAAGATACGGAGTTATCTTTTGTCCTGTAGACTCCGTGTACAAATTTGAGACATCCAGTCCCATTATCGCAGTCAGTCAAACAGATCACCACAAACAACGAATCGACCCAGACACATTAACGGAAATCTCAGCTCAGAGGGTGTTTTATTCATAAAATGGATATATATACACGAGCTGGAAGCAGCACAAAAGCGAACGAAAAGGAACGGAACAAACACGGAAGAAACGGAAGAGAAGAGAACGACCAGATGAGGGAACATCGAAGAGGAACAACCGGTCATGGAACCAACGACCACGAACCTACAATCTACGGTTATAGCAACTAACTGGACAGGTGATTGTATGTCTTCGGTCAATTCTCTCAGAAGTCTTGCTCTGTCGTTTTTAGTTAGTTTTTGCATAATAAAATTGACAAATAAGCCTAAACTTTGCATCATGTGTAGTCCTTTCCTGTAATTCCCGAGGTCTACAAATCAAGGTAGAGTGTAAAACAAACACCCGACAGAAAATGGTGATCGCGGCAGGAGCTCAGCATTTGGAATAGGATCATGGACACAAATCAAGGGCAAGAAACCCTAGGGAGGCTTGGTTAAGTCTCAGGTCGGCTAAGGTAGTTGTAGAAAGAAAGGAATCTCAAGGGTGGCAAGGGCAACCAGAGAAGGAAGGAAACAGAGTTGGAGTAATCCTGGGTTGACTCGGGTAGCCACCGAGAAAAGAAATCTCAGGTAGCTTGCAAAAGGGTCTCAGGGAGACCAAAAGGAATCTCAAGGGCGGTTAGGCGACCAGAGAAGGAAAGAAACAATCTTGGGTAGGCTGGAGTAATCCCGGGTTGACAAAGGTAGCCACCGTGGAAATCGCAGGTAGTCTGCGAAGGGGTCTCAGAGAGACCAAAGTACTCTCAAGGACGACTAGGATAGCCAAAGAGATCCGGCCGACTAAGGTAGCCGCCGGGAGAAGTAGTTGCTGTTCATCTGCGAAGGGGTCTCAGGGAGGCCAGGGATAATCTCAAGGATGGCCAGGGCAGCCTGAGGAGAGAAACAGTTTTGGATAGGCTGGAGTAATCTCAGTTGACTGGGGTAGTCATAGAGAAAAGTCAGAAGTAGTCACGGGTAGTCTGCGAAGGGGTCTCAGGGAGGCCAGGGGTAATCTCAAGCGTTAGGGCAGCCAGAGGAGAGAAACAGTCGCAGACAGGCTGGAGTAATCTCGGATCGACTAGAGTAGCCATAGAGAGAAGCCTGAGTAACAGTAACTGCATGTTATTTCGAAGTGGTCTCAGGGGAGACCAAAGTAGTCAGGGAAAATTTCTCAGCCAGCGGCACTGGAAATGGACTCACCGCAGCAAAAGGCGGTAGAGCCCACGGCGAAGAGCAGCCGTGGGAAGTCCATGGAGGCTAAAATAGCTGCATATATATGCAACAAATATATTTCAGAGCCATGGGCACGAGAAATACTACACTCTGGGGATCCGCAGGAAAAAGCGGCAAAGTGGACAGTTAGTAGTAACCACAAAGGGTCAAAAGAGAAGGCGATTTGGCTCATGTACCTGCAGAACCAGACGAACTGTTAAGAGAAAACGTAGGACAGCTGGAGGAGGAGAATAAGAAATTAAAAGGTGAGATAAGCAGTTTCGAGAAAGAAAAGCAGGACCAAGGTAGTAAGGAAGAAATGGCGTATAGTCACCTATAATATTTGCAAAAGACAGCGGCAGACATACATCGAACAAAGTCAAAGGCAAAGAGACAGAAGAACAGCTAAGAAAGATAACGATAGCAAATCAGGTAGCGCAGAAACAGGATTACGAGAGGGCAGATCACGGACCTTGTAAAGAAAAGATTTGCCAATTAACATAGAAACATAGAAAATAGGTGCAGGAGCAGGCCATTCGGCCCTTCGAGCCTGCACCACCATTCAATATGATCATGACTGATCATGCAACTTCAGTACCCCATTCCTGCTTTCTCTCCATACCCCTTGATCCCTTTAGCTGTAAGGGCGACATCAAACTCCCTTTTGAATATATCTAACGAACTGACCTCAATAACATTCTGTGGTAGAGAATTCCACAGGTTCACAATTCTCTGAGAAGTTTCTCCTCATCTTGGTCCAAAATGGTCGAACCCTTATCCTTAGACTATGTCCCCTGGTTCTGGACTTTCCCAACATCGGGAACATTCTTCCTGCATCTAACCTGTCCAATCCCATCAGAATTTTATATGTTTCCATGAGATCCCCTCTCATTCTTCTAAATTCCAGTGAATATAAGCCTAGTCGATCCAGTCTTTCTTCATATGTCAGTCCAGCCATCCCGGGAATCAATCTGGTGAACCTTCGTTGCACTTCCTCAGATTAGGAGACCAAAACTGCACACAATATTCAAGGTGTGGCCTCACCAAGGCCCTGTACAACTGCTGTAAGACCTCCCTGCTCCTATACTCAAACCCTCTCACTATGAAGGCCAACATGCCATTTGCCTTCTTCAATGCCTGCTGTACCTGCATGCCAACTTTCAATGACTGATGTACCATGACATCCAGGTCTCGTTGCACCTCCCCTTTTCCTAATCTGTCACCATTCAGATAATATTCTGCCTTCCTGCTTTTGCCACCAAAGTGGATAACCTCACATTTATCTGCATTATACTGCATCTGCCATGCATTTGCCCACTCACCTAACCTGCCCAAGTCACCCTGCAGCCTCTAAACATCCTCCTCACAGCTCACACTGCCACCCAGCTTAGTGTCATGTGCAAACTTGTAGATATCACATTCAATTCCTTTGTCTAAATCATTAATGATCATTTGTAAATAGCTGGGATCCTAGCACTGAACCTTGCGGTACCCCATTAGTCTCTGCCTGCCATTCTGAAAAGGACCCGTTTATTCCTACTCTTTGCTTCCTGTCTGCCAACTAGTTCTCTATCGATGTCAAAATATTGCACCCAATGCACACTAATCTCTTGTGTGGGACCTTGTCAAAAGCCTTTTGAAAGTCCAAATACACCACATTCATTGGTTCTCCCTTGTCCACTCTACTAGTTACATCCGTAAAAAATTCTAGAAGGTTTGTCAAACATGATTTCCTTTTCATAAATCCATGTTGACTTGGATCGATCCTGTCACTGCTTTCCAAATACACTGATATTACATCTTTAATAATTGATTGCAACATTTTCTCCACTATCAATGTCAGGCTAACCGGTCTATAATTCCTTGTTTTCTCTCTCCCTCCTTTTTTAAAAAGTGGTGTTACATTCGCTACCCTCCAATCCATAGGAACTGATCCAGAGTCAATAGAATGATGGAATATGACCACCAATGCATTCACTATTTCTAGGGCCACTTCCGTAAGTATACTGGGATGCAGACTATCAAACCCTGGGGATTTATCAGCCTTCAATCCCATCAATTTCCCTAACACAATTTCCTGACTAATAAGGATTTCCTTCAGTTCCTCCTTCTCGCCAGACCCTCGGTCCCCTATTATTTCCGGAAGGTTATTTGTGTCTTCTTTAGTGAAGACAGAACCAAAGTATTTGTTCAATTGGACTGCCATTTCTTTGTTCCCCATTATAAATTCACCTGATTCTGACTGCAAGGGACCTACATTTGTCTTCACTAATCTTTTTCTCTTCACATATCGATAAAAGCTTTTGGAGTCAGTTTTTATGTTCCCTGCAAGCTTCCTCTCATACTCTATTTCCCCCCTCGTAATTAAATCCTATGTCCTCCTCTGCTGAATTCTAAATTTCTCCCAGTCCTCGGCTCTGCTGCTTTTTCCTGCCAATTTATATGCCTCTTCCTTGGTTTTAACACTATCCCTAATTTTCCTTGATAGCCATGGTTGAGCCACCTTCCCCGTTTTATTTTTACGCCAGACAGGGATATACAATTGTTGAAGTTCATCCATGCAACGTATCGGGTGATTCATTTACTTGTTGCCTAGTCTGTTCTACTTCCCAGAACGGACTACCTTGGATGTACCCTAGCTCTGCCAAGGTTTCCTCCTTTAAGCCCTGGGGGGTTTCTCCACCTAATTTGATGGCAGAGTTAGATGGGGCCAAAGGGATGGTTTGTCTCATGGCACCAGGAGGAGCTGAGGAAGGTTGGGATCCAGAGGGGAAAGAGTCAGACGATGGGCCCGAGTATAGCGAGCATCGGCCGGCTCCCAAGGCACCGGGACCCCCAAAACCGATGTGTCCCTTGAGACACCAGAAATTCGGCCCATCCCCACCACCAAATGGTGGTTCGGCACCATTACGGAGTGACTATGTGATCCCATACATGTCGCTTCAGCTGCAGGAGATGCTGACGGGTGTGGTAAAATTAAAGCAAGGAGGGGATGCCTCCGTTCATTTTGCTAATATAGAGCAGATAGGGGTATCAATAACTGCAGCGAGGAAGAGAAAGTGAAGTTAACACTGCTCTCCCTGGAAGGGAGGCTATATCAGAGTTTGTCGACAGCCACCAATTTTGGTGGAGGAACCCCACAGGGCTTAAAGGAGGAAATCTTGGCAGCGCTAGGGTACAGCCAAGGTAGTCAATTCTGGCAAGTAGAACAGACTAGGCAGCAAGTAAATGAATCACCCGATACGTTTGCAGAAAGACTGTGGCCTATTTATTTGAGGGCCACTGGAGGAAATCTGATACGGGCAGACTCAATAGGGGAACCCAGAAACCATTGACTGTGAACCATAAAGGCTAACAGTTTGCCACGGCTCAGAGCAAAGGTCGAAGCATGGTTTGACCCAGACGAGCTCCAAAATACTGAGGCAGGGGTGTTGAGAAGATTAACTCTAGCATTTAAGTCCAGACAAGGGGAAGAGGAGAAACTAAAAGGGAAGGTGCATGAAGTAAAAGGAAAGGTCAGGACAAAGAGAGAATGGAGACAAGAGGGAGGTAATGCGGGTCGATCCAGAGGGTGTTTTAACTGTGGGAAGTTGGGACAATGGAGCAAGGATTGTAGACTCTCGAGAGGAGGGAAGCCAGGGTACAAGGGTGCTGAGGCAGAAAAAGGCCAAAGGAAGGTAGCCGACAACCCAGTACAGGTTTTAGTGGCCGCATTACAGCAGGTTATGGACACACGTGGAGGAAAGCTGGACGCTGCAGTGGGAGAAAAGGGACCTAATGCATCGGCATCCCCACTCTGATGTTGCGCCCCGCCAGAATACCTGTGTCCGCTCATCTACGATGAGTGGGGCAGACCATGTGTGGATGTGAAGGTGGAAGCAGTTAGGGGAAGATACCTAGTAGATACAGGAGCCTCCAGCACGGTTGTCCACTCACCGAATCCGACCACTTCTCCGTGGTCGAGTGGAGTCCCATTTATACTGGTGGGTAATGAGCAGGCTGAGGCAGTGTCGAAACCCTTAACCATAGAGTTAGGACCTTACACAACAAAGTGGGAATGCATTTTAATGAAGTGCGAACAGCCCGGTTCTGGAGTTCTCGAGGCACGCCATAGTGGATATGAAGAACAATTGTCTATGGGGGGCAGTTGATGCAGATAGGATGGGTGAGATCGTAGTGATTCCCAGGGATAGTTCAGACAAAGGTAGCACATGCACGATGAAGCCGAAAGGGAGTTACGACTTAGAAAGATTAGTCGATAACATCCTGGCCAGGTATCAAGGGCATGTTGGGGAGAATATGGATGCATTTGCAACACACAAGCATGATTGTGGGAGAGTAACTGGGGTAGAGGTGAAGATAGACGGGGATCCAATGACACGGCCACAGAAACAGTATAATTTTCCCCGGGAAGCAGAAAGGGATTTGGAAACTGCTATAAATTCCCTGGTGGATCAAGGTATGTTTAGGACCATAGCCACACATGTAAACTCACCCCTAAGGCCAGTAAAGAAGCCCGATAACTCATGGAAGGCCACGGTTGATTACCGAGTCCTGAATAAAAATATTCCAGCCTGTGCACCCACAGTAGCAGTGGTAGCAGATTTGATAGGGAGTATCCCTGCGGCCCTAACTACTTTTACCGTGCTGGACATTTCAAACGGGTTTTGGACCATTCCCCTGAGACGGGAGGACCAGTATAAATTTGCCTTTACCTTTAAGGGTCAGCAGTACACGTGGACATGTCTTCCACAAGGGTTTCACAATAGTCCCTCGATCTTTCACCAGAGTATGGGCGAGGAACTAAAAGGTTTTAGTCAGCCAGATTGGTTGGTCCAATATGTGGATGACCTGTTGTTATTCGCAGAAAGTGCAGAGGACCACGCGCCATTAATGAGTGAATTACTGCAGTTGTTGAAAGAAGAAGGTTTCAAGGTAAATCCAAAATAAGCTCAAGTAGGCCAAGAGGAGGTGCAGTTTCTCGGTTTGACCATTAGAGCAGGGGAGAGAGCCATAGATGGAGCTAAGAGGAAGGCAGTCCAGGAACTATCCGTTTCTAAGGACGTATCTGGAGTAAGGTTGTTCCTGGGAATAACGGGTTACTGCAGGGAATTTAATGGGGGATATGCAACCATGGTAGCTTCTTTGTTGAGGCTTCTTAGGAAAGAAGTAGAGTGGGAATGGAGTGAGAGTTGTCAGGAAACTTTCATCCGGTTAAAGGAGGTGTTACAGACAGCTTCAACGTTGGGAGCAATAAATGGGGACCAGGACTTTAGTCTGGAGGTAGTAGCTACTGGGGACAGTTTGAGTGCAGTGTTACTCCAGGAACGATACACAGCAAGCTGAGACCAGTGGCCTATGCCTCCTAGGTGCTCACAGAAGTAGAGAAGAGCTTTTCGAGTTGCGAGCGACATCTGTTAGCAACTTTTTGAGCAGTAAAGCATTTTCAATCGCTCACAGGGTTAGCTACAGTGACTCTACTGACCTGTCACACCCCGACACAAATGTTACTGGACGGTAGAATGAAAGATGGGACAGTGAGCAGTAACAGGGTTGCCCGCTTGACATTGTTGCTTATTCAGTTAGACCTGAAGGTAGAAAGGCTAGGAGAACCAAAGCCAGCACCGAACCTGGTTTATCCGGGGGCAGTTCACGTGTGTTCAGTGGAAGGAATGTGGGATATAGATGTGGGATTCCGAGCAGGGGAACATCCGACAAGCAGGGTCATCTATGTGCAGGCAACTCTTGATTATCCTGGTCCCTCGGGGATTGGGCTATGCCGGGTAAACGATTTCGCTGTTTGAGCGAGTTGACATTACAAAGTTAAAACTTCAATGAATAAATACTGTGCAATCAGCTACAAATAGTAACAAGGCAGTTAAGTATGGACATTACCAGCATGCAGGTGGCCTCGAGAAGGAGATTGTCTAGCTCCGGGACTCCGGAGTGCGCTGCCTTCCCGGGCCAAAAGGACTCCGACGTCTGCGATCCGATGTCTTCACGGACCGAAAGGACTCCAACGTCAGCGGTGGCCACGAGAGACAGCCGAGATACGGAATTTTAAATGCCGTTACAACGGTTTCCCGTTACATCCGTGTACGGATAGTCAAGAGTTGCCGGTAGATGCGTCTAGTTCAGTGACGAACGGAGAGAGAAAAACAGACTGTAGGATTTACGATCCTGCGGTAGGGATAGAAAAAGCCATAAAACTCCCCAACACTTTGTGCGCAACAGGCCGAACTGACATTTGTAGCATGTGGTCATATATCCTAGCGAATTCCCAACTCCCTATATATGTTCAGACTTCATGTTCACGTGCAACTCCTGTACAGAATATTTAACAATATGGGTGAGGCGAGGGTTTAAGTCCTCAGACGTTGATGACGGCTCCTTTGTTATAAGTCATTTTGGACGTCACGGGAAGGGACCAGAAGGATTACTGCATCCAAAAGGTCAAAGCACACTCGAAGATAGAGCCCAAGTGGAAAGGGAATGAAAGCTGACACACTGGCCAAAACAAGGGCAGGAGAAGGGACACGTTGGGACACATATCACTGTGGACAGATCATGGCTGTAACAGGCAGAGAGGGGCCAAAGAAGTACCATTGCCGCCTGATTTAAAACAGGCTCAGCTACGAGATGCTGACCTTAGAGCAGCGATTAGAGACAAGATAGACGGGAAGTCTGTAGCGGGACCTTTGGGGGCTGCAAACATAGCAGTAAAGCAGGGAATGCTAAGGAGACAGTTGGATCGTGACTGGGCACTGCATGCAAGCATTCTTGTAGCTAGCTCATGGGAGTCCAGGAGCTGGACATCCAGGGCCAGAAACGACATGGAATAAAGTCGAGGCCGTAGCATGGTGGCCCGGGATTAGAAGCGATGTAAGGTATTATTGTCAGAATTATCTGGTATGTGCCACAAACAATCCAAACCCCCACCGGAGGAAGGCTCCGCTGGGACACACGAGGAGGGTAGAGGGGCCATGGAAGTCTATACAGATCAGGCAGAGCCAATAAATATTGCTTGGTGTTAGTAGATCTTTTCACGAAATGGGTAGAAGCTTTTCCTTGTAGGGCGGCCACCGCAGTAATCACTGCAAAGATTCTGGTGCGAGACGTATTTTCTCGATGGGGACTATTACACTCATAATAAAGGATGAAACTGAGTACTGTATGCAATGAGTAAGTGTGACCTTAGCTCCTTTAATTGAACTGCAGAATGTTGGTACAGCATGGGAGGTCTGCTTATATACAGTATTCCCAAGGAATGCTGGAATCCCTTGGGACTCCAACAGGTAGGCCCTCTGGTGGTGGTGTGATACAGGTCTCCACGGGTTACATACATAACATCACTCCCTCGTAAAGTCAATAGTACACTTATTTACAGGGTGAGACGATCTGGGGCTTTTCGCTCCCTTGTTGATCGTCTCGGTACAAATGCAGGTGTGGATGAGTTGGTTGGTTCTTCACTGGGCAGCTGGGCAGCTGGCCTTGCCGGGCTGCTGGGGAAGGTGAGTTCGGCTTCGTGGTCAACCATGATGTCGGTTGCCACTTGTGTGTGTATTGGAGGGTCGAAGTTGGTGTTGTCCTCTTCGGGTTGCTCGTAGCCGTTAGTGAACTGCAATTTGGTTTGGTCCAAATGCTTTCTGCACGTTAGTACATTGGCCAATTTGACCTGAAACACCCTACTTCCTTCTTTGGCTGTGACCGTGCCAGCAAGCCATTTGGGACCATGTCCATAATTGAGTACAAACACAGGATCATTGACCTCAATATCGCGTGACAAGTTTGCGCAATCATGGTACATGCTTTGTTGATGCCGCCTGCCCTCGACGTAATCATGGAGATCAGGGTGGACAAGAGAGAGCCTTGTTTTGAACGCCCTTTTCATGAGCAGCTCGGCTGGGGGAACGCCGGTGAGCGAGTGGGGTCTGGTGCAGTAGCTGAGCAGGACTCAGGACAGTCGGGTCTGCAGGGAGCCTTCTGACAAGCATTTCAAGCTTTGCTTGATGGTTTGAACTGCCCGCTCTGCCTGGCCATTGGATGCGGGCTTGAACGGGACAGATGTGATGTGCTTGATCCCATTGCGGGTCATGAATTCCTTGAATTCCGCAATGGTGAAACATGGGCCATTGTCGCTGACAAGGATGTCAGGCAGGCCGTGTGTGGCAAACATGGCTCGTAGGCTTTCGGTGGTGGTGGTGGACGTGCTTACAGACATTATTACACATTCAATCCATTTTGAATAAGCATCCACACCAACCAAGAACATTTTGCCTAAAAATGGGCCCGCAAAGTCCATGTGGATCCTAGACCATGGTTTGGAGGGCCACGACCACAAACTTAGTGGTGCCTCTCTGGGTACATTGCTCAGTTGAGAGCAAGTGTTGCACTGGCACATGCATGACTCTAAATCTGAGTCAATGCCGGGCCACCACACATGGGATCTGGCTATGGCTTTCATCATTACTATGCCTGGGTGGGTGCTGTGTAGTTCGCGTCTGAACGTTTCTCTGCCTTTCTTGGGCAAGACCACGCGATAACCCCACAAAAGACAGTCCGCCTGTCTGGACATTTCGTCTTTGCGCCTGTGGAACGGCTTAATCTCTTCCTGCATCTCCGCTGGAACGCTGGACCAGCTCCCATGGAGGATACAATTTTTTACCAGGGACAGTAAAGGATCCTGGCTGATCCAGGTCCTGATCTGACGGGCCATAACGGGTGACTTATCGTTTTCAAATGCATCCATCACCATAAGCAAGTCTGCAGGCTGTGTCATTTCCACCCCGGTGGTGGGCAATGGTAGCCGACTGAGAGCATCAGCGCAGTTCTCTGTGCCTGGTCTATGGCGGATTACATAGTTGTATGCCGACATCTTTGGATGCGGGCAAAGGCATTGGTGTTAATCCCGTTGCTCTCTGAAAATAGCAATATGAGCAGCTTATGGTCGGTTTCTAGCTCAAACTGGAGACCAAACAAATATTGGTGCATTTTTTTCACCCCATAAACACACGCCAGAGCTAGTTTTTCAATCATGCTGTAGGCCCTTTCGGCCTTGAACAGACTCCTGGATGCATAGGCGACTGATTGCAAAATCCCCGAATCGTTAGCCTGTTGTAACACACACCCGACCCCGTATGATGACGCATCGCAAGCTAGAACTAATCGTTTACATGGGTTATACAGAACAAGCAGTTTGTTTGAACATAACAGATTTCTGGCTTTCTCAAAGGCAGCCTCTTGTGAATTCCCCCATACCCAGTCATCTCCCTTGCGCAGTAGGGGTTCGAGCAAGGTGCTTAACCCAGGTAGGAAATTATCGAAATAGTTGAGGAGTCCCAGGAACGACCACAGCTCCGTCACGTTCTGTGGTCTTGGCGCTTTCTTGATGGCCTCCGTCTTGGTGTCGGTGGGTATGATGCCATCTGCTGCGATACTTCTTCCTAAGAACTCGACCTCTGGTGCCAGGAAAACACATTTCGAGCGTTTCAACCTGAGTCTCACGCGATCTAGCCGACTTAGAATCTCTTCCACGTTCTTCAAGTGTTTGATGGTATTCCAACCTGTGACCAGTATGTCGTCCTGGAAAACAACGCTGCGTGGAACCGAATTTAGCAGGCTCTCCATGTTCCGTTAGAAAATTGCCGCGGCCCGAACGAATCCCAAATGGGTATCTGTTATAGATGAACAGACCTTTGTGCGTGTTGATGCAGGTGAGGCCTTCCGAAGATTCCTCCAGCTCTTGCGTCATGTAGGCTAAGGTCAGATCCAACTTGGTGAATGTCTTTCCTCCAGCCAGGATCGCAAATGGGTCATCTGCCTTGGGTAGCGGGTACTGGTCCTGTAGCGAAAAACGATTTATCATTACTTTATAGTCCCCACAATTCTAACTTTGAGTACTGGGACAATTGGACTGGCCCACTCATTGAATTCCACCGGCGCGATGATGCCTTCTTGCTGCAGCCTGCCAGCTCAATTTCCACTTTCTCTCGCATCATATATGGCACCACCCGTGCCTTGTGGTGGATGGTTCATGTACCAGGAACCAAGTGGATCTGCACCTTCGCCCCGAGAAACTTCCAATGCCTGGCTCGAACAACAATGGGAATCTACTCAGCACCTGGGCACATGAGGCATTGTCGACGGACGAAAACGCTTGGATGTCGTCCCAGTTCCAGTGGATTTTTCCTAGCCAGCTTCTGCTGAACAGTATGAGGCCATCCCCTGGGATCCATAGTGGGAGTTCGTGCACTGCTCCATCAAAGGAGACTTTTACTGCTGCGCTGCCAATTACAGGGATCAGCTCTTTGGTGTAAGTTCTTAGCTTGGTGTGAATGGGGCTAAGCTTGGGCCTGTGTGCCTTGTTGCACCTTAGCCTGTCGAAGGCCTTTTTGCTCATTATAGACTGACTCGCACATGTGTCCAGTTGCATGGATACTGGAATTCCATTCAGTTCAACTTTTAAGCAGGCTCGAGGGGCTCGATGGCCTACTCCTGTTCCTAATTCTTATGTTCTTATGTATAATCGGTGGACATTTCGTGGTGAAGGTGTGTACCCAGTACACTTCTGCCTTCTCAGTTCGAGTCTCTAGCTCGGCCTGACCCACCATGGATCGATCTTCCTCTGCAACGTGGTGATTTGCAGGGTTTGCAGCTTGCCTGCACATTCGCTGGAGGTGTCCCATTGTTCTGCAGTCTTTGCACGCACAGTGTTCGAAGCGGCATTGATGGGCTCGATGATCACCTCCACAACGCCAACAGGGTGTTAACTGCCTCGCATTAACGATTGATGGCGGACTCTGGGTCATCAGAGGCCATGCAGCAGCCGGCGTGTACATTCTGCCATATGCATTCCTGCTTGAAAACGACATTACTTTGTGCACAGTACTAGCCGAAACCTCTTTATGCTGCGAAATTTGTTTGGTGTTATCGCTGGTGGACATAAATGCCTGGGCTATCGTTATGGCTTTGCTCAGATTCGGTGTTTCAACAGTCAGTAGTTTGCGAAGGATAACCTCATGGCCAATGCCAAGCACAAAAAAATCTCTTAGCATTTGTTTAAGGAATCCACCGAATTTGCAATGTCCTGCAAGGTGCCTTAGTTCGGCGACATAGCTCGCCACTTCCTGGCCCTCCGACCGTTGACACGTGTGGAACCGATACCTTGCCATCAAAATGCTTTCCTTCGGATTTAGATGCTCTGGGACCAGCGTCCACAATTCTTCATAGAATTTGGTTGTTGCTTTCACCGGAGCTCGCCGATTCTTCATGGGGCCATAGGTTGCTGCCCCACAGATGGTAAGGAGGATCGCCCTTCGTTTGGCAGCATTCTTGTCCCCTTCCAGCTCATTGGCCATGAAGTCTCTCCACGATGGCCTTCCAATCGTCCCCTTCTGAGAATTTCTCCAGGATAGCAACAGTTCTTTGCATTTTTACGCAGTTGTTCGTTAGCTCGTCGCCAATTATTACGCTCATAATAAAAGATGAAACTGAGAACTATATGCAATGAGTAAGTGTGACCTTAGCTCCTTTAACTGAACTCCAGAGTGTTGGTACAGCATGGGAGGCCTGCTTATATACAGTGCTCCCAAGGGATGCTGGGATCCCTTGGGACGCCAACAGGTAGGCCCTTTGGTGTTGGTGTGATACAGGTTGCCAAGGATTACATACATAACAGGGATTGCCCCTGATAGTGGAATCAAATCAAGGGAGTCATTTTACCGGAGTGGTAATGCAGGCCACTCTAAAGCTGTTAGGAATACAGGGGAAATGGCATGTGGTGTATCACCCCCCCCCAATCGTCAGGTCCAGTAGAAAGGACAAACCGTACCTTAAAAGAGAGGCTTAGGAAAGAGATAGGAAATACCCTGAAGGAATGGGATGAGATCCTACCCCTAATACTGGTGAGCCACCAAGCCAGTCTCTCTAAGAGCACAGGACACTCCCCACATGCGCTGATGACAGGGAGACTTATGAGGACTCCGACCCATATACTAGCACTAGTCCTGACTGAAACGCAGGTTTAAGAGGTCACACGGGACAGGTTTGTCACAAATCTGTATGATATTCTGAAGGGGCTGCATTGGGAAGCAGCTAACAATATAGGCAGACAGCGCCAACAGAATAAACTGCTGCTGGAACCCCGGGTTACACAGGAATAGAGGGTAGGAGATCAGGTAATGGTCAAGAATTATGCCAGAATAGGGGCATTTGAACCGTTATACAAAGGACCATATAGCACTATAGACATGGCAAGCCCTATGGTCTATGCAATCCAGCTGCTAAACCGAATAAAGTGGTTTTTTATAAACCAATGTAAACTGTACAACCCCAAAGAAGAAAATAAAAAGCGGGCCAAGGCCCAAGGAACTGTGATGAGTATGATCAATGTAAGCCTTCAACCAATGCTGAGGGATGATGATCATGGAGAGATAAGGTACGGAGCAGTAAGGCAGACTGGTCGGGTACCACAACCGAGGGTGCCCTGGACGCCTCCACCATCTCCACCCCCGAGCCTCCGAAAGCCCATGCATCGGGATAAAAGAGGGAAGCAGTGATCTTAAAAAGGGAAAATGTACATATGTGTATAATTGAAGAAGGACCTGTGAGGGGGAGCCCCCCCACAGAGCAAAAGTATTTATTTCATTTTGTCTTTATAGGAGCGAATCGAGCCAGGGATACGAGATGAGGAGGACGTTGTGGATAGGCCAGTGGGTGGCCCTGATTATTAAAGGATGGTGAGATCGGGGAGACACCGAGACATTCCTTACATACAGGTGTATGGGAGGAACCGGCCCCACTATAACTCAAGGGGGAGCAATACGGTGCAATAAGGGCACTAATGCCTATGCACTTACTGGGAGTTGGCCAGGCTGGTTAGGGTCAAATTCGACCAAGTACTCCAGACAAACCAAGGGTAAACTTGGGGAGGTATCAGTGTCCTGCCCAAAGATAAACATCACGACCAGAAAGGTACGGGTGAGAGAGGGTAGACGAGTTTGTCTGGAATGTAAAGGGAGTACCCCCACAGGAGGATGATGGTGGTTACAGAAAACAGACAGGGAAAAAATTAATTCAGCCTCAGAATGGGAGAAATTGGATAATAGCTCAAACAGGCGGACCACGGGAACAAAAGGGGCAAATTATGTTGGGAGAAGTGGTGGAAAGAGGAACAAGGGATTTATGTCTGTGTGGTTGGATCTTGCCACAAATGCAGGGGAAGTGTGGTGATTGTTTTTAAACGACAGTGGCAGGATTCGGGGTCGGATATGAATTGGACGCAAGGTTTTGATTCCCGTGTGACCTTGAACCCTCCAAAAACAATCAATGCACCCGAGCTGATCGCGAGCAGATTAAAACCTCTCCCTAAAATGCTGGAGATTCCAAACTAAGAAATTCCATGTCCTGTCCGAACATGTGGGCCTAAGAACAGGCTGGCGTTAATCCCAACAGGGAAAATGATGTATCATACTGTGTATTACGAAGTAGCGTCGGTTATTCTGAATTTAACAGTTACAATTACCTCGGTGGTGCCTGCCAAAAATGTTAAAAGAAATGTTTAAACAATTCTATCAGAAGAATTATGGGGACAAAAGGCGGGGGAGGCATACAAACCGAGATGAAAAAGAGGACTAATGAGTGATGTAGCTACAGCGTTTAATACAGGGACATCACTGTTAAATAGTGTAGACAACGCGCAGTTGCAAGTCCAAGTGAATACCTTAAGGGACCAGTTAAAGAAAATACTGGAGGAGGGTAGTGACTTTGAGGGTCACGAACTACAGGAGGTCCAGGTAATGACAACCCATTTGAAGGAGCTGGTAGCTGAGGTGGAGACACATGCTCAGATCATCAATGCTCTAATAAAGGAGGGTAGAAACGCATCAGATCAAGCTGCTCAGAATGACGTGTGTATCATGTACGGAGCTTGGTTGTTAAATGAAGGACGTGATAATTTAGAGGATTTAAAACAAGGCCACGTACCATCGTTGGTCAGTAACAAGCACCTAAAAGCTTTGAGTGTCTACAACAACCTCCTGAATTTGTGCCAGCTACTGTCAGCCTCTGAAGTGTACCCAGTCCCGGTCAACTGTGGTCAGAGTAAACAATCTATGGGGCTAGAAGGATAATTCCTATCTCAGAACACAAACACATAAGTATCACAGTCAACGGTACTTTACCGAACCTCCAGGAATACATATTGCATTTTGGATACGATATCCCGCCATTACTCGAACATTTGACCGAGCTATTATTACACGTTAAGACCAAAAGAACGAAAAGGTAAGAGAGGAAATCAAGGAAATGATTGCCCCTCCACGATGGGACTTGGGATTCAATATTGAGTTCCCCCCTGGGTTCGAATTGTATCACACGCACTAGTAATAGTGTTGTATCTATTTATCTTATCCTGTAAGTTAAAACAAAAGACGAAGGAAGAGAATTTTGAAGGGTTATTAAAATGAACCAAGGCCAAAGTATTTGTAAATATAAAACTAAAGTCAGATGGATCGAGGCCAAACTTTGTATTGTTGTAAAAAGTATTGTTGTCAGGTAGGTTCTGTTTTGTTGTAAAAAGGGATGTAATCTGAAGTTTTGACTGAAGACTGCAATACACCCAAAAAGGCTCATGGAAAAGAAGAAGTTACCAAGAATAATGTCTCTGAGTTTATAATAAGAGACATTAAAGGGAGGAGTGTAAGGATTGCACATTTTTACAGAAGACACAGGAAAAGGCCACGAACTAAAAATGATTTAATACAAGCTTTTGAGATTGACTGGGCAAAGGGAGAAAAAGGCGCCAGCCTGGGGCAAGTGGTGACTCATCACCAATTAAAAACAATCTCTGTGGTCAAGAGCAAGACCTGTTTATGCATAGAAACAAAGGGATTGATACAATTTATAAAAAAACACAGAACAGCCCCTGGATTGATTGGCCGGAGATGGGAAAAACAATTCCCTCTAGAGACTACACGTCTACAAGAAACCAAGACAACAAAAGGATCCCACAAGGCGTGCATTTTTAGAGAATGGAGTACTTAAGATAAGGAGTTACCTTTTGCTCTGTAGACTCTATGTGCAAATTGGGGACATCCAGGCCCATCATCGCAGTCAGTCATACAGATCACCACAAACAATGAATCGATCCAGACACATTAACGGAAACCTCAGCTCAGCCGGTGTTTTATTCATAAAATGGATATATATATATACACGAGCTAGAAGCAGCATGAGAGCAAATGAAAAGGAACGGAACGAACACGGAAGAAACGGAAGAGAAGAGAACAACCAGAAGAGGGAATATTGAAGAAGAACAACCGGTCATGGAACCAACAACCACGAAACTACAACCTACAGTTACAATAACTAACTGGACGGGTGATTGTGTGTCTTCAGTCAATTCTCTCAGAAGTCTTGTTCTGTAGTTTTTAGTTCGTTTTTGCATAATAAAACTGACAATTGGGTTAAGCCAAAACTTTGCGTCACATGTAGTCTTTTCCTGTAATTCCTGAGGTCTACGAATCAAGATAGAATGTAAAACGAACACCCTATAACTGGAGGGATCCTCTGTAGTCCCTTCTCCTGGTGTAGAGAATCTCAGTGACCTCCCGGATGCAACGATGGATGGCGAACTGGGAGATGTTAGCTATTTCTCCTGCTGCAGACTGAAGCGATTCGCTGGCGAAGAAATTGAGGTTCACCGTGAGCTTTAGGGCAGTGGGAGAGCTGTGGTTGCCTTGCTCTGAGGCTGCAGGTCTGTGACCACATCCTTGCTGAAGCAGAGCCTCCTAATACACTGCAACTCACTTATATGGATATAAGAAAGCTCTCTGAAGACCATCAGGGTAAGGCCTCCTGTTGATAGCCCTCCTGGCCCCCCTCCTCCTCCCTCTGCACACATCTTCTCCTCTTCTTCGTTGCCACCACTCCCTCACCCTAAGATACTCGGGTACGAGGGGGCCTGCCGGTAGATCCCCCATGACTATGATCAAGTGTGAGCAGAAGCCTTTAAATCAAAATTGCAGTTGTTCTCCACTTTCCTATTACCTTAGAACATAAGAACATAAAAAATAGGAGCAGGAGTAGGCCATACGATCCCTCGGCCTGCTCTGCCATTTACTACGATCATAGCTGATCCGATCATGGGCTCAGGTCCATTTCCCTGTCCGCTCCCCATAAACCCTTATTCCCTTATCTGTTAAGAATCTATCTCGGTCTTAAGTTTATTCAATGACCCAGCTTCCACATCTCTCTGATGTGATGTATGTAGTACTCAAATCACTAACTCCACATAGTCTGGTGTTATAGAAACTGCTGTGACCTTAGTCCTTTATTGTGTAACTCCACAGTGCCTCTCAGGTGTGGTGGGCAGCCTTTTATACTCTGTCTTGCAGGTACTTTCAGGTCTTCCACCACAGAGCCCTCTGTGGTGCACCATTATAACCATACATTTAATGTACTTGGACAATACATAACATCTCACTCCCCACCCAGTTCCAAAAGCCATTGCCGGTAACCTCAGCCTTGTTCGTCCTGGTTGATTTGTGAGTGTGACTCCATGACCATCCACTTCCCTCTTCTCCCCCATGTAGAGAATATGCTTGCAATCCGGTGCAAGCATGTGGTATTTGCAGTCCTTACATGGGTGATGAAGTACACGAGCATAACCTCCAACAGAAAGCAGGTATACATAGACAGTACATTTGTATGGTGCATATAGATGCATTGAAGAATTATAACAAAAGGTTGCAGGTACACTGAACAGTTATTTAATCCCAGCTCCACTGGGTGGGATACGGTGGCGGCAAACAGGTAATGGGCTGCGCTGAGACAGGGTATCGCAACTAGTGCGTTGTCTCTGTTCTCAGAAAGTAGTCACCTTTGTGGCTCATCTGCAGCCGCTGAACCATTGCATGAATCACATAAAATCGGAAATCGCATTAATCCATTAGTCATGTTAGTCACAGATTAACCCTTTTACTTGCACCTCGTTGTATTAACTCGTTCCATAAATCATATCCATTATTTTAAACACAGTAATCATTTCAGCATCAAAATATTAACTCTTGTCATAAATCACGTCATCATACAAATCACATTACTAATTTAGACTCGCTCTTGCCTTACAAAAGTCTCTTTGTGGGGACCGCCAATGGTGTAAGGCCCTTTTAAGACTCCCGGGTACATTTCCCTTTTAAGACGCCATCTTGTTTTTCCCACGAGGCTTCCACTGGGTGCCGCCATTTTAGGTGCTCTGCTTGGCTTTCTCTGCAGAACTCTGCTGCCACGAGGCTCGCCACCATCTTGAGCTCACTGTGCCCCTTTACACTGAAACAACTCCGCCAACAGTTGCAGCTGATTACAGAAAAGGACGTTCCAAGCCAAAAGAGACGTAGCGTACCTGAAGAAATGGTACAGAAAAGGCGTAGGTTAAATGCTCATTTTATTGAGGAGGAGCTTCCTGCAATTACTGAATCAATTGAGGATGTGAGTGGCTTGACTGCCTTGCTGAACGAGTTTGAGAAGAAAAATGTGAATCCAGTTTCTGCTCTACATCTATTTTGCAAGCGCTGAGGATGCCGTCTGCATTTCCTAGAGGCTTCTGGCATGACATGTTACTCTCTTCGTGCAGTTGTGGATGGGGTTAAAGAATAGGTGTCAGCAAAAAAAACGGCCAAGAACAAATGTGCTGAAGCCGAAACCGCAGGATGCTTGGGTGTCCTTGATCACTCGCACCTCGGAGATCTGCCCATACCTGGAGAGCACTTCTTCCAGGGCGTCCTTGATCACTTGCACCTCGGAGATCTGCCCGTACTTGGAGAGCACTTCTTCCAGGGCCTGCTCGTCTGTATCATGATTTAGACCGCCGTTGAACAGCTTTCCTTCTCCGGATCCTTTTGCAAGGTCGGTTTGCTGGGTGTTTTCCCTGCTGAACTCTGGCCTGCTGCTGCCTACCAGTTCTCTCTTGACTATCTCTCGGGATCCACCATACTTCGACCGCACCCAGGAGCCACAACACACCGGCCCCCGCACCGCCGCATCCTTCGGAGCCGGCCTCTGCCCGCGGGACAACGGTGCCTGTTGGAGCAGCCCATCGAAGCCCTTCTTTCTCCTCCAGCTCGGTCGGCGTTGCTCTTTGGGAACCCGGAGAACAGCGGTCTGTGGAGGAATGAAGACTTCCCAGCTCCCACGGACCTTCCCCATCCACCTCCTGCTGAGTAGCGTTGGCCCATCGCCTGCAATGATCCACAAAGGTAAACCATGCGTCTCGCCACCGTGAGATACCTGCACATCTGCTCTGCCAAGAACAGGTATCAGTTATATAGAAACATAAAAAATAGGTGCAGGAGTAGGCTATTCGGCCCTTCGAGCCTGGTCCGCCATTCAATGAGTTCATGGCTGAACATGCAACTTCAGTTCCCCATTCCTGCTTTCTCGCCATACCCCTTGATCCCCCTAGTAGTAAGGACTACATCTAACTCCCTTTTGAATATATTTAGTGAATTGGCCTCAACAACTTTCTGTGGTAGAGAATTCCACAGGTTCACCACTCTCTGGGTGAAGAAGTTTCTCCTCATCTCGGTCCTAAATGGTTTACCCCTTATCCTTAGACTGTGACCCCTGGTTCTGGACTTTCCCAACATTGGGAACATTCTTCCTGCATCTAAGCTGTCAAAACCCGTCAGAATTTTAAACGTTTCTATAAGATCCCTTCTCATTCTTTTGAACTCCAATGAATATAAGCCCAGTTAATCCAATCTTTCTTGATATGTCAGTCCCGCCATCCCGGGAATCAGTCTGGTGAACCTTCCGTGCACTCCCTCAATAGCAA
The DNA here is from genome assembly GCF_044704955.1 of Pristiophorus japonicus. NCBI lineage: Eukaryota > Metazoa > Chordata > Chondrichthyes > Pristiophoridae > Pristiophorus > Pristiophorus japonicus. The sequence goes on from NC_091983.1 coordinate 245,815,494, forward strand.
GAATGTCCTTCCTCAAGTTAGGAGACCAAAACTGTACACAATATTCCAGGTGTGGCCTCTCCAAGGCCCTGGACAACTGTAGTAACATCTCCCTGCCCCTGTACTCAAATCCCCTCGCGATGAAGGCCAACATGCCATTTGCTTTCTTAACCGCCTGCTGTACCTGCATGCCAACCTTCAATGACTGATGTACCATGACACCCAGGTCTCGTTGTCCCTTTTCCTAATCTGTCACCATTCAGATAATATTCTGCCTTCCTGTTTTTGCCACCGAAGTGGATAACCTCACATTTATCCACATTATACTTCATCTGCCATGCATTTGCCCACTCACCTAACTTATCCAAGTCACTCTGCAGCCTCAAAGCATCCTCCTCGCAGCTCACATTGCCACCCAACTTAGTGTCAACCGCAAATTTGGAGATTCTACATTTAATCCCCTCGTCTAAATCATTAATGTACAATGTAAACAGCTGGGGCCCCAGCACAGAACCTTGCGGTACCCCACTAGTCACTGACTGCCATTCCGAAAAGTCCCCATTTACTCCTACTGTTTGCTTCCCGTCTGCCAACCAGTTCTCAATCCATGTCAGCACACTACCCCCAATCCCATGTGCTTTAACTTTGCACATTAATCTCTTGTGTGGGACCTTGTCGAAAGCCTTCTGAAAGTCTAAATACACCACATCAACTGGTTCTCCCTTGTCCACTCTACTGGAAACATCCTCAAAAAATTCCAGTTACTTGCTGTAGGTGCGCAGCTTCACCGTGATCGGGACCAGCTTGGGTCGTGCAGTTGGGTTGATCCACAGTTTATCAAAAGTTTCCTGACTCATCAGCGACTGACCCGATCCAGTGTCCACTTCCATACTCACTGGGACTCCGTTAATCTTGACTTCCAAAACCACTGGGGCTGAATCGTCGGTACAAGTATACAGTCCAAACGCTTCTTCTTCTTCTACCTGGATGGTGGATCATCTATCATCTCCTCAGCCACACGGTGAGTCAGGTTTCTTTTGCACATACGCTGAAGGTGGCCTTTCGTGTGGCAGGTATTGCACATATACTCTGTAAACCTGCACTGGTGAGCCCCATGGCTTCCTCCACAGCGCCAGCATGGTGCTCCTCGATTAACCCCCCTCAGCGGACTCTGAGTTCCAAGATCCCGAAGTCCATGCTCTCTGCCCTGGGCAGAGCCACGTTCTGCAGTTTTGTCCGTGAAGAGCGCTATCCTGTGGACAGTGCCTGCCGGGTTCGAGACTGTGTGGATCATCTGCTTGGTGCTGCAAGTTGAGGTCATAAATGCCCTGCTGATGTTGATGGCTTGCTGCAGGCTGACTGTAGGCTCAGTGGATAGCAGCTTGTGAAGGAAACCCTCATGGCCAATCCCCATAACAAAAACCTTGACGAGGCGCCGCGAGTCTCCTGATGTCCGCAGCATATTTGGTGACATCCTGGCCCTCAGGTCTGCAGTGGTAGTAGTATTTGTGTCTGGCCATGAGGATGCTCCCCTTCGGTTTCAGTTGGTCACGAATGAGTTCAATCAGATCCTCAGATGACTTGTCCTTGGCGCTCGCGGGTGCCAGCAAATCCCTGACGAGACAGTAAACCTCATCACGACAACTGGACAACAATATCGCTTTACACTTCTCTCTCAGTGCATCCGTGTCCCCCGTCAGGTCGTTTGCTATAAAGTAGTACTCGAGCCTTTCCGTAAAGGCCTCCCAATCATTACCCACTGTAAAATCCTTTCGCGAGTTCAGAGTAGCCATGGTTGCGTGAAGCTCGTCCGTCTCCTCGTCGCCAATGTGATGTATGTAGCACTCAAATCACTGACTCCACACAGTCTGGTGTTGTAGTAACTGCTGTGACCTTAGTCCTTTATTGTGTAACTCCACAGTGCCTCTCAGGTATGGTGGGCAGTCTTTTATACTCTGTCTTGCAGATACTTTCAGGTCTCCCACCACAGCGCCCTCTGTGGTGCACCATTGTAACCATACATTTAATGTACCTGGACAATACATAACATCTGAGGCAGTGAATTCCACAGATTTACAACCCTCTCAGAGAAGAAATTCCTCCTCATCTCAGTTTTAAATGGGCGGCCCCTTATTCTAAGATTATGTCTTCTAGTTCTAGTCTCCCCGATCAGCAGAAACATTCTCTCTGCATCCATCTTGTCAAGCCCCCTCATAATCTTATATGTTTCGATAAGATCACCTCTCATTCTTTTGAATTCCAATGAGTAGAGGCGCAACCTACTCAACCTTTCCTCATAAGTCAACTCTGGAATCAACCTAGTGAACCTTCTCTGAACTGCCTCCAAAGCAAGTATATCCTTTCTTAAGTATGGAAAACAAAACTTACGTAGTATTCTAGGTTTGGCCTCACCAATACCCTGTATAACTGTAGCAAGACTTCCCTGCTTTTATACTCCATCCCCTTTGCAATAAAGGCCAAGATTCCATTGGCCTTCCTGTTTACTTGCTGTAACTGCATACTAACCTTTTGTGTTTCATGCACAAGTACCCCCAGGTCCCGCTGTACTGCAGCACTTTACAATTTTTCTCCATAAATAATAACTTGCTCTTTGATTTTTTTCTGCCAAAGTGCATAACCTCACATTTTCCAACACTATACTCCATCTGCCAAATTTTTGCCACTCACTTAGCCTGTCTATGTCCTTTTGCAGATTTTTTTGTGTGCTCCTTACACATTGCTTTTCCCCCCATCTTTGTATCATCAGCAAACTTGGCTACATTACACTTGGTCCCTTCTTCCAACTCATTAATATAGATTGTAAATAGTTGGGGTCCCATCACTGATCCATGCAGCACTCCACTAGTTACTGATTGCCAACCCAAGCATGAATCATTTATCCCGACTCTCTATTTTCTGTTCGTTAGCCAATCCTCTATCCATGCCAATATATTTGCCCCAACCCCGTGAACTTTTATCTTGTTCAGTAACCTTTTATGTGACACCTCGTCAAATGCTTTCTGGAAGTCCAAATACACCACATCCACTGGTTCCCCTTTATCCACCCTGTTTGTTACATCCTCAAAGAATTCCAGCAAATTTGTCAAACATGACTTCCCTTTCATAAATCCATGCTGACTCTGCATGACTGAATTATGTTTTTCCAAATGTCCTGCTACTGCTTCTTTAATAATGGACCCCAACATTTTCCCAAACACAGATGTTAGGCTTGTAAAGTCCTTACACAATACCACAAATCCACACGAGGCACATTCTATGGACAAGGTCATTCCATGATCTGAACCTTTATTCACAGGACCAAGAAGTGATGACCCTGCGTGGGACCACCCTTTAAACACCTGGGTGGCCAGGTGAGGAGTGTCTCCCACAAGTTCATCCCCTGTGGTAAAGGTGTGCATTTCTTACGTTTATACAGTATTGCAGTGTTGTTACATAAAGGTTACATACATGACAAGGCTAACTGGTCTATAATTTCCTGCTTTCTGTCTGTCTCCTTTTTTAAATAAGGGCATTACAGTTGCAGATTTCTAATCTGCTGAGATCTCCCCAGAATCCAGGGAATTTTAGTAAATTATAACCAATGCATCCACAATCCCTGCCGCCACTTCTCTAAAGACCCTAGGGTGCAAGCCATCAGGACCAGGGGATTTATCCGCCTTTAGTCCCGTTATCTTACTGAGTACCACCTCCTTATTGATTGTGATAGCCCCTTGACTATCCACTTTTGGGATATTTTTAGTGTCCTCTACCGTAAAGACTGATACACAATATTTGTTCAGAGTTTCTGCCATCTCCATTTTTCCCATTACTAATTCCCCGGTCTCGTCCTCTGAGGGACCAACATTTACTTTAGCCATCTTTTCCTTTTTATATACCTATAGAAACTCTTGCTATCTGTTTTTATATTTTGCGCTAGTTTACTTTCATAATCTATCTTCCCTTTCTTAATCATTTTTTTAGTCGTTCTTTGCTGGCTTTTAAAAGCTTCCCAGTCGTCTGTCCTCCCACTAGTTTTGGCCACTTTATATGCCCTTGTTTTTAATTTGATACTGTGCTTTATTTATTTAGTTAGCCATGGATGGCTATCTTTTCTTTTGCACCCTTTCCTTCTCACTGGGATATATTTGTCTTGGGAGTTGTGAAATAGCTCCTTAAATGTACGTCACTGTTCATCAACCGTCGTACATGTGGAAAGCTGTTTATAAAGCTGCTAGAGTTGCAGAAGGAGCCAGTCAAACTGAAGAAACATGTCAGCTGAAAGTTGTTGCTGATGATCCCTTTAAATAATGCTGCTGGAGCCTCCTTCCTGCTTGTCAACGCTTGCTCAGCTGGTCGTAATTAATGCAGGTCGGTAAGTGCAGCGGCGAACCCTAAAATTGCAGAGCTTTGCACACTCACTGATGTCATGATCTGCATAATTTCCAGAATGATAGTGAGCACAGACATGGCAGCGCTGCCACCCAGCCAAAAATGGAGACTGCCGTGGAATCTACTGGCAGCGGGCGGAAGTGCAATGGCCACTTTTTTTTCCTGAATCAGGCGGCAATGGCCGGCGCTAAACCCCAAATGTCTAGGTCTATATTTTTAGTCATCCAGAGAGCTTTACCTTTAGGAATGTGTCCATTCTATACCAGAACCATCTCTTGCTTGAAGGCTTACCATTGTTCAATTACTGTTTTGCCTACCAATTTTGGATTCCAATCCACCTGGGCAAGATCCCTTTTTAACTCATTGAAATTAGCCCTCCTCCAGTTAAATATTTTTATGCTTGATTGTTCCTTGTTCTTTTCAATAACTTTTCTAAACCTAACAATATTATGATTGCTGTTTCCTAAATGCTTCCTCATTGAAACATGCCCCACTTCACCCACTTCATTCCCATAACTAGATCCATGACTGTGTCTATTATGTCTGTAAGCATTCTAGTAATGACTCCACGAGGCAAGGTATTGTTACACCTCCTGAGTGAGGGTACAGTGTGGTGAGCTCCCTTTTATACTTGATTACCTGTAGTGTACAGCTGACCCCTCGGTCTCCACCAGTTGCACCCTCTGGTGGTACAGGCATCGGGCATACAGTGTGAAGATACATCCAGTGGTCTTATGTCACTGTACATTGAGCATACAGGAAATATATTTATGTTATGCATACACAACATCCTAAATCTTGTGCCACTGGCCTTTGCACTGTGTGCTTTGGCCAGCGACTTGAGTGCCCAAAGCCCTTGCACTTTGTCTATGCTTTGGCTTGGCTCTCTCCCTGTAGACCCTCAAGCCATTATTGCCACAACATTGGAGATGGTCAGTAGTGGACAGTTGGAGGTTGCAGTGGGAGTTGAGTGGGTTCTGGGTGTGATCCATGTGTGTCCATGGCTACATACATCCATTTCCACCCCCTCCCCCCGATACATGTGTGTGGCTCTCAACAGCTGCATGTGCATACATGTACAGAAGGAAAGAACAAAAAAAATAGGATTAATTACATCACTGTTTGGGTTTTGCAGTAATGGAACAAGTACATTTTACAGGTAAGGTACATACGTGGTATCACAGTCTTGCCCCTGGGGTGTAGGTGCAGGTGGGTGAGGACGCTAGTTGCAGAGTAACCGGACTGTGCCCAGGTTGTCTGATGGCGGCGCTGCACCCCTTGCCAGCTGGGTTGGCTCGGATCGCTCACCTGGCTGAGTCTCAGGGCCTTTGCCGTTGCCTAGTGGTGGGCAGAGCCACAGGAATGTGTGGCCTCCCTGTCCTCCTTTGAGGGCTGCAGTGTCTCCCTGCTGCCCTTCAGCGGTGGTGGGAGCCTGGTCATCCCAGGTCCCGTTGGGAGGGCTGGAGGGTGCTAGCCTCTTGCTCCCAGTACTGGCCCTGGTGGCCAGAGAGGTAGAGCCGATCGGGAGCAGGGTACTGGTAGTGGTGTCTTTGCCGTCCGCTGATCGCTGGCCCTGCAGCTGGTATGTTCTCTCTGTGTGTGGCCACACTCCCTGGGACATCACATTGGTCCCAGAGGTGCAGGCTACATGATCAGGTAGCCCGCTGGACCTGGGTGCTTCCAACGGGAGGTTGTCCTTGGTTTTGTCGGAGTACATGTAGAACCCGGCATTGCACATCATTTCATCATTTACAGTCATAATACATTGGCTCCGACCACAATCTCCCAACTTGACACTGTTAGTTGCCTTTACATATTCGCATTTGTAAATTACATCTTTTCCATCTGTACTACCGGCATCGCTGTACAAAGTTACATTCACATACTTGCATTTGTCAATTATATCTTTTACATGTGCATTGCCGGCATCGCTATACAAAGAGTGGACTGTCCCTTTAATTGTGATGGGTTGCCGGTCTCCTTTAAGAGGGCCTTGCAATCTTTACCCAAATTCGGTTCGCTGCTTGGCATCATGTGTTGCTCCCTCAATGCTGCTCCTCGTGTTTTGGCCGCCTCCATCTTTACTTCAGGCGCTTCACTTCATGATGCGGGCGTCATCTTCTTTCTCTCCACGAGGCAGGTAGTGGTGATCCTTTTCTCCCTAGGTTCTGCCACGGAAGCAGGGAAGTTACCTTCTGCAGCAATTTACTTCCTCCGGAGTCCTGCCACTGGAGCCTGGACAGTGAGGTCGGGTCGTTTGGGCTGGATCTTCTTGCCGTTGGGTTGAACGGTCTATGTCATCTCCACGCAATCGAGTTGGACGGTTGGATTTTCAGGTATTGTGCTGGATCCAAATTTGGGGCCACATAGGATGTCGATCGTCGGGCCTTGAAGGTTTTTCCAGCTCCAACAGTTTTGGATTTGTTTCATCCATTTCTTCCTAGCAGCGTTGGACCATCACCAGCAACGATCCACAAAGGTAACTTGTGCATCGCGCCGCCATGGAACACCTGGACATTCATGTGCCAACGACTGGGATGGTGTCATTCATGTAGGTGAGCAGCTTCACCTGGATCGGGAACATTTTAGGTTGTTCGCTTGGACTGTCCCAGAGTTTCTCAAAGGCCGCCTGATTCATCAGCGATTGGCTCGCCCCTGTGTCCACTTCCATCGAGACTGGAACACCGTTGATTTAACTTCCATTTTCAATGGAGAGCTCTCGGTGGAGCAGGTAAATGCTCCGTACACCTCTTTGTGGGGCTGAGCTGCCTCATGGACTCTCTCTTCATCATCGCTGGTGTCCGGATGATCGGCCAACTCTTCAACGACGCGGTGAGTAAAATTTCTTTTGCACTTTCTCTGTAGGTGGCCCTTCGTATACAGGCTTTGCAAGTATAGTCTTTGTAGCGGCACTGGTGGGCCCTGTGATTTCCTCCACAGCGCCAGCATGGGGTTGGCCGGTTGGCCCCATGTAGCGGACTCAGGGTTGCGGGACTCGGGGTTATGCTCTCTCTACCCTGACAGAGACCGTTTGCAAAAAACTTGCCTCTAAAAGGCGTCAGTCGGTTCACAGTACTTGCCGCGTTAGAGTCCTAGGGGTGAGTTATCCGCTTGGAATCACAGGCTGAGGCCATGAACGCCTGGCTCGCGTTAACTGCCTTCTGCAGGGTGACCATGGTGTCCGCCGAAAGCAGCCTATGGAGAAGGCCCCCCTGGCCGATTCCAATAAGGAAGATGTCCCTCAGGGCTTCGGTGAGGTGGTTGCCAAAATTGCACTGTGCCGCTAATCGTCTGAGGTCTGCAGCATATTTTGCGATTTCTTGGCCTTCGGGCCACCGGTGTGCGTAGAACCAGTGTCTGGCTGTGAGGATGCTCGCTTTAGGTTTGAGCTGTTCCTGTATCATTGTTACGAGCTCCGCACACGTTTTGGTTGTTGTCTTCTCTGGGGCTAGCAGATCCCTGACGAGACCATAGACGGTGGGTCCACAACTGCTGAGCAGGATAGCTCTGCGCTTATCAGCCATCGAGGTCGGTGTGTCTCCCGCCAGGTCGTTCGCAATAAAGAAGTGTTCAAGCCTTTCCACAAATGCCTCCCAATCTACCCCTTCGGCGAATTGTTGAAAGTTGCCCAGGTTAGCCATTTTTTGCATGGAAATTCGTAATCTCGTCGCCAGTTATTATGTCTGTAAGCACTCTAGTAATGACTCCATGAGGCAAGGTATTGTACTTGAACTGTGGTGCCCTTAGTCCATTTATTATAGCTCCTGAGTGAGGGTACAGTGTGGTGAGCTCCCTTTTATACTTGGTTATCTGTCGTGTACAGGTGACTCCTTGGTCTCCACCAGTTGCACCCTCTGGTGGTACAGGCATAGTGTATACAGTGTGAAGATACAACCAGTGGTCTTATGTAACTGTACATTGAGTATACAGGAAATATATTTATGTTATACAGACACAACAGCGTCCTTCCTTGTTGGGCTAAAAACACACTGATCAAGAAAGTGCTCATACATATTTCAAGAATTCCTTCTCCTCTTTGCCCTTTAGACGGCTCCTATCCAATTCTATATTTGGATAACAGTAGTCACCCATTATTACTGCTCAGTAGTTCGAAACATAGAAATTTACAGCGCAGAAAAAAGGCATTTCGGCCTATCATGTCCGCGCCGGCCGACAAAGAGCCGCACGGCCCTCGGCCAGTATAAACCTATGAACAATGAACAATGGCGGAAAGCCCAACCAGTCTGCCCTACACAACTGCGACACCCTTACACTGAAATATTCTATTCTCCACCCCAACCGGTGCCATATGATCCTGGGAGAGGCAAAAACCAGATAAAAAACTCAGACCAATTTGGTGATAGAAAAATCTGGGAAAATTCCTCTCCGACCCATCCAGGCAATCGAAATTAGTCCAGGAGATCACCCTGGCCGTATTCGACTCCCTGCAATACTTACAGGGAGGTGGGACCAGTACAAACCGGATGGTCTGCATCTGGGCAGGACCGGAACGGAGTGTGTTAAAAAGACAAGCCTGAAAGC